>NC_088202.1:595177-911010 GCF_037126465.1 Ornithodoros turicata | reverse complement strand
TCACATCGTTTTGTAAATCAATATTGGTGGATATTCATAACATTCTAAACCAGATAATATTTTTTAAACAATAAAATGAGTATAGATATGATTTCAATTAAGTGTAGAGACACACTCAAAAACAGAACAGACAATTGCTCTACATTGAAGAGATGGACGGATTTTGTATCGTTACCATAAGTCATGGGAAGACGTGATAAAAAACTACTTCGAAAAAGAAGAGCCGCGAAACGATTCCATTATCATCGCATTTCAATACGTCCCAGGCATGGTGGTGGAGATATCATACAAACTACAGAATTGAAGGTGCAAGAATTTGTATGTCGAATCTACAATAGTTATAAAAATATCTGCACATCAACATCGGAAGGACTACTGGGAATCATGGCTGAGTTTTTCAGGTTTGCTAATAAAGAATTGAAATACACTAGACCAGATGTAATTGTAATCATCGCAATGGGCATTGCATTAATCAAGAAAGCAGTGAGATCAAATTACCATATACAAGCGGTCTATATTGCACCATTCAATACGGATTTGTTGAAATCACACCTAACTATTGAGATGGAAAGTACATAAAAATCTTATCACATGATATGCTCCACTACCACGACCACGCAATTATTTTCTAGTACCAGTTCTTGCAGCGATGTCGAATGAGCCGAAGCTCAATATTGTTGTGCAAGGTCTGATGTATCATCACTTATCGAAACTCAACGAACATATCAACTGCGGTAGACCACCGGACGATTTTCATCTAATACTGTCTTGTACACCATTCAACAATCTTCATACAAAGAAAGGAAACATTAATAAGAGATTATTCAAGTTCGCAACAAAGTGCAAGTTGCTAAGCAATACGAATACGGCGAGAACGTATCGATTGCAATAAGCAACGCTGAATTCAAGCGACCAATAATAAGAGATCATTATATAATGAATTGTGAATTCATCCATCAAGACAACAAACGAAAACTTCAGAGTTTAGAATAGGACAATTGTAATTTATCAAAATAAACAACTGTATACTGAAATAATAAATGTAATCTTTGTCATCAATATGATGAATTCTACGCATCACAATGAAAACAGTTTGTACTTAGCATGGTTAGGTTGAGAACAATGATCGCTAAGGAAACCAATATTCAAACTATGAGCAAGAATTCTCATATGGAATCAGAGCTAACCATCAAATAGGTTTTACCCGACTACACTCTGTACAACTTCAACACCCGAAGTATAGAATTGCCGGAGAAGGATCGGTCATTGAAATTTAGAGACATGAGGACCACTAATCTTTTGTGAAAACTTATCATATTTCATGAAATAAATTCCACAGTGCATGTATAGTTCTCACGTTGACAGTCAAATCGAACCTCTTCTTACTGAAGATGAATTTGAAGATAAATTTACGAGGCAAATCGAATATCAAAATCGTATTGGTACCACATTCAAGACAAAAGAGTTCCTGTTGGCAAAGGGAAATGTTTCGTTGCCAGTCATAAGAACGAATAGTGACAATGTACCACCTGTGCTAGCTGTCAGGAATACCGCTAACGACGATGTCACGCTTCCGCCACAGGCTCCAGAGAGAGCGCGGCACAATGCAGTTCGGCTTCCTAAATTAGACTTGATGAAATTTGACGGAAGAAGGCAGCAATGGCAATTGTTTTGGAGTCAGTTCGAGTCTGCCATACACGACAACGCAAATTTGTCGTCGAGCGATAAGATGAGCTACCTGATGGCAGCCCTGAAAGGGGAAGCAGCGAATGCAGTAAGAGGTCTTCAGTTGACTTCTGGCACATACGACAATGCAATTGCTATTTTGCGTGATCGTTTTGGAAACGAAAATCTTCTCATTCAAGAACATCTGAAAAGTCTAGCCGACATACAACCTGTACGATCAAGCCGACATGTATATCTGCTACGAAAATTATGACTCTGTACAAGCCCACATCAGAGGACTAGAGTGCTTACATGTCACTATGGATTCATATTGTTCCATGTTGTATCCTATTTTACTCAGAGCTCTTCCTCCGGACATGGCATTGCAGTTTAATCGCACGACTGGAGACAAGTCGCAACTCGCCACTCCGGAGTCACGTACGCCAACTGGCACGGCTTTCTATCGAGACGCTTTACAGCTACTGTTAAAGTTGATTGGCAACGAAGTTGGATTGGCAACGAGGAAATGGATGTACGCTTTCTTGAGACTGGTTTCAGGAAAGAAGAGGTAAAAACGACGAGCCATCCGTTCACAAGACAACCTAATGGTCCACCAGTCACAACGCTACAAAGTACAACACAATCGGGGAAACGAGATAACTGCATATTTTGCGGTGATACAAGACATGCCACTTCAGAGTGTAAAAGTTCCAAGTCTCTCGAGGAAAAGAAGAAGCTACTCGCGGTTCAGCGCCGATGCTTCCGATGCACAAAACCAAATCACTCGGCAAAACAATGTAGGAGCCATCCAAGGTGCAGTACGTGTTCCGGCCGACACGCATCAACTATGTGCGATCCCACATACAAACCGCAAATCAAAGACAAAGCCTCCGAAACCTCAAGTCCCGTTACTCTCAAAGCAACAGTAGCCAACCCAGATCATCCGAGCACCATACTACTTCAGACTGCGACTGCTTGGTCTGGGGGCGCCAGAACCGAGCGCTACACCCGCATCATTTTCGACGGTGGTAGTCAGTGCACCTTTATTACAAAAGCCATGTCTGACGCAGTTGGCTGCAAACGCATTCGCACGGAGGACGTCTCCATCGGAGCTTTCGGAGATGATCCACGACGACCGCAGGTGCTTGATCTTGTTGAACTACATATCAGACAACAACCTACATGCAGCTGCCAAACCGTTCGGGCTCTGGTGGTGGAGAAAATATGCACCCAAATTCTGGAAATTCCCACACAGGACATAAAGGATCACATGCGCGAGTGCGGTCTACTTCTCGCTGACTCATCCGACTCTCCTGGCAGTCCACCACTAGAAATTCTGGTTGGAGCAGATTATTATTGGGATTTCGTGACTGGAAGGTCCCAAAAATTACGCCAAGGAGTACAGGCCATTGAAACAACACTCGGATGGACGCTACAAGGATCTTGTTACGCCATGAATATTGTGAGAACGGCTAACTGCAACAGCGTTGGGAAGGAAGATTGGCAATATGTGGCGAGCAATACGAACCCAGCCGACCTCTTAACCAGAGGCATAGCGCCGAGACTATTACTGAACTCTGACCTGTGGTGGAAAGGACCGTCATGGTTACAACTTTCACGTCATACGTGGCCCTCACCGGACAGTTCATCTATAGCCGAGAGCTTAGAAGTGCACCATGTAGTGTTGCAATCGAATCAAGAGACAGCAAATCCCATAGTGGATGTGGGAAGATTCAGCAACTTAAATTTCCTTCACCGGATGACAGCATGGGTGCTACGCTTCTTAGCTAACTCAAGGAGAACGAATGTGCAGGTAGGGCCGCTGTCGGCGGAAGAAGTCGAGAAAGCACAAAATTATTGGATCAGGATAGTACAGAGTTCGTCATTCACAGACGAGATCAGCTGTTTAAAAAGGGGGAGGCCCATTCCCGAGTCATCCAAGCACCGAGATCTCAGGCCATTCGTGGACGACAGCGACATTTTGAGAGTCGGCGGACGTCTGCGCTCAAGTCAGCAGTCATTTGCAAGGCGTCACCCCATTCTCATCCCAGCACACTCCTACTACGGCGACCTCTTGATATTGGCATCGCACCGTCAGGTACTGCATTCTGGGGTACGAGATACACTCGTCCAGGTCAGGGAAAGATTTTGGATGATGAAGGCACGGCAACAAATCAAGCGAGTCATAAGGAATTGTACAACATGTAAGAAGAACGATTCTAGGCACTTAACACAAGTGGATGCTCAACTACCGGCTGAACGCATAACAATGTGTCACCCTTTTGAAGTCGTCGGCGTCGACTTCGCCGGGCCTCTAACGCTGAAACGCAGAACTAAATCGTACCAAAAGGGATACATTGTCCTGTTCACGTGTACGGTCACCAGAGCCGTACATATCGAACTCTGTGAGGACATGTCAGTGAACAAGTTTCTACAGGCGTTTCGCAGATTCACAGCTCGTAGAGGAAATTGCCATACAGTTTATAGCGATAACGCAAAGGCTTTCAAGAGAGCAGCTAAAGAGCTTGGCGCGCTATGGAGTGTAATGAGAGCTCCCATCATTCAAGACTATACGGCCATCAGAGCAATCAGGTGGCGTTTTATAGCAGAGCGGGCTCCGTGGTGGGGTGGATTCTATGAGCGGTTGATACGCTCGGTAAAATCCGCAATTCGAAAGACTCTATCCAGGACAATTGTAGATTTCGCCGAGATGGAAACACTACTCACCGAAGTGGAGGCCATGATTAATTCCAGACCGATCACGTACGTCTATAACGAACACACAGAGCCCACGCCATTGACACCGGCAGACATGATTACTGGACGACTACTAGCGCAGGCTGCAACGACATCAACCACTCCCGAAGATGCATTGCAGGATGCCCTCCAGTCAACGGAGTTTATGAGGAACACGTGGAGGATGCGCCAACAACGCCTTGCATTGGTATGGGAAAGATGGCAGAGAGAATATCTCAGCGAGCTTCGTTCTGCACATCACTCAAAGGGCTTAAGAGGACATACCAGCTCTCCGTCCCAATGTCTTTCCTATAGAACAGTTTTTATGCTTTCTCTCGGTAACGGCCGCGCAGATTTTGACGCGGGTGCTTTCATCATAAAGAGGAAGACGAGATGAAACTATTTACGCTACAATATTTCTCATATATGTCGTATGTATTTTACGGCGACGTCACGAATGCGAAAAAAATACACAATTTTTCTCCTCCCTCTTTGAACAGGTTTTATTAAACTTCTATAGCCATTTCGAAAAAAAACCTTTTCCATTTACTTTCTCTGGAATTATTTCAGGAATCGATAGACATCAAATTTATATGTGTACCACTTTCCGTTTTTATAAAAAAGCATGAAAAGTGAGTATGGATAAATACCGTCTCAAAGCCCCGTAAACCGCGTTATTCTGTGTCGCCCTCTAGCCGTAGCACAGGAAAAACCGCGCGGAACATTTTGACCGTATCCTTCCGCCGACCATGCGGCGTGCAAGCGCACTGTAATGCTCCCTCTCTCCTCTTTACTTTCATGGACAGCGGACTTAGAGCCTGGCCTTCGAGACCAGGACAAAAGCTTACTTAGCTGCTCGTAAAGGGATTATCGTCAGCCAGCATTGTCGGGGGGGGGGGGAACGTTGGGGAGACGAGCCAGCGTTGTCGCGGCCCGTGTAAGAGAGAAAAGAAGGGGGACTGGTGTACCGAAGGGGGGGAGCAAAGGGATGAGGGGTGACGTTTCGAGCGAAGGCTCTTCTTCAGACTAGTAGGAAGGAATGAGGGGGATATCGGGAAACATGTTGTATATATCGCCCAGCCCGCTAGGGGGCTAACACGAGATCCGTGTCACAGGGCGGTATGTTACAACACGTGCCGACAAACTAGAATCCTAAAATGAGTCTTTCATTTAGGCCTCCGGGATGAGTCGAGTTGACGTGGTAGATAAGGCGGCTCTCTTCACTTTCTGTGTACGTGTGCCTGGCAGCCCCTTTGGTTTTTCGGCCCGTGTAAGAGACCACCGAGACCAATAAACCTCTTCTTTTTTCGGTGCGCTTATAGAGAAGTGAGATGAGTTTGTTAGCTTGACATGAAACGTCAATTTGCTCGATTTTGCCGTTTCGGGTTTGTGCTTACTCAGTCAACTGTCTCATAAGGCTAACGAGAATCTCTCGTATTTACGGTTAGTGGAAGGCCGACTTCACAAACATTCCAGTAACGTTCAACAGGACTGCCCTGTAATGTTCGTAATGTTGAAACAGCCAGCAAGCGGATTACACACAGATAAATGTTTCTTAGGATAACGGTACTTAGAACTGCAGCTTTATTTGTTGTTTCTATTTTTCTTTTATTGATCAATATATTTTTATTTTTATCTTTATTATTTTCTTTTTTTTTCATGAGCGCTCCACGTGAACCAGTAAGAAAAATCGATCAAGCGGCCGCTGCACAATTATTTCCGCCCACGCAATGAGCAACAGTCTTTTCCGGAACCCAAATTCACGTTCGCGTAGCAAGGAAAACCAACGACAACCAACGACAGCGACGGGGGAGGGGGATATATTTATTAGACGAAAAGAAAAAAAAAACGGGCTAAAGGTCAGCCAAACGGGACGTCGGCTTGCTATTCCAAAAATACAAAAATAAATAAATAAATAAATAAAATTAACAAATAGGAGATAAATGAAACGGACGCGACGGAACAGCACGTTAGTTAGTTGATTATTAGGTTAGTAAAAGTTCGGTGTTTGCATTTTCATGTTCAGGTTAGTCTAAGTGGGCTTTGGCAGTTTCCGCGCAGAAACAGCCAGATAACATTTATTTACAGTAGTTTATTTTGCAACGGGGGCTTCGATCACGTTATTTTGAGATACGGCCAATTTTTCGAGACCTGTTCCCTGGATTTTCCATCTTTCGACAATCCTTGCTAGTTGCACGTTGGATGACCCAAAACCTGTACCCGTCTGTCTTTGCACGGCGCACAAAGGGAGGCCTTCTGAGGAAGATAAGGAAAAGCTCCGGTATGGTGGCTAGATGAATATTGTCTGGTGTGAGGAACGCCGCAGCCGAGGCGGCCCGTTCGCGGAAGACGCCGTCAGGTGGCGCGCCAACACGGATGTATGCGAAGATTCTCCCGAACGCTCCCGAAGCGCGTCTGCTGAACGGGCCGTTTTCGCCCGTGTGGCAGAGAAGTTTTGCGGAGGAAGGGAATAGTGAGGGGTAAATATCAATGGAAAACGAATAGCTTAAAACACATTGAAGATCGCTTATCCAAGCACGCAAAGGATCAGGTACTCAGTTTGGTATGTCCCATGCGTAGCTCGGACGTGACAAAGTGCTAACCTCCCTTTTCAACTTTTATATCTCTTTCTTTTATCAGGTTATTTTTTTGTCCATTCTTACTTTTGGTTTTCTTTTTTTAATGTCATAACAACAAGGCCGGCTGATCTTTCTTTTTGTTCCTCGATGTATAAAGTTTCCTATCAGTCAGTGAAGACACGATCATCTCCAAATTTCAACCTAGCAATGTCAAAACAAGATTTATTATACACAGCAATAGAAATAACCTGTTTCGTCCCCTCATCATGATATATATGCACATACATATGCACACAATGAAAACAAAGAACATCTGTACACGAGTCTGAATGCTCACGTAAGTGTATTCACTGGAGACGCGCCTCCTTTGAAAGTTTCTGCTTCTGCTCCGCTCTGCGCGAGAACGGTTAATGCTCTTTACGAGGAAGTGCATTCTCATCACAGCATAGAATTTTACAATATTCGTCGTGAAATATTCACCATGGGCTTGACGGCCAACATTTCCATAAGGCTCCCCCTAGCCAGTGATGGGCAAAGTACAAAGTACTAGGCAAAGTACTTCAAGTATTCATCAAGTACATTGTGAATTTAATTTGTATCACTTTGCATTTCACTGTTTAGTATATGTGCCTTGCTTTCTTGGGCAAAACTTTAGCGAGCGTTCTTAACAAATGCTCTAATGCCATAAAGTCCTAGCTTAAGTGCTAACCTGTGAATATGAACTTAATCAGAAGACATAATTTGCAGTTACATGTAGAGAGGTAATCAGTCAACTGGGCTGTTCAGCGCTAAAATGACGGCAAGAGGACGAAAACACACAGATAGCGCTATTGTTAGCGCGAAGGAAGCAGATACGTGTTCACGGGTCAGTGACTAGTTTATTCTGCGGCAAGGGGCAGGCGCGCGGGGCGCGTTGCTCATCATCTTCCGTAGCTCCTCATCACCTTCACAACATCACCCCCCTCCTTCGGAAGGGGTGGGTAAGGGAGTGGGTGGTCGAACAAACGGTTTCATGCGGAGTACGTGCACGACTTCCGTTCCCCGGAAGCGGCGGTCCGGCGGTGGGACGAGAGGCGACACTTCATAATTTAGAGCGGAGAGCCTGCGTGTTACCCGGTAGGGTCCAATGTATCTCCTGAGGAGTTTCGTAGAGCGGCCGGGGACACGGGTGGGGGTCCAGATGAGGACTTCGTCACCGACATGGTATTCGACAGCTCGGTGGCGGTCATCGTAACGAGAACGCTCGTCCTCTTGGGCCGCGAAGGTTCTCAGACGTGCCAACTGTCGAGCTTCCTCGGCATCAGCGACGGCGTCGGAGACCAGAGTGGGCTGGCCCTCGGGTGGGGGACAAGGTAGCAGAGTGTCCAGGACTGTGGTGGGTTCCCGGGAGTATAGGAGGTAGTACGGGCTGTAACCAGTCGTGCGTTGGCACACGGTGTTATAGGCATACGTCACGTACGGTAGGACGACGTCCCAGTTGGTGTGGTCGGCGGAGACATACATGGAGATCATGTCGGCGAGAGTGCGGTTGAATCGTTCGGTCATGCCATTAGTTTGGGGATGGTAAGACGTAGTAAGAGTGTGGACAGTGCTGCAGGCGTCTAGGACCACCTAGGCTGCAGCCTGCGCTTCCAGGGTACCGCAGGCTGCACGAATTAGTTTGGGACTGATGTAACCATGGGCGACGACGTCCGCCGACGACGGGGGTACGGCGACGGCGACCGTGAGCGCCGTTCGCCACCTGCGTGATCAGCGTCGTTAGCAGAGTCCCGCGGCAGTTGGCGTGAATAGTAAACCGGGCCAGACGGGGGAGTGTCAGGTCGGCGGCGACGACAGTATCGCAGGATATGGCCAGGTGAGCGGCAGAAATAGCAGATGGGACGTCCGTCGGCCGTGCGCCACGTGTTGGTGCGTGAAAAGCGGTCGAATGCTGGCTGGTAGTCCGCAGGCGGCTGCGTGGGCCGATATGGGCGAACTCCGGGCCAATGTGGGACAGGAGGTTGCCACGGGCGGGAAGCACACACGTCTGCGTATGTCGGCCTTGCGGCGTACGTTGGCTCAGTAGGTAAGCCCATGTCGTCAAGTTGGGCGCCAGGGGCCGCGGCGGTAGCGACCTGGTCGTGGTGGGGGTCACAAGGTGTGGAATAAGCAGGTAGAGTAAAAGGAGCCGACAGCATAACGGACCTGATCTCTTCGGCGACAACACGACGGACAAGGTCAAGGAGAGACCGTGTGTCGCAAGGGGTCGAGGTTGCAAGTGTTTCCGGGAGGCGATGGAACCCAGGAGAAAGTCTGCGGTTCCGCATTTCTTCGAACTCGCTGCACTCCTCGATAAGTTCCGACACGGTTTTTGGCGACTTGGGCGCGAGGAAGCCGAAGAGATCGTCAGCGATGCCCTTCAAAATGTGATTGACTTTATCTACCTCGGGCATGGCCGGATCGACGCGACGACATAAGAGGACATCCTCTACATAGCAGGTGCAGGTCTCGCCAGGGAGTTGCGCTCTAGTGGACAGGCGCTGGAGAGCATAATGCTTCCGCTGGGACGGTCGGCCAAATACCTTGGTAATCGAGTCTGCGAAGGTGGGCCAAGATGTAAGGCTGGTCTCGTTGTTCTCGAACCACTGTAAGGCCGTGCCCTTCAGGAAGAAGACCACATTAGCGAGTTTGGCGGTCTCGTCCCAGCTGTTATGAGAGCCCACTCTATTGTACAGGGCAAGCCAGTCGTTCACGTCGTCATCCGCTGCGCCGCTGAAGGGCGGCGGGTCCCGTTGACGCATTTGGCAAACTCGAGTCGGAGACGGCGCAGCCGTCGTCGGTTGACGCCGCTTCCGTTGCCTGCCTCCGGTGCCTGTTGCTGTTGCCCAGGGGGTGTCATCGGGGGTATTTTCCTTCCACTTCGGAGCTCCAGGTAGGAACGTGTGAAGCCGGGGGCGGGAGAAAGCTCTCGCACCTCCACCAATTATGTTAGCGCGAAGGAAGCAGATACGTGTTCACGGGTCAGTGACTAGTTTATTCTGCGGCAAGGGGCAGGCGCGCGGGGCGCGTTGCTCATCATCTTCCGTAGCTCCTCATCATCTTCACAACACTATCTGTGTGCTTTCGTCTTCTTGTTGTCATTTTAGCGCTTTTAGTAGGGTGCATTTTTGATACTCTTTTGTGACGTTTTGTCTGGAGTCCAGTTTGGGCACTTGAGTACTTGATGGGAAAGTACTCGGAAAAGAGTACTATAAGTACGGTACAAAGTACACGGTTTAAAATGTACTTAAGGTAAAGTACAAGTACACAGAAATGTACTTAAAGTAGTTCTTAAGTACTTCTTACATCAAGTACTGCCCATCACTGCCCATAGCACATGCCATGACTTCTAGTATAGGCTGTCTGCATGCCCTTTACGACATGAAAAGAACCTTGTGAAGGTATCTTGTGAAAGTTTGGAGACAAGCTTGAAGAGAGTTTCTGAACAGTAGCGTAGGCCACCCATGTTGAATTCTTTAATATACGATGACGGATGGTCTGCGCTCTGTTCGTTTTTGCACTTTGCTTTTTCTTCACACTGGCGTTAGATCTTCTCAAGGTTCACTATTCCACGAAACTGTGCACAGCCGACGATAAAATAAAGCACTTCAAAGACGCGACAGCATCGTTATCCCACCCTCCGATACGTCATGCACGAAAGAACTCCGCCCGGGGACTAGCCAGAGCGCTCAGACACTAGCATACATCCGTGGAGCAGCGCGCCTGGTGGCCGTCTTCCGCAAAAGGCCCGCTCCGTCGGGTAGGAGGCTGCGGCCGCTCCTCACACCAGACAGTATTCATCTTGTAAATGTAATGTGAAGTACCCTGTGAAAACCAAGCAGTGTCTAAAAATATAGTACTGAAGTTTCCGTGTAATAATCAGCGCAATTGAGACGGAAATCATGCTCCGAGACCTCGTCGCGCGTCAAGTTCTTTTGATTTTATCTTGTTCATTTATACATAAAAATGGAGTCCAAGGGGTTTTAGGAGCTTCCTCCTTCTCCATTTCTTTTATTTTTTTTGAATAGGTGTTGCTAAATGCAATGCATTTATTTAGGCTGATTGAGCCTATCAAAAGGCCGAAAATCATGACGCCGAACTATCAGAAGGCCGACAGCCAAAAGACCAAAAAATCATAACGCCGAACTGTCAGAAGGCTGAAAATGGAAAGGCCAAAGAGACACCGGGTGAGCACTCCAATGAATGACCACTGGATGGGATGGTGTAGATTATGAAAAAGTTTTGTGGCTATTGTATTAGAAATCAAATAACTGGAATGCATAGCATTTGGTGCTCGCAAATAGACTAGCCAGCGAATATGAAAAATACAATATGTTTACTACGAAAAGAAAGTGTGTGGTGGGTAAAGTGAGGATAATTGTGCATTAAAAGCCCCTGGAATATAGATGCAAGTAAGAACTGAAATCGAGACAGCCGATGAAATACATCACAGCCGACCGAATGTTATCGTTCGCTTTGCGGATTTGTTGAAATTGGGAGACATAGGGTGCTTTTTTTTCTTTTTTTTATGTGTTTATAATGAGTAGTTAAATCTACATTCCATTCAATAAGCAACATAAAATGGATATACATAGTTTGCTGCATTAGTTCGCTAGCGATATCGTTCGCTGGATTCTATAGTATTTCTTTACTGTCAGTCAGACACAGGTGTTACAGTTGTCCTTACATCTTTTTCTGGGCCGATGTTTATGGGTTATAAAAGCTCTACACCCACTTATTCAGGTGTTTCATTGCGGTTTGATTGCATTGAAAATACGGTTCATCAACATAGAAAGTATGAGACAACAACTACAACATCATTGTCTGACCGCCACCAACAACAAAATGAAAATATATAGAAAACTATATATAGAAAATACCAGAGTTGGGAACTACGTCCGACGATATCCACGTTCAACGAGCGTGATGTCAGAGCCTCAGGATTGTGGGCATTTGCGTTTATTTCATTGATACGAATACAGAAGGTTATGTGTCATTGCGCTCAGTATTCTGTAGTACTCCCCTTTATAAAAGAACGCGGCTTACAGATCTGCCCAGTAGAAGGTAGCAGGACCTTGGAAAATCACCGGTGATCAATCACCTCGTGTCATAGTCAATATTTATTTGTTGTTGGAGAATCCCTTCCTAATCTTACCGCATTGTCTGCACTCAGCAAACTTTGCGAGAGAGGAACAGAAAGAACAGATGTAATCGGCGCAACGCAAGCGGCGCAGTGGGTGTAACCGCATTTATCTTCCTTGTTCAGTGGTTTTACTGTGCATTAGCATTCATGTTAATTTAAAAAATCCCGTCTCCCAATTTAAACAAATAATGTGATAGCACTTGATCGGCTATGATCCGTTTCCTCAGCTGTTCACAACGGCGCTCCTGTAATTTCCGGGATACGGAAAAATCGTCCCCGGTGGGAACCTAGGTTAGAGCGATTCCGTGCCACTACATCCAACGCGCCGTTACGTCCATCATGCTCTTACATCCGAAAACGAGTCGTTACATCCACCCTGCTCTTACACACGAACGACCGTTACATCCAACGAGACTTTACTTCCATTTCTGGCCGATACATCCATAAGTCAGTACACACAACGAGCCGTTACATCCAACAGAAAACCATACACAACGAGCTGTTACGATGCTAACGCGGTACCTCACGGGTACTTCTTTGAATAGGAAAAAAATAACTAAATAAAAAGAAGTGACCTGTAATACGGATTGACATTGATTGGTTCATAGACAGCTTCTATATTGGTACAACCACAAAACGAGGGTCGTTAGAGTATGAGGCATGTTACTGAGTTTCCTATTTCTCCCTATTATTTTTTTCGTCAACATCAACATCAACTGAGTTCTAAGCAATGCGCATGTGTGGAGCAACGCGCATATTAATAAAATGTTAGGTGTACAGCAGATGGTTTTTTTGTATTGTCAACGGACAGCACTTTGGAAATAGAAAATTTCCCATTCCTAAAATACGCATAAATTTGGCTCTCATGGTGTCCCGTTCTTCAGCTTTTCCACGAACGAATTTCACGTTTTCAAGTTTAGATTGAATTAACTGAGACCTCAGCATCCAACACAACGAAATCTGGAGTAAAAATTTACGCTTCAGAAATTATTCTTGATAAAGAAAAGAAGGCATATATTATTCTGTCCCACATAATAAGGAGGCCGAACTGTACTTTTCTGCCACACTCAAACAAGAACCTGTTATGTTGTCAGGTGACCATAGTTATTTTTCTACATTGTGTCCTTTTATTTTTTGTGGAATCGTTCCTCTTGGCGTTCAGGAAAAAAAGAAAAAGAGAAGAAGACTGTGTTGGGAATATCGCGACTCCCGCTGCAAGGCCTTGCCGCTCGACCTTCCCATATCTTTTTTGGTTGGTTTCAGTGTGTCAACCCCAAGCCTTTATCGCCCTTCACCCCCTTTGTACGGTTTTGCAAACTCGGACACCAGAAGAAAGGGAGTCCCCTGTCACTGGGGTTGTCGACTGACATCATTTTTCTGAGCGGGTATAAAGTGAAAGAAAAAGAAAGGAGAACATGGAGGAAAGGAGCCTTTCAAATATGTTACTGAAGTTTTCGGGTAATAATAAGAAGTATGTTCTACGACGGAAATTTTGAAAAGTCTTTTGCACAAACGCCTTGTAAATGAATTCAGATATTTTATAATGCTTACTGACCAGAAATATACATATCAAAATGTCAGTTTTGCATGAATAATAGAGTAATTATCAAGGTAAATTGCATGTTGTAAAAACATTTTTGGGACCCCTCATATAGGACCCCGGTTAGCGAATGCTGCCCTGTTGTGCATTTCTCACACACAAAATATGGACTTTGTCGCAGGCAATGCTATTTACCTCGTATCTTTAATGAGCTCCCCTTCGACAGTTTTTCTTTGGAATCGAAGTACAAACTAAAAAAAGCGCTACGGCAACTTTATCATGGGATGTAGTACCTTTATATGTTCATGTACTGTCAAACTGTATGCCGCTGACTGCTTCAGGCCCAGTGCCACAAGCTTTTCCGCTTAGAGGGGCCTGTTTTATTATATTTGTAGTTTGCTTTCTTGAGTAAAATTATTATTATTATGATTATTATTTATTATTATTCTTATTATTATGTAAGCGAGTGCAGAGAAAAAAAAAAGGAATACCGTTTCGAGCAGATTTTCCAGACTGGCATTGTAAGCGCTGTGTGTAGGCAATGTTTATAGCCTAATTTACCGCCGCTGGTAGATCCAATTGAGAGCCTCCGAGATACCGGCATCTGTACTATCCGATCACACTTGTACGTCGGCATACAGTAAGTATGCGCTAGTAAAACAATAAGAAGAGCAGCTAAAAATTCCATAGTCAGTCAGTACAGGCGGTAGTGACTCGTGAAAACAATAATTGTAGCATGAATATATAAGAACAAAAAAAGTACTCATGTAGCAATAGGAGACAAGCAAAAAGATGTGAATGTCTCGAATCGAACTATGGACCTTTCGTGGCAAAGTCCGACACTTTACCACTCGACAAACAGCGCAGAGGGCGCGGGCCGCCTTAAACTCGCGAGGTCAACCATGCACAATGGGGATTATTTCGTGAGTCGGTGGCGAACGGCGTGATAAGGACGAGCGTGGCGCCATCTAGAATCGGGAAAATCGTGAATCGGAGTTGCTGCCCGACTGGTATGGCCTCTTAAAGGGGACTGATGTGAGTGTCGGTGACGTTGTTCTCATCGAAGAACCGAACCGAACCAGGCTACAATGGAGAATGGGGGTCGTGGAGAAGGTTTTCCCGAGCTCCGATGGAAGGATCAGGGTATGTCTGTTGAGGACATCCTCTCGGACCACACTCAGAAGACCAGTGCAACATCTCTATAAGATTGAGTCTTCACAGCTACAACGGCCAAACGATTCTGCTTCTTCGCGGGCGGCAAGCTGTTGAATGTTATGTCAACATTCTACTGTCAACAAAGAAGATGATGACTCATTGTCTGTGACACTCGCGTGACAGACATCGCGCTCATTCTAGTTCCTTCTAACGGAATAAACACATCGTCATCCCTCTCTGTCCTGTCTCATCTTCAACAGTCTCAATTCATTATTGTTTTGACTTTGTTTCAGATATTCTACTATCTAGGCTAAGTAACGAAGATGGTTTTATGATGGTTTAATGAAGATTATTTTCCTCTGTTGTTGTTCACGTGACGCCGCTTACAGTGTTCTTTGGCGTTAAGTCTGTGCTAGTCACAGTATTAAATTTGTAATGTTTCTCGTTTTGATGGAATGTTTCGCTATTATTTTCCTGCGTGCATCTGTTGTTTACGTGTTCGATGATGATGCGCCGTTTAGAGTGTTAAGTGCTAGTCACAGTATTAAATTTGTAATGTTTCTTGTTTTGATATGATATTGTTTGGCTATTATTTCCCTACGCGTTGGATGGTGTGCAGGTTTTGCTCTTTATTAATGCTACCTGTTGATTGTGTTGTTTCTCATTATTTCCTTACTTCTATGCTATTGACTTAATAAGAAATTTGATTAATTAAAAGGTGTGTAACGTTGGAACAAATCATGTGAAACTTGGAATCCTTATTGTGCTCGAAATGTTCATAACTGTCACAAAACAGGCGTACGCCTCCCGTCTTTAACAAATCAGGGCACATATCATTAGAGCTGGTTGTTGGCTAGGAGCGGGCTATGCAATGAAGTTCATTTTTAACTTATCTAGTTTCTGTGTTGGATTCATAAAACAAAGTAAGGTTTGCAGTGCCTTTTAGAATGAAAATTGTATAGTGTTCGATTAGATTAGGTCACGAGGATGATTTAATGGTACTTAAAATGATAGATTATTCTCCTCTGTTGTTTTGATAAGAATACCAATGAATACCAACAATACCTTTGATTAAATGTAGTGTTATAGATTTTATTTCCTCTTGTGTTAGTGTCGTCGTGTCGTTTGTGTCGCATCGTCTTCCATGGTCTCTGCGGTTCACAATGAATTACATACCTCTATCGGCAGTTGTAATTATAATCCCGGTATTGCAATGATGGTGGTCACGTAGAGGAAATTGAACTTTTTATAATAAAACTTGTAATTTTGATTGTAATCGTAATGATTAAGAATATCTTCTTTGATTAAATGTAGTGTTATAGATTTTATTTTTTCTTGTATCCTTGTCGTTCGTGTCCCATGGTCTTCGAGGGTCTCTATTGTCCACAATTAGTTACATACATCTAGGGGCACTTGTATTAAAATCCTGCTATTGCAATGATGGTGGTCACATACGGGAATATTAGACTTTTTATAATAGAACTTGTAATTTGATTGTAACCATATTGATTAAGAATATCTTCTTTGTTTAAATGTGGTGTCCGTTTCTCGTTTTGATATGGTATAGTTTAGCTAATACTTCCCTACATGTTGGAGGATATGTCGGTTTGGTTCTATAATAACGCTATCTGTTGATCGTGTTGATTCGAATTATTTCCTTATGTCTGCGGTATTCACTTCATAAGAAACTGATTTATTAAATTTGTGTCACTTTGGAATATTAAACTTAGCTTCCATGTTGTGCTCGAAATTAGTTTTATCTATCAGAGCTTGTAATTAAAGGTACACTGTTGCCATGATGGTGGCAACGTTAAAACGTGTCTTTTTCAGATTATCCAATGTGGCCTCAATATTGTATGTATTATTGAAAGTAGAATGTGATATTAAATGAGATTCTCTTTCAGATTATTCTTGCTATAATTCAAGTATGATTGTTGATATTAAAATGTGTCTTTTTCAGATTAGCCAGTGCGGCCGAACTATTGTATGTATTAGCGAAAGTAGGCTATGATAGTAAACGAGATTCACTTTCAGATTATTGGGATCCACCGCCGCCGCCGCAATGTGTGTTTGAATGTGGAATATGATATTAAATAAGATTCTTTTTCAGATTATTGTTGCGATAATGGAAGTATGATCGTTGATATTAAAATGTGTTTTTTTTTTCAGATTATCTAGTGTGGCCGCAGTATTGTATGTATATATTATTGAATGCGAATGTGGTTTCATATAATAATAAAAAATCTTTCAGGTTGTTGGTGCAGGGCTCCGTAAGTGAAAAATTATTAAGCAATGTGATGAAATGTTGATATTATGTTTTCTTTCAGAATCTGATGACTGGAAATATAATAGCGAATAAAATATGTATATTTTTTACACGTGCTGTCTTGCGTTTTGTTTCTTCTGTTTGAGGTGGTGAAGGGTTTTCGGCTGGATTTTTCTCCTTCACCTGATTGGCATCACAATTGGCAGCACTATTGGCATAGTTCCTAAGTCCTAAAGTGCAACTCGGCGAAAAAAAAATAACGCCCCCGAGGAATGCCAGTAAGTCGGTGGTACATAAAATAAAAATGTTTTAATCGAGATTGTTTCCAACGGCATCCGAGTGTAGGCCACCCCAGCATGGATCTCATATATGTTGATCTAACTTGAGGAGTCTAATTATTACAGACAAATCTAGCCGATTGGTTCTGTATTTTTTTCTAGTTTTCGCCAAAGATTTGTTCTAGGGGGGTCCTAAACCGCGCTACAAATTTCGGACACACGGACACACATTTTACAAGGACGGACGGATATGGGTAGTAGACAGTTCTTGGAGCCCTTTTGAAATTTCTTTGAATACAACCCAATGCTTTACAAGCTTTGCTTACAATTTTGTTTATACGTTTGTCCCATTTTTAGTCCTTTCTTAAAGCAACGCCGAGATATTTGTAATCATCTGCGGTATCAAGAATCATGTTATTTAATTGGTAAGAGAGGTTGCAATTATTGGAGGAAAAGGGAACGCATTTACATTTAGACGTGGTTAAAGTGATACCCCATTCTCGCACCACAGTTCGATTTTGGTCAAGTCACTCTAAAGCAGACTTGTGCCCGTTACTCGAAAAAAGTAATTGATTACCGTTACCGTTACTTGTACGGAAAAAGTAATTGATTACCGTTACCAATTACAGGAATGTAATTGAGTAACGGGTAGAAAAGTAACGCGTTACTCCGGTCGTTATTCTGCATTCACGCAAATTATACCCGTCTTTGTGTGCCTCAGCAAAAAAAAAAAGAAGAAAAAAGGAAAGTTCAACAGGTGGAACAGCTGAAATAACCCAAAAATATGTACGTCTACTGTAGTTATCGCCCGGGAAGACGTTGACCCGATTGTGGAAGATCATGCGTGGAACTTCCCCATGACTCACTAAAGCTCCAAAGCTACCACAAAGGTACCACCAGTCACCACACTGGTGTAGGAACAGATTAGGGGGAGAGACCCTGAAATTCCAGAACAAAGGTGACGGCACGAAGGTCTTGACTTGGGGTAGAACATCTAAAAGATGAGTTAGTCTCTGCCGGGAAAGTAATCAATTACTGAGTAATCGATTACTCAGAAAAGTAATTGATTACTCGAAAAATTACTTTGACTTTAAAGTAACTGATTACTCGAAAAATTACTTTGACTTTAAAGTAACTGATTACTCGAAAAATTACTCAAAAAATTAATTGATTACAAGTAACGCAATTACTAGTAACGCGTTACGCACAAGTCTGCTCTAAAGTACCCTGCAATCGTCGTCAGTTGATATAGCTCTGTAAATTATGCAGTTGTCTGCAAATAAGCGAATACGTGAATCAACAGTATTAACTAAATCATTAATACAGATTAAAAACAATAGCGGTAGAATGCTGTGCCCAGAACAACATTTATCAGATTCGTACAACAACAGGATACGAAATGAATCTGCAGCACAGTGTAATGTCCGAAACGAACAATTCAAGGTGACTCGAACACACACAGGCGACTGAACAACTGATCGTGTACTGCGGAATAAAACGTGTTCCCGTGACCAGAGCTGTTTTCCGTTCAACGAGCGCCGCAGCCGGATACAGCAGGGAGAGCGAGGAGCCCCAGCCGCAAGAACACATTACTATACGCCCTTTCTATGATGTCGCTAACATTTTTACGATAAATGACTTCCGAAAAGCAAAATCACACGGCGAGCAGCCCGAGAAACAAAGCGGTGCAAAACCGAAACTTTAGAGAGGATCACATGGTGGACAGGACGTAATAGCGATGCGATTTGATTCGAGCGGCCGCTACCTATAGGGTGGCTACGCAAGTCTGGAAGGAAGAGCCGTTACTTGTGTTTCCTTCCTCCATGTCTTCACGTCTGTCCGTAGATCGACACGGCCGATCCTCGATCTCGTTTGCTCGCTTTCGGGCTTGAAACGTGGCGTCTGCAGGCAGGCGTTGCTTACGTTGATGTTCAGTCTCGGCAGCCCGGCACCGTCGATCGCTTTCTGTTTTCTTTTGTCGCCTATGACCCAGCACTCGTACTTCGTTTGCAACCTGTTATATACTTCATCTTCGTTTTGTGGCATCTTGTGGCTTCGTCGTCGCTTTGTGGCATTTCTAATGCTAACGCATTGAAACTTGTGTGTCGTTTCCCGCTGTCTTCGTTGTTTTCGTTGAAGCTGCTCCTTCCTTCCATCTGATTTCTTTCTTGTGTCCGCAGATGGACACCGCCGTTTTTCCTTTGATATGAGCCTTCTGAAGCTAACGCATTATTTGTTTACAGATACATCCGCAAACATAATAACTAAATACTATTTTTAATAATAACAGACCACTAATAACCATTAAATTTACACTATGGCCTGTAATTTACTAATCGTTTCGAACACTAAGTATATATATAGTACTGATGTTGACACCTTCTCAATAAATGCCAATAAGATTTACCAGTGTCATCTTGAATCACCTCTCTCAAGTTAATATCTCGACAAGAAAAATTCCGTAATGATTGAGGTATCTTCCTTGCAGATTCCACGAACAGGGCATTTATGACCTGACGGCAGAGATCGACTATGTCCTCCAGCAGACTTGCTGCGAGAAGCTCCTCTTCATTGGACTTTCTCTTGGACCGGCTACATTCATGGTGATGCTGTCAGAACGCCCAAAGTACAACGACAAAGTAAGAGCGAGAAGTCGCATTGTACTATTGCCATTTAACCACCAATTACCCACGCTACCATAGTCGGTGATGGCCCCCACCACCACTACAGCTACCCCGCACATGACAGCCCAGCATTGGCTAGAATCTAGCTAACATAGTCGACCCAGGACTCGAACCCGATCCGTTCTGGGATGTTAGGATGGAAACAACCGCGCATCCACCTGAGCTATCTAGCCACAAGCTTCAGCTTCTTGTAGCTGTTGCTTGTATAACCGAAAGTGTTCGTCACAGAATATGCAGGTGACTTGGTTTCTCAACTGTGTCCTGGACAGAGCGTCTCCTCGCGAACGTTGGGCCGCACTCGCTACAAGAATAAATTTGTAATTATAATCTTCTAAATAATATTGTTTAATTTGCCGCAAGAGTAATTTTCTGGCCCCATTGCACGTGATCCAGCCCGCAATCACAAGGTGGTGCTCGTGCCATCTAACCTTACACACTCTCATCTTATCCCAAGAGCAGATGTCATAGGAGAAGTCATAATTTATCTATGTTTATCTAAGGGACTATGAAATTTCCGGAACCCATGTTTTTTTTTCTTCTCGAAACGGTTCTTCCCGCCGAGAAACTAAATCACATAAATTTTTCTGAGCGAAATCGAAAAAAACTCTGTGAGAAGCGCGCGCTTGATGTTTCTCTTCGCATTCCTCCTCTCCCGTGCGCATTCTCTTGTGGATCGAGCAATTATGCACGTTGTGCTGCTGGCTCCCTTTACGTCACCGGGGTTGCGCAATGACAAGCAATGGTCCTCCCAGCCTCCAGCTATGCGGCTGTGAACGCAGTAGGGCCCGCGAGTCGCACCTACAAGGTCACAAGGTCTCTGGTCGCGTCTGAGGTCTGAAGCATTACGTTTCTCTTCGTTGCAGGTGTTCGCCTAACACGCTATAATGAACAGCTTTTTTTGTGTGAATCGTTTGGTACACATGCGCTGCCAGGTATGACATATGAGATGTACTTTTTCGTCGAATATAATCGTCTTCTTCTCGGCGGCCGTTCAAAACAGGGAACCCAAGCATCCATCTCCGTGACAATGAAGATTTTGCTGACGAGATATGTGTGCCTCTAGGGATTCACCGCGAAGTTGTATTGGTTGTATCGCCGTCAGCAATGAAAAATATCTGCTAGACCCCTGGCATTGCAATTATATTGATGTGTTGGCATCTGACAACAAAGCAAGTGCGTTCTGAAGTGCGACTGTGATATTTGGAAGCTGTCCCACTTTGTTGCTCGATTTTATTGTACGAATTATCAATGTAAAATACTGGATGGTCTAATGTTTTGTTTTATCTTGTTTCAACTCGCGTTCTTCATTGCCGTTATTATTATTATTCAAAGCAGCTTCGCGCTTTCAAGCGATTCTGATTTACTCTGCCTTTCGTGGTCTACAGACGCCAGGCTGGCCGTATTTCCTTCCGTGAAGGGACTTATTGTTTGCTTAAGAATATGTTCCACGGAAGATTTTGTATTTTATGAGGTATTCAGTGTTGAGCAAGTCGTAAACAGTTAACATTAACAACAACCATGACTACAGAAATTGAACTCCAGCATATTCTGTAAGAGAGAGAGAGAGATACATGATGACCATGATATGGGGATGAGTAAGAGTAATCAGTATTCTGCACATCATATGTATTTCTGATAACTGTTTGTTTTGTGGAAACCTAAGTTCCCACAACCCGGGGCATCAGACCGTCCATTCCGCGCCCGAAGTAACAAGCAGCACAACAGCAATTCAAACGAGCAACACACAAGGTTTATTCTGCCCTTGCAGGAAGTCGAGACAATTCTCAAGAGCCTGTTTATCGAGACCTCCCCTCCTGCCGCTTTTATAGACGGGTAATCAGCCACGCCCCCTTGCTGTCGCCGCTACAGTGCGTGCACTCTAACGGCTGCTTACATATCCCATACTCTCCTGCCCCAGAAGATTATACAGACATTAAGCCTTCAGGAAGATCGAGGAGGATGTCATCCGCGTTGGGGGTGGTCGTGGTGCCTGCGGTACCCGAGGTGTCTGAAGGTGGTCGGTCTCCGCTAGATTCAGGCAGGATGAGCCTCAGTGTGACCAGCGCAGTGTCGGTTTCTGTAGCCGGGCGGGCAGCTTCAATACGGGCCGGATGCACGGGTCCCAGGCGATGGGTGGTGCGATGCACCTCCGGGAGCTGGTACACCGGCCGGGAAGGTGACGTTCTTCTGCTGTCAGGGTCTGTAGGGGGCCTGCCGGGTGCCTCTTGGAGAGGGTTAGTCCTCGGAAGAGGGTTGGGGTGCGGCTGAGGTCGTCCCCGTGGAGAGGTTGCGGCTGAGCAGTCCTGGTGATCGGGAGGCCTAGGACACTGGCTGGCCCTCGGACACCACAGTCCAGGTGGTCACGGTGTGCTGCCGGACGGTGGCCGAGCCAGTGATCCGAACAGTGTTCTGTGCAGAGCGGGATTGGGGGACTGGACGATGAAGTGGAGTGACACGCCCGAACGAATTCAGATGGCCTTTCTTCAGGATGTTGAGTTCGCTTACGTAATTCCTCCAGGACACGATATCCGTAATCCGGGGGAAGAAATTCGTTTTTGAACCGACGATGGAAGTCGTGAAGGGACGTAACTCCAATTGCAACCGAAGCCAGCGGGCGGCGTCTCCGATCAAAGGCTGCAGGATGTTGCAGATGCAGGTGTTGGATTAGTACTTCGTCCGAGATTCCCATACCCGTCTGATAGGCGGTAACGCAGTCCAGGAAATCGGCAACAGACTTCTTATCGGTGTAACCGGAGCTGTTCGATGTGTCTCCGTGTGGCCGCTCGCCACGGCGCTGCGCCAGCTCTACTCCCTTCGCCGCTTCGTTTAAATTCGCTCCCGAGAATACTTCTCGCATGACGAAGGTAAAATTTTGGTTCTAGACTCAGAAATTTTGTTTCTTTCCGATGAAACGAGAAAAAAATCATTTTATAGTCGCTTTAAGATTAAGCTTACATTGCCCTAGCTTCCATTCTTTAGGCTCAGTTTTACAGATTAAATAGAAGAATGAGGTGGAAGAAAGAAAACGCCGTTGATTTAGTTTGCCGCAGGGAAAATAGGATGGAGAATGTGGGTAAGAAATCTATCTTCTGGGGGAGACAGGGTCGACGCACACACGGCCGTCTCTCTTGCATTTTTCACCACCAATGTACATGTTTTCAGCTCTATGAAATTAACACACACGTTATAATGCCTAGAAGTGAGCGTGGACAACATTGACAATTGACAGCAGTGGCGCATTCGACGATGTATACGACCAACATGCTCATGCTTATCCTTGCTTACACAGGCGTTTTTTTTTTGTGATTGATCATCAACAGTTAAATAACACAATCAACAATTCCCTTAAAGGTACTGTAAAGCAGCACCAATCAAATGTCATTTAGTGCATTTATTCGATAGTCCAAGCCACCAGGACCAAAACTGTGCAAGCTTCATTCCAATCGACGGTGCAGTTAATTAGAAAATTACAATTAAAGATTACGGGCAACGCTGTACTATGTATTCGAAATGAATCCGTACTTCTGACACATACGGCGGCAACCACATTGCATGCGTATAACACTGGGCCCAACACAACAATCCACCACAATCCACCAAAAAATCCGCCCCTGCAACACACACAACGACCCACATCAGAGGATAAACGGATAACCGAACTGAAATGAAATGCTGAGCCGTTGAAAAAAATGTGTCAGACGTTCAAGAAGCCAGACAGCGTCGGGACTTGTTTGTTCACAGAGAGAGTTTGTTTGTTCGAAAGAGGCCGTGAACAAAAGGAGCGCGCAGGCGCAGCAGAGAAGTAGGGAAAGCCCCCATCGAACAGCGTCCAGCACTGGGTTACTTCGCAAAAACAGGGGTTAACAGGTTAAACTGTTAACAGGGGTTTCAGAATACATAGGTAAACAGGAAAACTAATAATATAGTTACTAAAATAACGAAGTTCCAATGTCATAGTATGTAATACCAATTTTCAGTGTTGCCCGCTGTACAGGGGGTTGTTTGACACCAGGCGTCGCACCGCTCCACTACGCCGCATCTTTCATGACAAATTAAAAATATTTATACCGCGTTGTCGGTCGTAAGGTTCCGCATATGGTATTTAGAAGCAACAAAGTCTCTAGTCACATCACCTGCATATCATGCTTGTCTACTGCTTTACAGTACCTTTAAAGACCTTTCCATGTGGCTCAAGGTAAAGAGTTCGACATTAAATGTCAAAAAGTATCTTATATCTGTTTCCAAGAACAAAGCGGCGAACCAGAATGTTCTAAATCTGCGTGTAGGAACAGACAGAATCAAACAAGTACGACGAGTTTAATTTCTGTGTGTCTGGTTTGAGGAAACCTTTCTCTGGAATATCCATGTTATTGGAATTTAATTTGAACCTGCAAGGAAAATTGGTGCATTACACGGCTTTTAAACATTTAATAATTTTTGTTGACAAAGAGTGCTGTATCCCACACCCCTGCACTAAACTACTGATTCCTGGGGATTCACAACAGTGTGCCTAGCAGTGTGATATATACGCGTTTTATCTTGCTTGTTGTTCATGAGTGTATCTAGCTACAAATATGTGCGGGTTTTTCTTGTTTGTTGTTTATCTCGTTCCTTTTCCTTTTGCTCTGTAACTCCCTCCCTCATGTAACACCCCATCGGGGTAATTTGAGGTATTTGCATAAATAAATAAACTGCGACTAATTACAACAGGTTCAAAGCACTGCAGAGGCGAGTATTACCATTAACAATTCGGAAGTCCCACAACAAACATTCCAGGAATTAAACATTCTACGACTAGGACAAACTACATACTTTAAGGCTTGATCTGTTTGTTTATAAGCGATCCCATTCAGGACCAACCCAGTTCAAGTCATACAATACCTCATATATGATTAGAGATACAATCTTTCTTTTTCTTTATCTATTCCACTGCAAAAATTATGGCGCAAAAGACACAAGTTATCCGATCTACCACAATTTTCCAATACCTTTACTCACTCCTTTGCAATGTCGTACCCGTTACCGAAATATGGTATCGCGATACCGATACTTGTTACTTGAGTAAAAAGTATCGAAATACAAATATCTATACTTCTTTTTTAAAGTAACGGAGTACCGCTACCGTTACTAAAAAAAGTAACGCGATGCTTTTCGCGATACTCTTCTTTGAAATACGAAGATGATGCAACATAAAAATATCGCTTACGTGAAAAGTTTTGCAGTAAAAAGACAGCATATTTCATATGTAGCTCCGGCACGTTGTGCTTTACGTTTATCAATAGCTGGTTCTCGAAGTCGTCTTCCGCCGTCTTTGCAGGCCGTGGTCTCTCCGGCAGCTGAGAGAGGCCAGTGTGACAATTACGTTATTGTCAGGCCCACACATACTGTGGAGTCCAATGACCAAGGAATCATATCCGAGGTTAACAATGCCACAGTGAGAGCGTGACTCAGTGCGACACCGCAGCTTAGCAGTGAAATCCAGAGCGCACTGTCAAAGACTTGACCTCTGTCCGTTGACCTCAACACTTTTGTTGAACACAGCGTGGTTATTTCCTCCAGTTTCAAAGAAAAACAGTGAACATGCGTTTGGTATAATTCCATAATTCCGGTTACGGAGCACGTAGGTGTGTCCCCAGGCTTCTTGTCGAGGGCTAGGCGGACCATTGGCAATGAATAAAAGTGAGAAATATGGTCGGTGAAGAAAGGGTTGGGTACTAAAAAGTATCGGTATCGGTTACGATACAGATATCGCGTTACCCTAAGTTTGTAACAGAAATACTTTTCCGATACCGAATTAAAAAAGTATCGCTATACGCATTTCGATACTGAAAAAGTATCGATTACTGTTACGGCGATACGTACAACACTGCTTCTTTGTGATATCTCTAAGGTGTGAGATATAAAGCAAAGCTAATTGAGGCAATACTTGCTCATAATATGCTACCAGGTGTTGACTAGATTGGATCATTCTTTCTTGCATAGTATGGGTATCTTGCTCCTAGAATGCTGTTTGTAATTTGTAGTCCGTCATACTAATCTGGAAGTACTGCCTTACGACTGCTGTACCGGGCCAGGTATATTTGTCAGAGATTTCCCCCATATGCACCTGCTTCCGACTTTCCCAAAGAAAAGTTAAAAGTAAAATGAAATATAATAATAAAAATAGTATCCGCATCCGCAACGGCGCTATGTGGCATAGGTGTATCCGCATCCGCACAACCGCGGATATCGAACATATCTCCACATCCGCGATCATTGCATTGGTAGCTTGCATGCACCGCGCTGTGCTGTTTCTCATTCAGCCCGGTTGAGTTTCGGTTTATGCGTTTTACAGCGGCAGCAGTTAACGGAAAAACGGGTTCGCCCGAAAAGTGCGTCGAGCTTTCTTTCACCGGCAAGGCTATGAGAACTTTCCCTCTTTGGTTTGGCCCAACAAAGCTCGTGCCTGTACGTTCCCATCGCTTGCTTGGTGTGGTCATGGACTAGGACCTGCGCTGGGCTCGCCACATTAAGCACCTTGAAACTAAAGTGCACCGATGCCTTCCCGCCATTCAACATCTTTCTGACGTAGGACGGGACCGTGATCAGCGCGCGCTTCTAACCGTTCATGCGGGGGGTGGGGGGGATATGTTTATTACGAAAAAAAGAGGCAGCAAAAAGGAAATGTCAGCCAGGCAGAAGCCGACATGCTATTCCTTGTAAAAAAAAAGAAAAAAGAGCAGAATCAGAAAAGGAGAAAGACGCAAGCGGCACATGGGCAGCAGGGGGGCATGAGTGCACGATCGCTCAGAGCAGTCCAGGAGCCCAGAGTCACCTGGGAAGCATATTAGCGCTCTGGTAACAGCCCATTGCTTCTACCCTACAGGGCCCAGTAGGGTGGCCAAAGACAGGTCTCTGTGTCACAGGGCAGATAGGCGGTGCGTGAGTGCAGTCTGAGGAGCGGCATATCTTGGACAGGTCAAGAGTAAATGATGGGTGTCGGCGTCGATGGAGCAGGAGGGGCACACCGAAGAGGGACGCTGCTTGATCGTGAACAGGAACGATGGAATACGGGCAACATTCAGGCGAATACGATGGGGAGCTGACCCTTCCTCTCGAGACAGCCGTGGCGACACAGTGAAGGCCATCTTCGGGTCAATGCGGTGGAGGAACGTGTTGGCTGCGACAGCGTTTTCCATGAAAAGGCGTGTGTCGAAGGAAAAGCGCCGGCAGATGTGTATGCGGCAGACGGATGGTGGTAACGGGATGACAGTGTTGCACTCAGCTGCGCCATGAACGCGGCGCGGCTTTGCTGAGGGCGACTGTGCTTTACAGCCCTCCAATCTTGCACAGGATTACCACAGCGTCATTAAATATCATTTGGACACTGTTTGCCAGCAGCCTTCGTCGCTGCCTTGGCATTGCTTGGCATTTGGCAGTTCGTGGCCAGCTACAATCAAGTATTCGTCGTCGATGGTGCACGGTTGGTGCCCCCCGGAACACTAGAACGCAAGCTAGCCATCAGTAGAAATCGCCTGGATGCAAGGTTCTGCACACAGCAGGTGATACCTTCACAGCTTCCATCTTTTGCTCACTCTACTCTACGATGGGACCAGCAGGCAACACGAAGAACAGGAGACTCGGGGAGAAAGGTCAACAATCGCGCAGACATTTCTCACAGGTTACAGCAGTTTTAAACTTTAACTTCGGAGGTGTTGCTGTTATTCTTCGAAACATGTCTAATGGTGAATACTAACCTGTTTCAAATGCGTCAAAACCTAACCGTCAATCCGGGGTGGCCTTGCACTGTTTTCCTCGGCGAAGGTAAAAGGTCACACCGCCCAGTTTGTAGGAGTGTTCAAAATCACTTTGTACGAAAAGTATAAAGAACTGACAGGTGAAGAATCGTGTGTGTCGTCACACAGCCGAGCTCTAGATGGTGGTACATTAAAACATGGCGGTTATATTTCACTTCACAGTCCGCTTCACAGGAAAGGCGGATAAAGACACACCTAAAAGTTACTCGTGATACATTCTAAATACTTCCTATTGTACTATGTTTTAAGCATTTCTTCTCTCTTTTGCGTTGGTTGTGTGGTGCTTTTTCTGAACACAGTTATGCTGTATGCGATATACTAACGATAGATTTCTTTCTTTCTTCCTACTTTTGCATAACCACTCTGCAGGTCAAGGCGGCGGCGTTCCTCGCGCCAGTTTATAACTTAGCTCACGTGAGGCAACCGCTACTAACTGCCTCGTTTCCCGGTGCCGAAGAATTCTTGGTAAGTGCATGGGCAGTGGTGTTTTTCATATGCATGTAGACCCTTGAACGCACAGAGTACGCACCCAGCGTGCTGCAGTGTGAATGCGCGACCCCCTTAATCCCGTATTTCCTTCCTCATCCACAAGTGGACTCCTCTACAGCAGGTGTCTCAAACTCAATTAGGGATGCGGGTGGCATTGATCTTAGCCTACACATCACAGATGGCCACAAAGAAGAAGAAAATGGCCGTATTAGCGCAAGACATCCTAAATACTATAAAATAAACATATAAATGCACGAAAAACACGAACAGAGTATTTACCGACAAGCCGGACGATGTGCATGGAATTTATGATTACAAAGCCCCACTACGCCAAGAGACATAAGTAATCTTGCGTTCCAAAATGAGGGTTCTGAAAAAAAAAAAGAAAAACTGAGTTCATTGCAACGAATTATGGCTCACCTTGAGCGCTGAAATTGTATCTTGACTCTTCTATTTGCGCACTGTGTTTTTGTCATTGCTTGGAGTTCCAACTTGCACAAGAAATAGCATAAGCAGTTGACACGAGAGCACGAAAACAATGGTGGTTTCGGCAGTTTTGGCAACAGACGCGCGGTACCGGATGGTTTCGGTAGTTTCGGGCTAGTTACATCAGCAGGACTCGTAAAAAATACAGTAAATCATCCCTTGCACGTACACGGCCGGCGGGAGAGGGAGGGCAGCCGGGGATGGAGCTTCGGGCTCTTCAGGCGCTCGCGTGACCCAGGGCCCAACGGCTTCAGCCACCATGAGACGTGAGGAGGGGATCCCTAGCGGCACTCATCCCAGGGGCCCGTAATTTCTCTCGCCTGCCCTTGTCGTTGCGCGCTGGTGACAAGGCTTCTTCTTCTATGATCTCGAGATACTGACTGTTTACCAACGTGGCCATTCGTAATTGTGCTCGAAGACCAGGTCGCTTTGGCCGTAACTTGTTCTGAGCCCAATTTGCGGCCATTTTTGTAGTTACGATGAGAGTCGTATGGGACTTATTTATAGCAGCGGGGTTCGAGTAATACAAAACCTGCAATGTTTCTCGGCTTATCGCATAACATCAGAGTCACATTGAACATAGGCTGCAGGAATGCGTTCCACGCCCTATGATATACAGCGTAATCTGTCGCAGGCCCAACTGCATGATGCGTATTTTGAGCGGCGGAGCGCCAAGCTTTTCTCAGCGGCAAGTGACGCTGGCCAAAAACGGCCAAAGCTAAAGGCCAGGGCCGACGGAGCGGGGCGTAGAGACACGAAGCGGAGCGTATCGCGAGCCGCCGATGAGTTCATAGTTCGACGACAGTCGGCGAAGAGCGGCACGGCGGCAACGCGCCGCTACGTCAGCCGCAGTCGGTGTTGTACAGGGGTGCTCTACATGTGGCGGTGGCCAGCGAGCTGTGCCTGGCATGGGCTCCGGTGGATGTCGCATTTCCCAACATGATGTCGCCCATTGAGCTTTTGATAGAAGCTGTTAAGGAACATCCGTGCCTATATAAAACACAACGGATGGTCTACTGAGACAAGCAAAAGAAGGAGAACTGCTGGGAAGATGCGAGACTTTCTTCTTTAAATTAGTGTTCATGTTTAGCAGTATCAGTCATACTACAGTAGCATAAACACAACAGTGCCGACGGTGGGAATACGGATTGTCTTTAGTCGAATACCAGTGCGCAGGTACAGTTGCCAGGTATGATTGCTTTTCCACAACGAAATGTGAAAACCTGCGGCACCGTTTTCCTTGCGCTGCGTCGAATAGCGTCAGATTATGATCCCGGTAGGATGAGGAAGCGTAGCGTAACGACGCTGGCTTACGGCGCCGAACGCGCCCGGCGACAGGTACGTCGTAGTCCCAGACTACGTCATACCTTAAACCAGCCTTAACCGCATGCAGCGTTTCTACAACGACGGATGGACGGCGTCCCATGTGCGCGTTTCTGTACTCTCCTAAGGAAAGAAACTCCACGTAACTTGATAAAGAGTTTTATCACAAGTGAAAGAATCGACCAACGCCTAATATCTATTCGCCTCGGACTTCGAAGGGAGCGTCGCTTTTCTATTGTTTGACGCCGGTCTGGCTGCCAAACGGCGCGGCAGGACGCTGGATAAAACACTGGAGAGACGCATCATGGAGTTTGGCCTTAAAGGTCAGCTCCGGGGATACATTGACTTCTTGAAACTGTAACCATAGCCTGGAAGCCCATATCGAACAATGTCTGAAGCACACTTCATTTCCACAATACAGCATCGTATTTTAAAGAGTCGTAAGTTAACCATTTCGAAACAGACATGGGAGCCGCAATTTTTATGATGACAGCTGTTCAGGCGGTACATACCGCTGACGTAAGTGATATCAGTGTGCTTCAAGACATCCCTCTCTGTTCTTGGAGCATACGGGAATGATAGATAGGCGATGGTGGCAGGGAGCGTTTCTCGATTGACGTAGGCTTCTTGATTGCATCGCTTTCTTTTTATTTGTGGGATGATCTGCCAATACCAAAACACGTTGTTCGTACTACCTGTGCAGTTGGGATTCTTGCAATTAGACTTTCGCATTGGCGGCCTGCGGCAAACTTGCGAAGAACCCAGAAAACGTCGTATTGTCCGAACCGAACTGCGCTACGCCTACATGCGAAAGATATTTTTATTTTCAATGTAGGTGTCTTTGATAAAGTAAGTCAATTCATTGCTTAATTCAAGACTTTACTCTCTTATCGTTACGGCTGTTATCGTTACTGCTGCACCAGTTGCTGCTTGCGAAGGCATGCACTTACGCACACCTTTCTCTCTCTCGAATTCCTGGCGTCTGCCGTTATAAGGAGAATATCACACTTCCTGGCGCCTGAATACCTGAATATCTGGATACCTGGTGGCATCATATCTGCAGTATCGAGACAGAGATTGCCGTTAGAGGCATTATAATCGGGTGAACGAGTTGTGTTTGATAACGCCATGTTATCGTATACACACCTTAGGTGCGTAAGTAGGAATTACGCGTGAATTACAACTTTAGTGCAGATTCGTGATGAACGTATTTGCTGCAATTTTACATTGTCGAGAGAGCAAGCAAGATACTTACATGAGGGCACATGTGGCTTATGAGACATTAAGAGTAGCACAAAAAGAAAGAAAGGAGGAAAAAATAAATTATAGAGAGTACATTGCACAGTATAAGTACACCGTGCAAGTGTAATTACAGGGGATATCCTCCCACTTTATTACGGCTGGTTCACTAGTCGAGTGCAGTCATGCGACAACACACTAATCGTCCACTAAAAAAATATGAAGATGATGAATTGCTTGCATACGTCACCTACACCATTATTACACCTGGATCTGCACGCTGGTTTCAGGAGCCAAGTTACTTCTTGCATCAGTGCACATCTCCGCACATTCCACAGATACAGTAATTTCACACGACACATTCCCTTATGAAAAAAGTTTTCCAGATTGTATACGCACTGTATACAAAATCCTTGGTTGGGTAGATAAAAGGTAGATAAGTCATATTTACATCCCCTATCTAGTTTTTATACGGTGCTTCTAAGAAATGGGCGCGGGTGTGGTTACAGATTCGTTAGCCAGAATGAATACAAACTCAAAAGCATATTGTTTAGAAACTGTATACCTGTTAGCCCAAACTTCTGAACTGGCTGCATACAGTAAAATGCAAACATACTGTACGTATAAATTCTATATAAACTATATACAGGGAAAGGAAGCCTATCATGTCTGCGGTAGACGAGTACCCCCAAGAACCCATACTAAAAAAGTAAATAGCAGCATCAAATCACTTTATTCACCACTCACGAGTACGTACCTTTCAAAGCATACCCATTTATCATCAACACACCTCAGCGTTGAATTCATGCGGGCACAAAAATTGGTAATGATCGAACGGTGAAGAACAACAAAAAAGAGCACATTTATGTCCTGGTTTCAGGTCCAGCTTGTCTTTCTTCCGCAAAAGCATATGTAAACCTTGTCATGACAAGCAGGAGCCTCCACCACATTGAACGCGATGCTTGTGTATCTCTTGCGGGAGGCCGCTGCTTCATATACGCTCAACCTGCACGAAATATCGTTCCAGAAAACACGATGGCAGGATACCCATGTAGAATATTGTAGAGACATATGACATACCGTTTGGACAAATCATACAGTTGCTAACGGTTTCATCTGTCGTTCTATCTCCCTGTCGTTGTGCAGGTCGCCTGCAAATAGAGTAAAACAGACAATGAGAATGCGTACCGCAATCGAACATATTGCTTGAGTTATATTCATTATACACCTGAAACGGCAAAAATCCTGAAGGCGAAGAGCGACTGGACTCAGCTGGACTCTCGCCCCTTCTCCCTATCGAAATTGCTTGGTCCCTGGCCTAATCCAGCCCAGCAACGCTCTGCGCTCAAAGCTCTTCTGACATTTCTGTCCACCATCGGACTTCGATCGTTATTTTGAAGGAGCTTGTTATTTTATTCACCACATTCCCACCAGCAATGAGGTAGAGTATCGCCTGTGGCGATGAACCTCCCCACTCTCCAAAACCAAAATGAAGTTGTTGTTGCTGGATTCAGGCCCGCGTCTTCACTCTGACATTTCAAACGGGACTGACTGGTCTACTGGCGGTTATAAGAAACGCTTTCACTTACGGACAGTTACAATGTCAGACGGGTTGTTAGAACGACAAGATCAAGTGGGAACAACAGTACAAAGCCTCTAATACGCTACAGACTTAGTGGAACGCTCGAAATTGTGCGAATTACATGCGGCGACGAGAAACGTCCGCTACAGCAGAAGCGAACCCAACAAAACCGCGCTACAGTAGCAGGCCTGCTCAGCATGGCAAACCTCTCTCCTCCTCCTAAACAAACAAACAAACAAACAGACAGCGCTGGCTGGTGTCATGGTGAACAAACAAGGACGCGCGGGCGAGCCCGTGTTGAAATGGGCACGGAGCCGACGTCTCCGCTCAATGGCTCGGCGGAGGAGATATAACGGTGGTAGAATAGTACTATCTCTTCAGGTCTTGGCTGCTCCAGGATGTTTCGGGAAATGCTGAACGATATTGAAACCTCTGTCAACGTACGGCGCGTGAAAGAATGGTCAATGACATGGCACATAAAAAAATATATGTGAAATAAACGAATGCGGTTGACCACGAAAAATAAAGATATTCAATAAGGATCAGAAGTGGAGACAGTGCTTCTAGGGGGCATGGAATAAAAGGGGAACTTTATTAAAAACTTAGAGGGGGTATTCTACGTTTCGACAGCAGCGCTGTCTTCAACAGGAATGGGATATTATGGTGACATGAGACAATTCCAAAGAATGAGAGGGGAATATGTACAAGGGGAGAGGGCAGCACACCTGCTTTGTCAAACAAAGGTAAATGGGTACAATAAATCACAGGCAGTCATGTTCTTCGCAGGAGGGCAATGATTTCCTGGGGTGACCAACCGAGGAGTCTGAAAGAGATACAAAAGAGTGTATGTATTCTGAGAGAATTATGAATTTAGGTTGCGAACAGTTGAGAGGACGCCGGGGTCCCCGTTAATGTGGCTTTTAAATTTGTAAATCAGGAACGATTCTCTTTCTTCTCTAAGGCGTTGGGATGGAAAACCCGATTGCAGAACGAAAATGGCTATGTCCTTAATTGAGTGGCCGGGTTTACTAAAATGTCGAGACCTTGGCAGATTACGTTTCTTTGATACGTCGGACCTGTGGTTGTTGAATCGGATTCTGAAGGATGTAGCTGTTTGACCGATATATTGGGCCTTGCACTCATTACATTGAAGGAGATAAAGGACGTTAGAAGAGTTACAGTTAAATAGACCGTTAATTTTTGTGTGATAGTTAGAATTTGTGCTTTCTACTCTCGTAGCAGTTTGCATTAATTTATAGATCTGGCATCTGCGTCCGTTGCATGGTTGACAACTGTTATGTTCCGACGGCTTGTTTAACTTGGCGTTCACAAGTCTATCTTGGATGTTCGGCGATAAGTAACGCGGGGTGGTTCCGGAAACACCTGACTCATACGATCAGATTGAGTGAGGATCGCATAGTGCCGTTTTAGTATGTGGTTTACGTCCGGGGCATAACCGTTGAAGCTAATATTGAGGTTTACTGAAGAATTCTTATCGGCTCGGGGCTGTCTTTGGAGTAGGTTCTCTCGATCGGTTGAGCTCTTACGACCTGATTAGGATATTTTCTATTTGCGAATGTTCCTTCAAGGCTCTCAAGATGATTGTCTAGTTCATCATCGTTAGAACATATTATCCGGTAACGCAGCACTTGACTATAAGAGATAGCTAGCTTAGTGTGTCTGGGGTGGCAACTCTGGAACGATAGATACTGTTGGGAGTCGGTAGGCTTTCGATACAGACTGGGGGTTATGATTCCATTATCTAGTTTAACTTCCACATCCAGAAAATTAATAACTGCGGAGGAGTAATTGAATGTAAATTTAATACTGGGGATGCACTTGGTTAAAATCGTTAACAAACAACTGAAGGTCGCATTCGGTGTGGGGCCAAATAATGAATATATAATCTAGGAATCGCTTATATAGGAGTGGCTTCAGTGCACAATTTCTGAGGTACGGTTCTTCCAAGGATGCCAGGAAGATATTTGCATAGTTCGAGGCCATTTTTGTTCCCATTGCTGTACCATTGACTTGTATGTAGTGTTTGTCGTCGAATTCGAAGTTATTGCATCTTAGAGTCAGATTCAGGAGTTCAGTGAGTACGGATGAATCATAACCCTGATCGGGTGGATTCTTAAGTGCACACTCTGCTGTTGCTATTCCATCTGAGTGGGGAATGTTAGTATATATAGGGAAGTGACACCTAGGGTTGCCAACAGACAGTTAGGGGGAAGGTATATTTTACGTATATCTTGAACGGAATGGTTGGTGTCCTTAACGTATAAGTCGAATTTAGACGGGATGGGCTTGAGGAGATGATCCACGAATGATGAAAGATTCTCAGTGGCTGTACCATTACAGGAAACAATCGCGCTTCCGGGGTTACCCGGCTTATGTATCTTGGGGAGCATGTAAAATCTACCAGGCCTAGGGTCCTTTGGGAGTAAATACTGGTATTCAAGCTCTCGTCAATCTTTTTAGCGTTTTTTAACCTTGTTAGGACTTTGGTTACATTGGCACTAATTTTGGGGGTGGGGTCAGTTTCCAGAGGTCTGTAAAATTCCGCGCACTGAAGTTGGCGGAGGCCTTCTGTAACGTATGACTGTTTATCTATTACAACTGTCGCGCCTCCTTTATGTGCCCTCTTAATTACGTTATACTTGTCGTTCTCTAATGCCGACAAGATTTCTTGCTCCTGCTTAGTGAGGTTATACCTGAGTTTGCGTTTGGTGCTGTACTGATACGTACGGAAGATATACTTCTGAACTGCTTTAATATGCAAATCAAGGGTTTTATCTCGGTTAGGTTCTGGAGTGAACTCTGATTTTATACGAAACGGATTACTGTTCGACACTGTCTTTTCATGAAAATATTCTGCAAGCCGTAGCCTCTGGGCAATGTTATCAAGATCTAAATGTAACTGGTATTCATCCACTCTTGCATCATTAGGGCAGAACAATAATCCTTTACCAAGTAGGGAACGATCGGAGTTCGTAAGTTCACAGGAAGAAAGGTTGATAACGTTACGATCTTTTGGTAGTTGGTCGGCATCACGCATTGGAAGGGAATTATTATTTAGATGCGTTTCAGGGGCGTGCAGCAGACTAGGGTTTGAGGCTACGGCAGAAGTGGTCAATAAATTCACGTTCAGGAGACGTCTAAGAAGCAGGATTGACTAACTGGTGAGTCTGAACCAATTTATCCCGGCGAAACTACTAGCAGTGACACTCAGGCGTTTTTCCAACTCAGAAAAATAGCGGACAAAATTGCGCGCTACTCCTCTCACCTTAATACTATGGTTACTTATGAAAGGAGTGGAAAATTCCCGCGAGGACTGCAAATTCGTAAGATATCTACGTTTCCTCTTAACCAAAACCTTGAAAAAGAGTGGCTATCACCCCTGCACAATACGTCCACAGCCCTAACCAAAATACTACTTATGCCAATGTGAAGATACAATAAATTCCCTGTCAGAGGAGGAAACACATTCTCAAACGCAACCACCTAATCTGAGTCCTATAGAGCAGAACTAGACGAGTTCTTTCAAAAGAAACGAGTGAGCCTAAAACTAGAGAAAGAAAAAAAGCTCACTCGGGATAACATACAACATCGTACCGCCGATAACACAGCCTCAAACCCTAATCTGCTGCACGCCCCTGAAACGCATCTAAATAATAATTCCCCTCCAATGCGTGATGCCGACCGACTACCCCAAGCAGCACAGTGTACTGAAAGTCGAGTGCAATAGGAGTGGACGGTATATGTCTTATCAATGTCATTTAGTTGGACGAGCCTGCTCAAGGCCTTCCACCTACCCGTCCACCCCTATTGCACTCGACTTTCAGTACATTGTGCTGCTTGGGACCAAAAGATCGTAACGTTATCAACCTTTCTTCCCGTGAACTTACGAACTCCGATCGTTCCCTACTTGGTAAAGGATTATCGTTCTGCCCTAATGATGCAGGAGTGGATGAATACCAGTTACATTTAGATCTTGATAACTTTGCCCAGAGGCTACGGCTTGCAGAATATTTTCATGAAAAGACAGAGTCGAACAGTAATCCGTTTCGTATAAAATCAGAGTTCACTCCAGAACCTAACCGAGATGAAACCCTTGATTTGTATATTAAAGCAGTTCAGAAGGATATCTTCCGTGCGTATCACGACAGCGCCAAACGCAAACTCAGGTATAACCTCACTAAGCAGGAGCAAGAAAGCTTGTCGGCATTAGAGAACGACAAGGATATCGTAATTAAGAGGGCAGGTAAAGAAGGCGCGATAGTTGTAATGGATAAACAGTCATACGTTACAGAAGGCCTCCGCCAACTTCAGTGCGCTGTACTTTCGCAACTACGCTGTGCTTTCGCATATAACTCATGTACTTTCGCAACCTTCTTCCCTGAGAAATTACGTAGTATTACTTGCAACTGCGGCCTATAGAGCTCCGGTAGCTCCACATTTGTCATTCACATGTATTGTGTGCAAGTTCGTGCGGACACCTACGTGCAACTTTGGTGCAATCCTCTTTGTCGTCGTCGAATAGGCAGGTGCCGCATCTCTTTTCAGCAACTTTTCGAGTCCGAATCGGCCGTGAGGTGAACGACCTCATGACATTCTGACGCAAAATGCTTCGAGCGCACAGGACTCTTGCATTGATAAGTTCATAGCACAGAACGGCTGGTTTCGTACCATCCAATCACGTAGAAAATCAACCGGGAACTTCGTACGAAACATCTTTGCTATTAGCGTACCTGCTCGTAAGGAGAGAAGCATGGCGTTCTCACCATGAGGAGAATTCAGGGACATTCCCTTTGAACGCTGGCTTCACCTTACTTCAGAAATGCCTTGTAAGATATGCAATGCCACGGGTCACAACAGCTGAAAGAAGGAACTGTAGGTAGAGCGAGAGAGTAAGCCGGAGGCCGCGTGAAACGGCCTATCATTGTTCCGCTATCCTTCCGCCAGCGCGGTTATCAGTTTATTATTTTATGTTTCCCTGATTTTTTCACCATGTGCCTGCTAAACAAGCTGAAGAAGCAAACTTGTTTCGCCGCTTCGGTTGTACGCCGATTTGAAAGCTCGCCGTTTCTCGGGCTCCGGGAATACAGCTTAGGAAAAAAGCTTCTGAAACGCTGGGATTTGGTATTGAACTTCTCTCAGCCTCCCTTGTTGCTTAGGGGAATGTCACACGCACGGCAGGGTCTGAGGAGCTCGTGCAACTCACTAGATGGAATCACGTTCCTCACTGAGACCGTACCAAGCGCGCAAAAAGAAGATTGAGGTTTGGACGGTCGACTGGGATGTTCCTCGACAACGGACGGCGATAGGAACTGGAGGCCGGACACATCGTTCAACTTTTCCAATAACAAGTTTACCAGTTTATAACAAACATAACAATTATTGCACAACAATGATCACAATTGACAGAGCTTACATATATATGGTTTCAAGTTACAAGCCGAACGAGGTAGATGTTACAAATCAAATCAACGATTGTTGCGAAAGCTATGGCCAGTTCGATAGAGAAGGGGTGAAAATTCCTTAGCTCTGATGGTGTGGCGTCCCCGAGTCCGATAAAAGGGGTCCGAAGTTGGTGCACGTTGTTGGGGATCTCTCGCGTAGCGGTGACCACTCAGGCAACACACGGCACACCTCTTAGCGGCTGTCCTCGGTCCACGCACTTTCGCGCCACGGCCCCGCACACAACCGATCACAAGTCCTGCTGATGTCCGACTGCCCAGCGTTTTGCGTCGTTTTCCCGCGCTTCCCCTCTTTCCCGCCTTATTATTTTGCTTTATCCTCTTGTTCAAACGCTTCCGAAGCATTTGACACCGCAGTTGGAGACAAAAGGAAGGCCACTCTCCGGGAACAAGGGGACCGCCCGATGGGTTCGAAATGAGTTTTTACATCTGTGAGTAGGAACTTCAAAGGCGAGCGTCGCCTAACCCCGCTTCTGAGACGGAGCTGGGTCGCTGCCGGACACCCCTCGTTAAACGGAATTCTTTATATTGCCTAGCGTTCTCGGAAACACGGGTCTCCCAGCTGACCTTGGGTAACAAACCACTCGAGCTCTGTGACAGGGAACACGTGTTGAGCAGAATCGTTGGAATAAATCAGCTCACAGATTGTGTTCAAGAAATGTTTCTCTAGGGCCGCAAGGGAGGCTGGAGGAATTTAAATACAAGATTCCCGCGTTAGAGAAACATTTGTCCCAAGCTGTATTGACGGCATAGGCGGATAGAATACAAAAAGCCCATCACAGGCCTAATCCTGAACTGCGCACAGCAGGCGTTATTGTTGTTCTCAAAACTGGCGCGCGCAGGGCTGCATGCGCATCACCGTCGTAGTGCATAATGCTACGTTCACACTGCATCATCGAAAGCCGCGAACGCGGGAAACTCATTCACCGTTTTTACGGCATTTGCGACCCTCTCGTTCACACTGTGTTCGGAACGCCGGGAATGCCGGCGCTACTGGCACCACCGTACTCCACTACAAAAACTGATCCGTTTCATTCTTCGAATTGTACTCAAGCTCCACACGTCCAATACGTAAGATGTCGTTGTGATACATCTGAATAACAATTGCCAAATACGTATTTATTGCGTTTTATACAGCAACCTGTAAAGCGACGCCCGCTTCGAGCAGCAGACGACACATGTCTCAACAGAGTCGACGCACTTACTTCCTAGTGTTCTTTCAGCAGCTGCTATATGATGAGGTCTTCATATCTACGTTTCCGCTTCTCTTGCGTTTGCTGTCGTACAACATTTAGCTCTACCTTAGAGTCTTGATTAGAATTTCGTAGACCAGGTTACGCATCCACCATGTTTGTTGTCTACGACGCTGTTCTCCCGTCCCAGCATCCTCGCTCGCGGAGCGCGCTGATTGGTCCAGACTCGCGCCTTTCCCGGCACTGCCGTCAAAAGTAGAAGCAATCTCTACTTTCGCGCTGCGGCTTCTGGCACCTTCGCGGCGTCCGCGAGATTCACGGATTGCTGTGTGAACGTGACAAGTTCACCGGAATCTCCGTCGTTCGCGACATTCGCGGCGTTTACTGACATAGTGTGAACGTAGCATAATGAGGACATAGCGCGTGTTACAGGATATCGAAAATTTGAAGACCCGGTCCCTTAGGTCATGTCTCCGTAATCAAAATCAATCTTTAAAAATATGGATAAAAAAACGGGGATACTGAGTTCGGCCCACGTTGCAGCAAGCTCATTTGCAAGCGGCTTTTTAAAAGCGATATCAGGTGGTCGTGCAACCTTCAGGACGCTTACCAAAGAATGCGGCCTCTCTAATACGTGGCTACAATTCTGACATTCTGGTGCTTCCGAAAATCCACTAAAGAGAACGTTAGTGAGCTAAGGCTAATTTTTGAAATATTGATCTGACACACAATTAAGTTGGTGATGGAATTTACATTACGCTGCGTTCGTGTGTATACGCAAACAGAATGAATATGCCACTCATAATTACGGAATCCAAAGTGTGCGATATTCGACATGCTACTTTGCCCACACAATGGCTACATCTCCCTTTTATCAATGCTGCTTTATAAGTGACCAAGAGCAAAATGACAACTACGTTCTTGCGCACAGTACATACGCCGTGGCGGAAATGATACGGCCCATAGTACGGGCGTGCTTGACGAAAACAAAAATTCGCTAGAATCGCACCGTTTATTGCAAGAAATTAAATCAAAAGCCCACAAAACAATGTGCTATAAATAAGCTAAGTGGTTAGAAGCTTTCTTATATCCTTTAATTAGTTGCAATACTTTCGTGCAGTGGTTTCGTTAAGGTCACTCAGTAGCCGTTTAATGAGCTACTTTACGAAAAAACCCAGATAACTTATTTGTCGGCCGGCGTCAGAAACATGAATATTTTTCACTGCAATTGTGAAATCCTTCATAATGAACATAAATGCGATTTCGAATAGCGCGTGGTGTGCGCTCATCATTCGGGTGTTTTGATAGCGCCTTTCTTCGTCACGTTTTTCTTTTTTTTTAACTTAATTCCAGGCTATAATTCTGCTAGCTCGAATATTTCAGAAATCAGCCGTAATTGAGACTTCCTAATTATTATTCACCAGGCATGCGCCTACTCTCGGTCATATTATTTCCGTGTATATCGTGTATACTATAGTAGTGGTACTTGCAGTTAGCAAATTACAAAGTTCAGCCGATTAAAAGCCGATTTATGATATACATAAATACATAACTTCCTTGCGCTGTCGGGTCTACAGAGTGTCCCGCCTAACGTGTCACGATATTATATTTGAAGAGGGTGATCAAACGAAAGCGGTCGCTACTTTTCTGCTACGTGAGTTAGAGACACGTGCTACGTCGAAAGTAGCACCTGTTTCTAACTCAAGCATGTGGAAACTTGCACTTGTTTTTCTTTTATCACTCTAATGAAATATAACTTCGTGGTATGTTAGGCGGGACACCCTGTAGGTGGATGTAATATGTATATTGCATGTTCTTCCATTTATACATTGTCTTATGTCATGGTAATGTAGCTCTTTTCAATGTCACTTTTAATGCTAGAAGGTTTTGGAAAATGACGTGCTCCTTTCGTCGTTACGTAATGCGCACGCCGGGCATTTAACGAGGTATTTCTTTTTTCATAAATCACTCGCTTTGACTTAATTTCGGGAGACATCACTATTTCTGAAACTCCTCTCGCGATAGCGTGTAAGCCATAGGCAAGAATCTGGCTCCTATATTTAAGCCAGTTGTCGGTATAAACGTGCAGACCAGCAAACTGCTTACCAACCCAAACACTCAAATAGCATTTGCTGCAACGCATCCGCGATATCGACAAGCGATTTTGAAGCTTCAACCAGCGAACTGTTAGAATGGATCCCAGATCACGACGCTCACCACATAGGAATAACAACGTACTCATATTAGTTTCATGCGTCTACGCAACGGTGTCTCTACAGCGCTCGTCTTTAAGTACCGATCGTAGCACTGTACGCGTGGCTTTTAGCAAAAATAAAAAATAAAAAAGCGCAAATAGCAGCCGGTGCGAAATGCATAAAATACGTAGCAAGGAGGAAATAGAGTAAAATAAAAAGTAATTGGAAGGAACGAAACGCGGGGATTCGAACCCGGGCATTTCTCGGTGAACGTTAAAGCTCAGCTACGCCGATTTTCGAGTGTTACAGAATGGAATGGTACTCACACGATGTGTTCATAAGGGAACACTGATTATGTATGCAAAATAGTTATCCCAAACTCCTCGCGGTTTTCCGAAAAAGTGCATTTTTAGTTTCACTGACATCCCGTCTGGTGGCCCACAAACCCTGTGTCGACGACACATTCGTGGTCTGCCCGCGCTCCGGCTTGGCATGACTTTTGGCTTGGTTTCTTCCGCCAAGCCGGCCAGTTTCTTCTGCCGAGCCGTCTGCTGCGCAGATTCACATTGGGGAAGTGATAAACAGTTCGCTATTAGGGAGCCAGTATATTTCTGGACTTCACTAAACCCACGAGGAACGTGAGTTTTGCTTCCTTCGACTGCAAAGCATTTGCTAGGCCAGTACAGACTTCCTGGTGTGATTCGTGTTCTGTGCTGCGTGTCCAGAATGTGTGAGCGTTTTGCTCCCGTCTGCAAGAACACTTCAGCATGCAGTTCCAATGTTTCAAACCACAATTTTCCGAAAGGCGAAAGAGAAATCTATTGACTGCAACAATCGGTTACAACTCCGAAACTCCGACTGGGTGCCACCTTCGAAAGGAGCGATTTGATCTGTTCATCTGGCTTATACGAATGTTACGGAAGCAATGCGCAACTTGTTTCACAAGAAGCCGAAGATGTCTCGTCCGGGATGCTGTGCCAACCTTATCTGCAGCAGGAGATTGCAGGGGCAGGACTAGCCCAGATAACCACGACAAAATTTATATGTCCAAACAATATACAGAGATTGCCGAAGCCGGCATTCCATGTGAAGGCCCGCAAAGATATATCCAAAGAATGTTCGATATTGCCGAAGACGGCATTTCCGGTAGCATCCACAAAGATATGTCCAAAAAATGCACCGAGAACGCCGCGGTCGGGCCTTTCACTTCTGTGGGGGAGAGGGGCCAGTGGTGGAGTTCGCGCTGGCGGTAGTCACATGACAATTTTCGAGCCGGAAGACTAACGGCGGTTGCCTGTTCGGCGACGAAGCCAAGTCAAGACGCAGTTCAGTCAGTTGAAAGCTGGTTGATGTGAAACGCGGGAGTGGACGCGGCTGTTGGACTGCTTTATTACGACGCAAACGCAGAGGTTTCGTCTTTCGTGAAAGTAAGTATTCCATACTATATCGTATACAGGACACACAGATACAGAGCCTTAGAAAGCAAATGCAGTGTTTGTTTCGTAACCACATTGTTCAGAGTGCCAATTTTTAAACAATCTTCTGCCGCTATAGGAATGCTAGCGAAGAAATACTGTGTCCTTATGAGGCAGAGTCAGTGCGGGTTTACTGCGTAGTGACTAACACAGTTATATTGCGTTCCGCAATTCAAGGCAATGGTTGTGAATTGGAGACGCACTATGAACGCAAACGCGGTTTCGCCTAGAGATACACACGACGCTTGCAGTTGTGTTGTTTGTGTGGCTACAACAGCAAATTAATTCTCAAATATACATCTCTTGTAGGCGTTTCTGGGTGCGGTCCTTTATGCGATTGAATGCGATAGGTGTGAAATGGAGACGCACTATGAACGCACTATATATCCATGACCGCAAGCGCTGTTTCGTTTTCAGATCTCCAGTACACACTCACGCTTGTTGTGGCTTGTGTGGCTACAACAGGGAGTTAATTCTCAAATATACCTCTCTTGTAGGCGTTTCTGGGTGCGGTCCTTACTGGAACAAGCGGCGGCTGGCGTTAATAAGCGTAAGCATTGCCGTCTGTGCTTCCCATATGAACGTTGTCACAGATACCCAGATACCGAAATGCTTCACAGTTACATATGCTGTTATATCGACTGTGCAGCCTCATTCGTTACGGCGTCTCTTGCTGACCTCCTATGAAGCCAGTAGTGGTGGCATTGCATTGTCAGTGATATTTCTTACTGTTTTATTGGTATTGTTTGTTGGTATTATGGTATGGTTTTCGCTTTAAGAACTCCCTGCTCCTTTCCGTCAGGATGTTAGAAAGCTAAGCAATGGTACGATTGTGCTAAGTATTGAAAGTAGGTTGCATTCTCTTTTGCACAATAATATCGAATCTGTATGAAACAGGTACGAAAACTGCACAGGCATGGTTTTTGTAGTCGGTCTGTATAACAGTTTCGAGTACGGGCGCGAATTATTGCGTCACAGCGTATGACCGTTCGAGGCAGTTCTCCCTGCACTCAACACAGGTAGTTTTGCCTTTAGGTTTGCCTCAGTTTGACGTAATTTGGCAGGTGCCACATTTCATGTGTGAAGAAACTGCAAGAAATGGTACCTGTTCAGCTTTCTGCACCTATGTGTTTAAAAATCTGATAAAAACGACAACCCACATGTATACGTATGTACAGACGTGCTTTAATTTTTTTTTTCTTTTCATATCTCAGATGCGGTGAGGGGAAACAGAAGGCTCCGAGAAGTAAACGCTTTCGAGGTAGAGAGTGTCATCCAGTCATACCTCCGGCACGCAAACTGAGTGTAATTGAAAGTTGGACGTAGTAAATAAAATTTGCCAGAGCACTACACACTGACTCGATTCGGCTGGCACTTTTTTATTACACTCATCATTTGTCCTCATGTGTGTGCAAGTCTGCGTGGCGATCGAGAAATCCAGCGAAATGTACGAAACGCCTGGGGCTTGTGCACCGTACAGTATATATGTAAAGTTTTGGAGCACTGTCAGGTGGTGCGGACTACATCAAATAACGGTAGGTACATTAATGGTCATTAACATCCACGTGACACATTCGTGGGATATTCCTGGGAATGTCCAAAGGGCTACCACTGGGACATGCATATGCCAACCCACAGACATTTCTGGAATGCAGAGGGGATATTGAATAACGGCCATTAACATCCACGTGACACATTCGTGGGATATTCCTGGGAATGTCCAAAGGGCTACAACTGGGACATGCATATGCCAACCCACGGACATTTCTGGAATGCAGAGGGGATATTGAATATCCATAGAGGAATATCCCTGGGCCGTTCGTGGAATGACGTTTTGTTGTCTGGGAGGCAGCAGATAAAGGTAAGACGCGTAATATGTTAGACAAGTCAGTCATGCGGTGCAAATTGCATCACGTAGAAGAGAAAAATACGCTATCTGTCGGTTACTGCTTCATCCTTTAGAGATTACGCCCCAGCGGGTGTACTCTGTACAGATTTGGAATTGCCTTATTTTTTAAATGATTTCGCAGGCATGCTGGCACCACCGAAAAGCTTGCACTCCACGTCTCAACTATCACCGTCTGGGTTTCAAGCTGAAGGCTGTCACCAGTGCCAACCAGACGCCCCTTCAAAGTTCATCTGTTTTTGTTGACGGAACAGTGACACCTGGTACTGAGACATTTCATTTTCTGATTAATCAAGTGCATTCCATCACTTGTGCTCTTCTTCTTGTGTTCGTATACCCTTGCTGTTGCTCGCTAGCTTAGAGCAACCATGCCTGAGGTGGCAGCGCTTTCAGAGTACATTTAAGCAGTATCATCGTATCATATGCACGGCAGCAAATCTTGTGTATTTTGAGTAAGGTATAAATTCAATGTTGGCTCAGCTGTTGTATTTTGGTCACAAATAAGGTGTTTTTCCACAGCGCTCGAGAGCAGTTCAAGCAGTTTCATGTGTGCAACAGCACATACTTTTTCTCAGTTTTGACTAAGATAAATCGAAATCTTCCAGTTGATGTCTTTTGGTCATAAATTATGTTTTTCGAGACATTCAAACATCATCATGTGTGCAACAGTGCATACTTTTTCTGAGGTGAAGTAAGGTAAATCTGTCCGCCGTGGTGTTCTGGCAGTGCAGCAGAAGCTCGTGTTGCATTCAAGTGGTATCATGTATACAAAAACTTGTTTTATGCATTTCTGTAGCTGCTGTACTAATATTGTGAGTACAGAGACATTCCTGCAGAACATATCGGAGCATCATGTGTGCTATTGTTTGTATCATCTGCAGCAGTATATTGATAATGTTAATTATTCAATGACATGCTAACATTTACATTCTTACTTCCAGGTAAACCTGTCACGCAGATGCCCTACCCCTTGGTATGCATAGTTCAAGATTGTACCGAAACAATCCACCTGGAGCCTTATTCTTCAATTGGCAGTGGCATTACTATCACAACACACCACATACTGCATGTGTATGGTGCGTGTACAATGCATCAAACCTATTCTCAGGTACAGACGAGCTGGTACGCAATTACAACATGAAACAACTGACACAGAGACCGTAAAGTCATGCCTTTTCCTCCGCACCTCGGGTTTCATGTTATTATCCTCACATGCAGCTCAATTCGCCTGTGCTGTGCAGCATGAGCAAAAGCATATATTGTTTGTGGTCACATGACATGGAACACAAATACAGTGAAACCTTCCTATGTTGGACACCCGCGGTGCAGCCGAAGCGTCTCCTACCTATAGAGGTGTCCGAGTTACAGAATATGAAGGCAACAAAAAATGGAAGAGATCACAGCTGTGAGAAATGTCCCCCTTCTTCAATTTAAGGTCCTTAGTGGTACCTGGTGGTGGTGCCTGGTAGTGGTACCTCTACCCACTCTTCACTGATAATTATTACTGATTTTAGTATATTCAATTCCGTTCAGATTCTACTCAATGGCATTACCTCTGGAGCTTTTCGAGCAGCAAGGACATGTCTCTGAAGCGTCAGCCCACTTCTGATAGCTTTGGTACAGTGCTCGTTCAAAGGCTCTAGACAAACTGAAGACAAGTGCTCACATAAAGAATTACAATGTAGACTGACAGCACTTGTTTTTGGACTCTAAAAACTAAAGCAATGAAATGCTGTGACCAGTATAGGGAAAAAAGGGGCAAAAGTCAAGGCCATTGGCTCATTTTGGGTCTTTTTGGTGCAAAGATGGGCCGATATTGAGGTAATTTGGCCAGGGTTTTGTCCGACTTTGCAGGGAAAACCCTATCCTACTTCCAAGATAGGGAGGTGTCCGACATAGAGAATTTCGTCCCCATATAGTTTCAATGGGAGCCTGCCCGTTCAATGAAATCGTGGGGAGTTGTCCGAGGTAGGGAGGTGTCAGACTTTGGAGGTTTTACTGTACTATAGAGCATTCTACATCATGTAATCTAACAGTTGTTCACGTTTGGATATTTTAACCATGGAATTTACCCTGCATGCACCATACCATGTCCAAACACGAACAACTGCTAGAGAGCAGCATGTACTGTTTCCGTATAGCACTTATGGCTTGCGTCCTGTGATCGAGAACAGTGATGTCTTTTTTTCTGCTACAACCAGTAAACTACAGTAAAGATTTAGAAATACTGTGTCATACCATAAAGCACTATGGGAAATGGCAGTTTGAAAAACTGGAGAAGACTGTCATTAGAATGGGGGACATGTTCTACGGTGAAATTTTTTACAGTGTGTGCTATACCACGTAATGCACTGCAGGCCTACCACAGTATGGTAACGCTCTGAATACTAATTTGCTCAAAAAAGGAATGTGTGCGTTTCTTGTACTAACTTCCCCTTATGCAAGGTTGTAGAAAAATGTTTTCAGCTAATGGGGAGGGAGAGGACATCATTCTGGAGTCTCGTTGACCTACAATCTGTCGTGTGTGAAGGTCATTTTGAAGAGTGTAGGTGGTAAAAGACTGTGTTCCCACATTCTTTGCAGTGTTGACTAATAACCATAATGAACTAGAGCGTACATTTGTTGCTTCATATATTTGTGTCATGGCAAAGTATGTAGAGATACACCTCTCTCAACATGCAGGTGCCAAAACTGCTTTTTGTACCTAAAATATGACAAATAGTTGTCTGTTCGACACCACTAATCATGTGCCGGCCTCCATGACCTGTCTGTGACATTCCAAAGTGATTAACATGTCCCATAGATGTGTGCAATGCTGAAGATGATTGTGTACCTTCTATGGATTCTTGTTTCAAGAAAAGTACTGTGTGATTCGCTAACAGCACCTAGCTGTACCTTCACAATTCTACATAAAAATATGTCAAGTTTCCGGAAGGAAACATCATGAAGGTCCATAGCGAAAAACCCTGAGACGAGGGATAGGAAGGGACATACACAATGTCTCAACATAGCGTGTTTATGTCCCTTCTTGTATCTCCTCTTCAGGTTTCGCCATCATGGACACTATCACCAGCTCGCTTGCTGTTGAACCGTTCTTTCAACGATAAGGGTCACTTTCATGGACTGGATGGCAGCCAACATGCTGTCATTAAAAGAATAATGGAAGGAGCTAAATATGATCCTTAGGCTGTACATGGTCATTGCTTTCTGACAAATGGTGACTTAGAATTTCAGGACAGTGCCTGCAGTGGTAGTATTCTTCTGTTCTCACCCTTGACGCCCATTGTGTGTCATCGGTCAGCTGACCTGTAATCTGCTAATATGCACATAGCTAAAGCAAAGTATATTTGTATTTCTTTGAATACAGTTGGTACAGCACATTGTTTTTTACATGTTCTATGGAAAATATAAATAAAAAAATCTCTACTCTGCAAGTCTCCTGTCAGCTCTACAAAGCAGCTTCGAACTTCACTAGAAGCCACGTGTGAAACCTGGACCAAACTAGTGGTGAGGGTCCATATAGGTCATAGATAGATACTATTATTATTATTATTAGATCATAGGTCACGCTTAGGTCCTGGTTGGTAGCAACACATTTGATTATTAAAAATTGGTGCAGAAGGTGACCAACATAACTAAATACACCAACTGACTCTCACAAATTTTGTGGTGTTTTGAAACAACATTAATACGCCGCAGTGGTCTTTTCTCCTTTGTTCCTTTTAACCTAGAAATATTAGGTCTTCGGCATCACCAGCCTTAGTTGCTGAGCATGCAGTTATTTACGTTGAGCACTGCAGTTTCATATTTGTTTCTCTGGACAAGCAAGCCCGCTTCCCCCTTTTGATAAGAGTCTTTCAGCTTTGACAGGGCATTTGTGGACAAGGAAAACGTTTGGACTATTGTGTATTTTGCTATGAAGTGCACCGTACAAGGCAGAGGACACCATAAACAATTTACACCAAGGTTATTAAATTTGTGATAAAGTACATATACCTTTTGTCACTGACTAATTTGGTGGCAAAGTTACTTGAGTGGCAATTGTGGAATTTTAAGCACATGTTTAAAAAAAATAGGATATGGGAAGTGCCGACTGGTTGAACATGTGGAGTACCCAATATAATAATTGGGGGTTTACGTCGCGAGACAACTGAGTGTGGAATACACAGCACAGTGTAATGTTCCTTATTCTGGCAATGTTAGCATGGTTCAAGAAGTGGGAAATGTTGCACTACTCTTAATAACATCTGTTGGATACACATACAGGATACACAGGATACACATACCTTGATCTGAAGACACTATGCCTAACTCAAAAGCAATATGAGATCGACCCGTACGTGTTTATTTGCGAAACTATTATGAATGAAATATGGCCTGTGTGGTATAGAACAATGCGCACACTCAAGTAAACATGCAAAAAATACGTATAAGGGCTCTCGACCTACATGCCGCGATGCGCTCTACGAGATAAACAACACACTACAAAACTACATCCAACACTTTTTGTGCGGGGCAACTCTATTGAGCACTTTCATATAACCCACGAATGGTTCAACGAGTGCAGTTCGAGTGGTCACGATACATTCCTACGTCGTTCATTGCAGTCGCGCTATGATGCTGCACAATATATGTATCTCGTGTAACAAGCCTGGCAATCGCACGATGTGCATGGGCAGAAATACGGCCTTCTTTCTTTGAAGACCAGTCCTCTGCAGGTATATGCTCAAACGATCACCAAGTCACACGTTGTTGCTCAATCGCTGCCATTCCTGCACTTGTAGTAAAAGCAGCAAACGGGTTGACGTGAATGGCAGCTGAACGGTTGAACTGCGAAGTTCTCGAGCACATAATCATAATTTCACGCCGAAAATGATGTTGAGGTGAGTTCGCGGTTGTTGTTTCCATCGTTCAATAGTTCTCGGGATTACCTCGGACGAAACGCTCATCGTAGCCGGCGGCCATAACTGGATTTCCTCGCAAACGGGAGAAGACGCCAGGGAAGTCAGAGAAAGCCTCAGCTTTCATCCAATCAGACGCACGATTCTCTATCTACGTAGATGGAGCAGGTTTATCCCATCTACGTCACAAAAATGGCTGCGCCCATGGCTTGTTTTGGTTTCTTTGATGAATTAATTTTCGTAATAGGAAGACAAAATTGAGAAACGAAGGTGCGTTTCGGGGGCAGTTGGATGTGCTCGTTCTGAATATCACAACCGTTTCAACACATCGGGAAATCGGCGTAGCTGACCTTTAACAGGCTGTGGCCTCATAGTCCCACATTTCATCAGTGTACGAGCAATGTGTCAGTAAAAAAAAAACAAAAAAACAAAAACAAAACAGAAAACGCCGAAGTAGGCAGAACACTTTTGTTTACACAACTTTCTATTGAGCCATAACCACACACACAAAACACAATACAGAATACACATATAAGAATGATTGTTGATGGTGTCGATTGTAAGAGATGAATATCAATTATCTACAACTATATATAACAACAACAACAACTTTATTTTGAGATGGAGAGTGGGGAGCCGCTGCTGCGCCTTTAGGAGCTTAAAAAGTAGAGATGAACTATATACACACTTATATAAATGTACAAGCTTAGCAGTTGACAAATCACAAGTTCGAGCTTGCGCATGAGCTCGAACCTTACCAACAAATTATACAGCCGCACACAGAGTCTTTCAACCCATGTTAGATTTGACATAAAACTACACATTTGCTGCCAACAATTGTACTGGCCGCATTCAATAGTCAGTTGGACTAATAATCAACAGTTCAAGAACGCGATACCAAGGAGATTCTACGTCGCACCCTGTACTTGAGAGGATGAACTTACAGAATGATGTAGCGTACCTCCTGAAGAAATGCCAAAATCCAACAGGAGGGGATCACAAATGCGACGGCCAACCCACAAAGCGTACACACCCAGCAAGACAAGAACATCCTACAGAGCTCACTGTCAGGCCTGAGAAGCAGGAAACGGAGACTACGCGGACATAAGTAGACATTCTTTCTGAAAACTCGCTGGAAGACGTCCCAGAAGAACACTGCGTCGACAGGAGAGAAAAGCATATTCGATGCTGTCCTCCTCTGGGCATAACCTACAGTTGAAGTTGTTAAACGCAACAACGAAGCCTCGCTTCCTCAGCCATACGCGTAGGTAGTGTGCCTGCATGCAGACGTAAGAAAAAATCTTTCACCTTAGGTTCTGCAGGCATACGTTTCACGCATGCAAGCACATCCTCTCCAGGTCCTGTACCAAAAATTTGCCTGTATTACGGAAGCGGGAAGACAGAATGAATAATAGCCCAATACAGGGTTCGACGTGACGACTGCAAGATAAAATCGAGCAAGAAACGCTTGCGTGCGAAAGTGTATTGCGTCAGCTACTTCCTTGTAAAATCTCCAGATGAAGAGTGCGTTGTCATACACTATAGAGACAACTACACAGGGGAGCTCATCTTTTAAGAACGTACTGATACAATGGCTCAAGAAGGGAATTTCTTCCTCATGAAGGAAGCTAACGCGCCACACCAACTGTCTAGCAAAAAGGCGAACCAAATGAAGACCACCAAATGAAAGCCGCCGAACAACGAGCCTTGTCCAGGGGAACATCAAGGTACCTTGACCACAACAGCCCAGCACACTGCATACTTGAATTAGGAGCTACCCCTAGCCAGGCCCCCGAGCTCTTTGCCCAATTCACCAGCGCTCCTGACGCAGAGCAGAATTTACGAACATGCGCAACCATGCGACACGCTTCACCCGGAGTGGAATAGAACAGGGTAACATCGTCGGCATATGCGTGCACTTTTATGCTGTAACATTTTCGTACAAAACCCCGTCTAAGTTTATACAGAAGAATCGATCGACAAAGGTTCTAGATATGTCGAAAACAGACTGGGCGACATAAGGCACCCCTGAATACAGAACTCTACGTGAGAGAACTGATGTTCTGAGGCCGGAACAACATAGAAAGGACAAACACATACAAAGCCTCAAATTGCCTAAGAAATTAATGATGAAAGATGGAAGTCAGAGAAAAGGTTAGCCAGCTGTAGGACTCGAACCCACATCTTCTGGATGTGGGTTCGAGTCCTACAGCTGGCTAACCTTTTCTCTGACTTCCATGTTTAATCGCAGAACACTAACTGGAGCAGATGCAACCCCGCTCACAAGAAGTCGGGTGCCCACATTGTGGTAACACATCCGAATCCACTTCAGTATAGTATCCCGTAATCTCACATGATTTAAGATGCTAAACAGAAAATCATGGCTTACTTTGTCAAAAGGCTTCTCGAGGTCAAGCTGCATCATGCCTACAGACATTTGCAGAAGTGTACAACAATCCACAATCGAACGTGCCGTGTGTACGTTTGGAAAGATAGTACGACCTCTAATTCCATGCGCGTGATGTTCTCCGACAATATCGCTAACAACAGACTGCAGACGCTCTGTGAAGATTTCCGCTAATGTCTTATAATCCACACTAGTCAGAGGAATGGGACGATAATTCTCTGCTTTCCGCCTCGTGACAGGATCCGTTCTGTTTGGAATTAGTACAGTGCGGGCTGTACCAAAAGATGCAGGCAGTACACTACGACTTAAAGCTTCATTGAACACAGATGTCAACAACGGCGAGAGAACGGAACTGAACGTTTTATAAAATTCTGCAGTGAGTCCGTCAGGACCGGGTGACTTTCCTCTGTTTAATGCACCTATCGCCCTAGCCACTTCCTCTTGAGTGATGCTATGTGTAACCTCTCCAGAAAGCTGAGGCACACTGTTGAGGAGATCTGAGGCTACTCTGCCAGACACAATAGGTGCGCGGTGACCAAAAATACCCCTAAAGTAGTCTAGAAGCGACCCTGTTATGGCACTTGGGTCAGCAACATTAGCAGCACCCGAATCGCGATTATCTAGTGCATGCTTTAAAATTCTGCGCCCAGAAAATATTTTGAATGCCTCTCTCCGTCAAGGTGCTTTTGCGATCGAGCGCGCACGGCAGCGCCAGCCAGCATATTTCGTGTACATGAAAGACTCAATGTCCCTCTGCACAGACTGAATGTCGTCTGCACAAGATCCTGGCTGACGGGTTTCTAATTCTATAAGGTCACGCAGTTTCCTCTGTAAGCCTCTGACTTGTCCAGATCTCTCGAAAGACAATCTGATCCTTATCGCCTAGTCTTTTACAGTACATTGGAATTCTTCCCACCCGACCACAATGTGGGGTGTAGCCCGGACCGTAGTGATCTGGTGGGTGGCAAAGGTCGCAAGAGCTTTCTCGGACAAGAGAGAATGATTTAGCTTCCATCTAGCATAGTCAATAGTTCTCCAGTGATTGTGCCGACCCGGCACAATGAGGGACACACACCTATGATCAGTGAAATGTGCTGGATCTAAAGCGTAGCACACATCTCCACATACACGAAAATTAACATAAATCCTGTCGAGCCGCGCCCACGTGGAAGCTTGATTGTGCATATACGATATAGGGTAACCTGTGGCAGATTCTCCTATATCAGCAAAGCCATTCTTCTCTATTGTCCGCAAGCCCTGCACACTACAATCAGTACGAGCTACTCTCCCAATTCTGTCTCCGGGGTTCAACACACAATTGAAATCTCCCAGAATAGTAGTTTCACGACAGCTGTTGCAGGGCGGTGAAAGCTACAGGAACAAAGCTGCTCTGCTCTCGGGTGTGCTATGGGCGTATATATTAGGTGCATTCTTTTCGCTTGCACCTCCTGCACTACACTCTAAACCCAGTGACGGATAGGTGCCGTCTGATCAACTGGCACATTTCTTTAAAAAAAATGTGCCAGATCACTTGAAGGGGCCCGCGGTGCCTCCGAAAGCTGCAGGTGCTCTGTGCTCCCTGAAACAACTGATACGACATTCCTGCTGACGCCAGGAGCCACAGTATACCGGACGTATTGAAAGGTTACTTGTACCCACTAATACGCCAGATACATTGTGCCTCTCGAGTTCCCTAACAGAAAAATGACCTCCAGGCTTCGCGAAAAAAGAAAACAGAAAAAGAAAGGAAGAAAGTGCACCAAGGGCATCGAACTCGAAACACCAGATTTTATTGGCGTGCATATACCTAAAAATTGCGTCCAGTACATCATCATTTTCCGAAGGAAAAGCATACAGGGTTCACTAAGCCCAACACACACATATGGAGCGCACATTGCACGGACACACAACCCATTCGATGCACCAGGCAGTCCTCCAAATATCGAACACACAATCCTCGAAACTTCGAACAGGCTGGCACTGCAAAGCTCAATCAAGATCATCCTTAGTGACGAACGCGACAATTCCTCAAACGAAATGGTCGATGAACAATTGTTCAACCAAGTGGCACCAGACACGCTTCGATGTGAGAAGCAGTTGCAATTTTGCACACGTATGTGTGACCATTGAAACAAGAAACAACCTGTAAAGAAGCCGAAGTTAATATCACACTGGTATTGTTCCAACGTGAATGCTGCAATAGTATACCATTTTGTAACTCACGTCCTCGCAGTCGATATAGTCCCACAGTCACCTAACGAAAGAATACAATTAGCCTCGCTTGTAATGTACATCGTCGCTTCACCGATGTAGCCGATCTTCTCCTGTCACCATTTCCAATGCGTCCACCGTCTGCAACAGAATGTACTTCAATGGTTCAACACAAGTAAAACTCAGGCGTCCAACGATGCGGCACAGCTAGGTTGACTTACCTTAAGCAAACATTACACCTGTACTTAAAAAAGCACGGTTATCATCATTCTCAAAGGCGAGGTTACAACGCTACAACTGGCTAGAAAGCACGGAGGAATGCACTGCAGAAGAGTACGGGGTGCCATGTCGCTCCTCATCGGCAGATCAACGTAGTACGCTCAACGAAAGCACACATTTTCATCCGGCACACGCATTATTCAACAAGCACAGGACTACACGGGTTAGGAGGCACACATATTATTCAGCGGGCACAAAGCCGTTTCATACCGATGTGACGGCTTTGTACCAGCTGAAATTTGGCGATGGCGATCGCTGTGCTTGCTATTTGATAACTGTTACGGCTGTTACCAGAGGGTTACGGCTGTGTACCGGTTGTACTTTCTGAGGTAACTTTCTTAACCGGCACGTGTCCGTCACAGGATTGAGATTGTAGATCCAAACTGGGTTGTTTGCGTGCTGCGCTTTCCTGTTAGAAGAAAGGGCATTACTAATAAAGTTCCTTTCAGCAGGAAAGTGAAGCACCCAATAACCGGTCTTGCGTGGAGTCCACGGTAGTGCAATCTAGTGCAAGCGAAAAGAATGCACCAATTAATTACTCCTGCATTTTTTGCGTACCGACACGAAAGTCGACAATTAGGAATTCACCAGCTCTACCTTCAATATCACCAAATTCAAGACAATCTAAACTTCGCCTGAACATCGAGAAACACCCACACAAACTCCCCGCGAGAACGCATAAAATATACTGTAGCATTTCGCGAACTCCCCACGCGCGACATTTAGTCGCTCAAGGGATATCTTAGTTTCCTGGACAGCAACAATGTCTAACAATCTGGCTTTCGCGAACTGTAGCACGTAAAAAACATTTTTTCGCGGCTACAGAGGCCACGAACATTAATAGTGGCAATTTTTGTACCTTCTATGTTGAAGAATGACGATTGCGCCGACCACGCTTAGGTGTCACCGCTGTCCACTGTGTGGCTTCACTTCCACCACAGTCATCCACGTTACCGCAGGCTCCATCGAAATCCATAGACAGCGAGACGGAGACAAGATCGGAGCTGTAGCTTCCTGCTGTTTCGATTGAAGGGCCAGTTGAGGTCCTTATTGACTTCATGGCTGCTCCAGCTGGAGACGAATGTCTCCTCTTTGTCGATGAGTCCTCGCTGTCCATCACTTCAGCCCATGATGAAGGACCCATGCGATCCCCCCTGGTGACATTAAGCTCCCCATCAACAGGTGCTTGCTGTTCCTAATCCTGAAGCAACTACAGGAGCATGTGATGCAGCTACTGCTTCAGCCCTGCTGATTTACTTGCTACCTCTAGGACTGTCACAAGGCATATACGTGTCAGCCGATGGATCTGGAGGGCGTTGCTCCTTCACGGCGTCGGCTTGGTACTCGATATCGTCCCTAAAGTCGTTATCGTGATCCGAAATAGCCAACCATGGCCGCGTAAGACCTCAGGCAAAGTGCTCTCTCATGGCCAAGGCGCCAACAGGAGCCACACTGGGACTACACGGCATTTCGCGGCGTATGTGGCCCTAGCTGTTTACAGCGTAGGCAGAGTTGCGGCCTGTCTTTACACAACAGAAGACTTGACAGCCACAGATAGTGATCAAGTGCGGAACATCCATTGCTGTGATATCCCTCTTCAAGCGTAGCTTCAGAGACTGAGAGAATGTTCCGAGATTGCCAGCTCAGGGTCAAACCATGTGATCTTGTTTGGTTTCTACCACATTCCCATAGTTAGCAAAGGCGGCACGGATGTAGCGTTCTTGGATCGCAGACGGGACCCAGTTCAATGTCAAATCGAAAGCCTGTTGTGTAGCTTCCAGCACAACACATTGCTTTCCTTTTACAGTGAGCCTGCCGTGCGACATGAAGGCCGATTTAGGCCGAAAAACGTGGTGCAATGCATTGCACCTACGGGATATGCAGGTATACCCATTGTTGTACGTAACGGCGTTACAAGTAACGCCGTTACTGTAATCGATACTTTTTTCGGTATCGAAGTGGGTATCGCGATACTTTTTCAAATCAGTATCGGAAAAGTATTTCGTTACAAATTTTAGGTAACGCGATACCCGTATCGTTACCGATACCGATACTTTCAACAGCGCCCAACCAAGCTCACAGATACTGTGGTGTGGTTAACCACGGACACGTTTCATAGTTCGTTGGACTTCGCTTTGTTTCTGCGAATGGGGATTGTGACAAGGGCAAGGCATGTGAGAACGTCCACAAGGCCAAAAGATTTTCCTTTTACATCGTGCAGAAAAAAAAAAGTAGCACGACGTGAGGAGTGGGAGAGCGGATTCCCCAGAAGGAGACCGCAGAGAAAGAGGGGAAGATAGGTGTGGGTGACCTGTTAGGAGGCTATCGGTTGACAAATGTGAGTTACGTGGAGCTATCCAGATGGTGCAAAGCTCTTGTTTGTATCTGCCGAGGAACATTGAACGAAGGGTGTGCTTCTGGGTCAGAGTCCCAAAGAATCATCTTTTCACAAGAAGAGTCAGCGGGCGCGACCTCCGGAACCTCCGGCTTTTGTAAGTCGCCCACAATTCCTGAAATTCACTGGTCGCGAACCTGCTCCATGCCCCCAAATGGCGGACGATTATGGGTTAGAAAGGGTTACAAAAGACGGTGCCCTACACTAACGTATGCCACATCGGCCTCTGTCCGCTGCCCGCAATGGAGAGACCATGGCCTGCTCTAGCAAGCATGTTCGAGTATAAGGATGAAAAGAAAACGGCAGCCTGGTTTTCAAATGTCTCCTCTGTCTGCGGGCAGAAAAGCTCATGTGTGGGGCCAAGACTTCAACGTCCAACCTAAAGAAACACGTGAAGGTACGTCTGTAATATTATTTTGCATTAATTACGGCGTTTTGTGTATTACGTGTACTATCATCTTGTCTGACTGCGCCTAGGCTTTCATAATTTTCTTTGTAGCTTTTTTTTGTTATCTCTTAAATTCTCATCATGCTGGTAATAGCAGGTTATGGTTGTGACAACAGAATACCATGCTTGTTTTTGCAGAACGTTCATCCATGCAAGCAGGCTGAGCTTAACAGCCTCCTCAGTAGGAAACGTCCCTGTGATACGAGCAAAGAAAGCCCCATGAAACAGCAGCGGTTGGATGTTTTCAATCAAAAGGTTTCGCAGGGGAAAATATGGACAGGCTTGTCGAAGACTTCGTCATCGAAGGCCTACACACGTTCTCTGTGGTTGATGAGCCCAGCGTTTCGTGCACTATTAGAAACACTGGCCCCAACGTCGAAGCTGATGACACGGCGCATCCTCATGACACGACTCAGTGAAAGGTTTGAGGAGAAGATAGCAGCAGCTTATTCACACTCTCAGCGGCGTAGAGCACGTTGCTGTCACAGCAGACTATTGGACCAGCTTCCACAGGTATAATGCCTGCAGGCTTTGGTGTACTTCATACTTTTTTGGTATAGGCGTGTAAAAAAATGATTTCTCTGTTTATTTCTGTTTACTTCCACGTGCACAGATAAGAAAATCGGCACACGGCATTTTTTATCGGTACGTTCAAAGGCGGTTGAAAGTCCATGGAAACTGCTGATATAAAGCAACCGGGGTGATTTAATTTATTTTGCAACGGGAATTTCGAGATCGGGGATTTCGAGGTCAACCCCTGTGCTTGTCTGATCGTGAAAGTGCTAAATTGTGTATTTTCAGCATTTCTGATAAACGTGCTGTCAATGTTTCGCTCTCCAGGACCTTCCTCGGTAATCATGGTACTCTGGTTGGATCCCTGTACCCTTGAAAGAAATCTGCCTGCACTTGCTCTTCGACGGCTCACTGGCAGAGTAACGTATGACAGGCTGGCGGATTCCCTCTCACAAGTATTTCAAGAGTACGGAATCCACGGTAAAGTGACGAAAGTTATCACTGACAACGCTTCAAACTTCCTCAAAGCCTCAGGTACGCTCGTGATTCGCGCCTTCTGTGCTTCTACTTGGAACGCTCACACGTGGAACGCTGTCTAACGTACGTACAATCCATATTTACTAGGCTTTATGGAGCGGAGGAGGAGGAAGCGGACTGTGCTGATGATGCGGCCATTGATATAACCAGCCTAATGGACAACATTGAAGACGTTGGCGTCCGCCTGCCGGCCGCATCACCGCAGCACAGCGCATACCTGAACTTAGTGGCTACGCACGACGCTGCTCGCGCAGAGCAGGATTCTGAATTTCCAGGGCTGCCAAAAGTGCCGTCAGGAAATGCACTGCCCTATGGAACAAGCAAGGTCAATCAGCAGCTGCTGCAGACATTATTAGGAGGCACTGTGGTGGCTACCTGGCCAGACCTGTACCCACTAGGTGGAATTCGTTCTTCGATTCTCTTGAGGGTATCCTGAAGCTCAAGAGGCAGGGAGTTGACTTAAACGCCTTACTGAGTTTACTCGGGCTCCCCTGTTCCAAGCTCCAAACGACTTCAGTTTATAGAGGAGTACTGTGGGGTAGGTAGACGGCATTCTGTGCAATACGCTGCAACTGTAGATGAGCTGTAGTCATTTTAGGGAACTTATGGTTATGCTTCGTTTACGAAATGCGATGATTCACAGGTTATGAAGCCTCTAGCACGGGCTTTGGACATTCTTCAGGGCGACAAAAATATGTACATGGGTACCTCCTCCCAACGATTGCTGTTCTAAAGAGAATGCTTGAGTACCAGGCCATGAAGGGACTGAGATACTGTGGTCCCCTTGCTGGCTGCTCTTCTTGAAGGCATTCAGAAAATTAGTGTATGGGTAGCTGATACGTGTGTGGAGCATTGGCGCACTGTACTAACATGTCATGCGCAAATTCTGCAGGTTTCATCCCCTGATGCATAATGATGACCTCCTGGTAGCGTCCGTGGTGCTACCGAAATTCAAAGTATCCTGGATCACGGACGAAGAGACACGAAAGATCGTCATTGAATTGGTCAAGGAAAGACTGAAACGCTGCCTGGACCGCCAAGAGCCGGAAGAGGAGTCAGCTGACGTGCAAAATGGCACGAACGACGACTTTTTTGCTTTCGGGAACGCTGCCTCGTTGACCCCGTCTGGCGATGAAAAGCTCTCACGATTCCTTTTGGTGCCCGAGCATTTCCCACTCGCGTCTCTCAAAGAATCCTTTCCTAACCTCCACCGTGTCTTCAGAAGAGTCAACACGGCAGTACCCTCTAGTGCTTCGGTGGAGCGCCTGTTCAGCGTGTGTGCTGACACGCTGACTAGGAAGCGCACTAGGATGACAGACGACAACTTCGAGCGCCAGCTGTTACTCAAAGTTAATCGAAATGTATAAACTGCTTAATAAATATCCTGCTGTTCTGTTGCAAAGCTCTGTCTACAATTTGCTGTCATACAAATGGCGCATTAGCGTAAGCCAAGCCTTGATGCTCACTCAAATTATTCGTATTTCCAGCAAAAGTATCGGTTAAGTATCGACGTTACTTTTGTTAAGTAACGGTAGCGGTACTCCGCTACTTTCAAATAAAAGTATCGATATCGGTATTCCGATACTTTTCACTCAGGTAACGAGTATCGGTATCACGATACCGTGTTTTGGTAACGGGTACAACACTGGGTATACCCGACTTTAGGGAGGGGTGTTCCGCGATTCTCGGAATGCAATTTTCTAGCACTGCATCTCTCCCAAAGTGACAACTTAGACGGAGTTGTGTGTACTGACCAGCTAGAGGAAAAGAAAAAAAAGTTGATGCTCAAACGAAGACAAAGAAGCCCGTACGTGCAGGCGTCTCTCGATTTCGCTTTCACCCTGACGAGTGACGATTGCGAAACATGCGGGCAAGTAAAAAAGTCAAGAAGAGCCAAAGCGAAAGCTGACCATGACGACAGCTGTTCAAGCGGACGATGGGACGGGAAACCAGAAACCCGATTTGACAGCAAATATAGGGTATTCGGCCAAACTATTTTGGAAGTACATTCAGTAGGCATCAACCCTTGTGCATGCTAGTTTTTGTTCTGATCTGTGACAATGAAATGTTCTCAGCATGAAATTTTTTGTGAAAGCAGTCCACAAAACCAACTTGACGTCCAACTATGGAATTTTTGTTTCTCTCTATCACACATTAAAATTTGACGCGCCTGTCTCAATATGCGGCGGGAGCTGTCGCTGAAAATCTGTACGCGGGTGATATTTTACAACTGAATACACGCGTCGCGTGACCCACAGGTGTGCAAGCGAACGAGCAGTTATAGAGCGTTAAACATTGATTCACACACAGCTGACGCTGAAAATCGTTTTACAATTTTCTAACCGTCCCCTAAATTTTTCGACCAACCCGCAGTGATGTCAACGTTTGAATGTCCCCCATGACACTGACCGCGCTCCGAACTCGCACATGAATGGTTCCTGACAAAGGAATTGAAATGACTTCCTAGTGTATATGGTGCGGGAGTGCTTTATGCGACTGCTTCGCAGGAATTTTCCTTCCTTCTGTGTTGTTCGTGGCCTCATGCATTCAGTAACTTAGAAGTGTAGTACCAGAGTTGCAACGTATTTTTCTTTGTTACAATATACTAGGGCTCATTGTGACCCCCACAGCGCTCTCGGACATTCCCACCATCACGATCACGGTCAGGATCGCTATTACTGCTCCGATCATCCCCGTCATCTCTCATCGTCATCGCTCATCATCGTCATTCCTCATCATTCTCACCACTCATATTAGACCTCCTAGCTATGGTGTAGCGTTCCACTCCTAGAGTGGTAAACCTCCCACCTCATCATCAGAATACATCTGTTGTTGTTTGTTTGTTACAAGATTGTTCGCTGCTCTTGCCCAGAAGGCATTAAATGAATGTTCTTCATAGTTTGAAAATCTAATGAATTGATTTACATACGTTCATGAGAAGTGTTACAAGCATGAGCCAAAATGTTTATAGTGATAACACACTGCACAAATTTGTCTGGTGGAATGTACTGGACACTATAACGCATCCATTATTTATTGCTTTTGTTTGCTAACATACAGAGATTAAGTACTGTGGGAGACCATACGGATCATAGCGAAAGCTAGCACGATCCTAAAAAACTATGCCTGCTGCTATCCCGCCTGCTGGATTTTCGCAAAGAATCACTCGCCAAGTGTGTGTCGAGTGCAGGGTGTCGAACCGAACTCGAAACCGAACCGAGATTTTCATGACACTGTTGAATCTGAACCGGAGCAGAACCATACAAAATAATAGCGGTAACCGGTTCGCAACAAAACGGTTCGGACATAAAAGAAGTCAGCATAAGAATTCCTCTCAATCCCCGAAGGAGGGTACATTGGTATCGTCATCACACATAATTGATTTCGCAAATTTTCACCTAGCAATCAAACGAGGACGTATAGTAAGTATAGTTTCATCGCCTTTTTTAACGCGTTGAAGCGCGGTAGTCCTTGTGAGAGCCGCGGCTAGCGCCCCACGCACGAGCTGCGGCGTCTGCTCCTGAGAAAGGATGCGCCACGCGGACGAATGAAGCAGAAATAGTAGGGCAGTTCAGTAGCTCTATAGGACGAATATGTGCGCCCAACATTTCCTTTTGCACGTGAGCAGTAACAATTAAACAAGTCAGGAACATGAGAAGTGGAGAAGCAGCGTACGCAGAACGTGAACGTAACGTTTGGAAATTAAATGTACATAGTTCTGCTTATTGGTAGTTCAGTTGTGTCGTGGCACATTGCCTTTGTGTTGTGGATGAACTGCTACATGCTTTGAGCTCGGATAGAGCAAGGCTAGCATACTTATTTGGACATGCTTCAGTACGGTTTCAGATCGATTCACACAGCGAATGCAGTTTGCCGGCAACTATCGTCGTCTATGCAATGCTGTCCATCTTATTAGGCTTCCTTTAAGTGTATCTTGCTGACCACTGTGCGTGTGAAAAAAGAGATTTCGGGAACAGAAAGTAGCAGAACTACACCGCTTTATCAGCGTGGGCTCCATCTGCAATAAACGTTGATCCACTTCTCCTTTCTCTCGCTAAAGGGAGTACCTGACCACTAAAAACGTCAGTGCAGACAACAGCAGTAAGCTATTAGGAACCGCATTTCCTCATAAAAGCAGCTTTAAGGAGATATAAAATAGAAGCGTTGAACCGGTTCGCGAATCGGTTCGATTTTTTGCGTTGCCGAACCGGAACTGAACCGGAACGAAATACAAGCAACGAGTACCCGAACCGAACCCGTATTCTTTGCGGTTCGACATCCTTGTCTACACCATAAAAACAGAACTTCACCGCATAGCACGTCATGCGCCAATCATTGCCGCGAATGATAGGGTTACCGCTCTTGATTCGAGGAGAGACGGAGGCGTACGCGTTTTTGTGGCAATTACCATACATCCAAATTGCCACAAAAAGGCATAAGCCGCACTCTCTCGTCGAATCAGAAGTGATAACTCTATCATTCGTGGCAATGGTTGGCGCAGAGCATGCTATGCGGTGAAGCTCTGTTTTTAGAGTGTACTCAAGCAGCACAATGTACTGGAAGTCGAGTGCAGTATAGGTGGACGGTATGCGTCTTCTCAATGTTCTTTAGTTTCAAGAGTCTGTTCAAGGCCTTCCACCTTCCCGTCCACCCCTATTCCACTCGACTTTCAGCACATTGTGCTGCTTGGGTAGAGACGGAAGGTTAGGCCCCATATCCTCCAAGTGCCAATTTCCACCGACGTCCCAATTCAACCAAAAGCTCATTTCATCCGAAAAAAAAAATGTTCGGAGGTTCTGGCTTTCGGTTGATCTGGGCACGCGGGTGGCAGTGACCCATATCCTCCAAATGCTGTTTTCATCCGAGCGCCCAGAACCACCGAAAGCGGGATACCTGAAAGGACACGCTTCCCCCGTTTGTCAGGGAGAGGAGGAAGGGTGCGAGGGAATCCAATATAGTTCCTGGAACTGACTCAAGTGAAGTTTGACAAGGAAATGTATTATTGATGTGGATCGCGTTCAAGAAGTGATCCGAACCCAATAGAGAGATATTTTCTATGTGAGTGATTGGGGCCCAGGCACTGTGTAGGTATCATAGTGAAAAGCCAATAGTAACAAAGCGCCCATGGCGCCGAAAAAGCTCACAAAAGGGACCTCCTCCTTTACTTTACTTTGCTTTATGCTTTCTGTTCATACAGTTCAGACGTTCAGAAAATACGCTATTAATCGGCTCAAACAATCCCTAGAAAAGAGGTTTCAAGCAGCATGAATGCATGAAACTAACATATCGTCTCAAGTGTCAATCTCCTCAGATTTAGGTGCTTGAGGTTTGTGAGTTTTCCGCCGTCCCTCTATATTTTCCAGATACAAAACATACCATTCCCACCATGTTCTTTTTCCGTGCCTCATGACGCGGACCTGCTTGAGCTTCCGAAGATAGTGCTTCTCCCGTCAGCAACGTGCATGCGAATAAAATTCATTTTCGAAATATCTCTCTGTTCAGATCACTTCTTGAAGGTGATCTCATTTGTACACACCGAGTGTCGTGTCATTTCTACCCACCCAAGCCGGTTTTTCGTCACCACCACAACCGCCACCACCTACCCACCCAAGCTCAGACTTCTTTAATATAGATTTCGTGCATCAGCTCTCATTTTTATATCAGTCATATCTGTTACATCTCTAAGGAGAATTATTAAGCACGGGAACAAAAGAAGCTATAGAAGTCAGCGGACCGCATACATCACGCTACAGAACATTTCGAGCACCGAATGAGGAGCAGCCAGGGATCCACGTGACGGCTAGGGTCACTGACCCTCTCTGGTGAGTTGCAGGAAGTACAGCTCAAAGCAGACTTAACTGGAACGCCACTTCGACCGCCGAACTGGGAAGAGCGCCACCCTAGCGGCGCTTAGGAGAAATAAAGGGAAATAATGTTTTCGACTGTCCAACTTATGGCGAATTCGTGTGGTTATTTTATGGTAACACGGCCTAGAGCTCGGAAATTGCTAGGTCGGCGCACGAGCTTGATCACTTGACAGTTGCCACCCGAACATGAGTGCCAGGGATCTAGCGGTTTTAGGATCAGGATAAAGATCAGGCTCGCCTCGTCCCTTTTGAATTAGGGCAGAGTTCGTACACTTGGACCACGCTAGGGCCATCGCTGTCGCCCGTCTTCGGGTTCCCTCGTGTGCGTGAACTTCGACGTGCGGGCCAGTGAGGGCACTCGCCACCGTTGCAGTGCGGATTTGACGACACCGGATATAGTTGGGCAACCCGCTGCTCGATCGTTTCGAGACCGTGTGGAAAAAAAGCTCTGGCAAATTCCTGGCGCTCGGAAAGCGCCACGCGAACATGCGAGATTGCTTCGCTTTAACCAAGCGAACATGACTGTTTGGAATCTGGCAAAAAAAAAGTTGCCACGAAATGACCACCCGGATTTGCCATTATGTTACGAGGGTGTCCGCCTTGTCATGAGTTGTTGACTCGGCATTCCCCTCAACTGTAGTTATCATCGCGAGGTTTGTTTGGGTTTGAGGCGATTATGTAAAGGTGTATGCCGGCCGATATCACGCGAATGCGATGCTGTTATTTCATTGATACACGCAAAGGTGGACAGCATATCCAATAAATTTGCCACTAGACGCCATGCATCCTCATTTGTTTTATTACAAATCTAAAAATGCCCCACTGAGCGAACGCGACCACCTTCGCGTGTATCAATCGCATATCGGCCGGAATACACCTTCACATAATCGCCGCAAACACAAACAAACATCGCAATGATAAACATAGCTGCGGGCAATGCCGAGTCAACAGCTCATGGCAAGGCGGACACCCCCGCAGCACAAGTGGGGCAGTCGAAACACTATTTGCCCTTATTTCTCGTAAGAGCCGCTAGGGTTGCTCTCTTCCCGACTTTAGCTCCGCCAGTCGAAGTGGCGTTCCAATTAACTCTGCTTCGAGCTGTACATTGGATTCCCGCAGACTTGGGAACCGATCACCCTTCCTCCTCTCCCTGAAAAACAAGGGAAGCGTGCCCTTTCAAGTATCTCGCTTTCGGTGGTTCTGGACGCTCGGATGAAAAGAGCATTTGGGGGATATGGGCCACTGCCACCCGCCTCCCCAGATCAACCGAAAGCCCAGAACCTCCGAATATCTTTTCGGAGGAAATGAGCTTTTGGTTGATTTGGGATGTCGGTGGAAATGGGCGTTTGGAGGATATGAGATCCTACCGAGACGGAAGTGTCCCCGCCTTTTGCCTTCATTGTGATAAGAGGATGTTTTGTTTCCTTTCTGACAAGACGATTGTCACCAACATGAAGGTCAAAGCAGGGGAAAGAAAGGTAGAACAAGAGGCGGGAACATTTCCTCCTCTCCCCGCATCTCCCGTGCGCTGCCCTTTGCGACAGTCGAGCAGGCAGGTTAAGCATAAATTTTACTCGTTTTTTTTTGCGACGATTTCTGTTGCGATACCGTGCATAGTGTTTGTTCGGTCTGTGGTTATACGTGGACGACTTCATACTTCTGTAAGAAAAATGAGGTTCGCTTGACAACTTCCAAAGTTCAACTGAAAAAAAAAATTCCCGCAATTAAAAATTGCCCAAAGCCTTCTTAAGGGTGTCAAAAGTTTCCACAGGGTAATTGATGAGATTCCCCCAATCCTCCGGCGAGTACATCGCCGGGTAGAATTTTCTATCACGTTAGATGAAACACCCTGTATAAAGTATACACATACAGCAAATCTGTAAATGACTACAAGGGAAGGGCCATCATTTACACAATTCTGCATGTTACGTAATCCTACTAGTTCATTCAGTCCAGGTTATCTATGTGAGATAGGTATCTCCTAACAGCAAATTGGAATTTAGCTGACGTCACAACAGACACTGGTAGCCAGTTCCATTTGATTATGACTAGGGCCCGGTTTCACCAACGCCGACTAGCACTTGAACCGAGATCAACCGTCGCTTAACATGAATTTAACGCTTAATTGTGCTTCACAAAAGGCAGTTATTATTACTGAAACATTAATCATGTCACCAACTAGCCTTTGCGAAAAAAAAATTGAGCGTTAATTTCAAGTTTTAGCAACGATTGATCTCGGTTCAAAGTTAACCAGTTTTGGTGAAGTCGGCTCTAAACAATCGTTTACCGTATACATTTCTAAACCGTTGAACATTGAAATGATGGAGTAATGCAGATCTGCTTATACGAGTTACAGCAGAGAATTGCAATTCAGCAACAAATGAGCGTGCACTTACGAATAAGCAAAATACACCTTTCAAAGCACAGCTGCTCGGATGGTAAATTTTTTGGAGTTTTAAAGACAATTGAGCTTTTGTAAGCAAATGTAATTTGATTACATGGACGATACGTTTTTGTAGAAGTTCAAAGGTAATGATAATATTTGTAAGTGTGCCCCCATAATTCTACGCAATATACAGAGTGTTTCCTTTTATCTGCAACAAATTTTCATAAAAAGGCGAGTTGCCTTAGGACGCTTTTACTTTCGCCATTAGATTACTCTACGGGGCTGCTACTGAGAAGCCGTATTTGTTCTCAATTAGGCGACTAATGAACAGAGATATTTGAATCAACTTTCAACTTTGAATCAGATTCACACGATGCGCCCGAACCACTGACGAAGCACGAAAGTAATCGCAGCGCGAACCACAGACCTAATTATTTGAGCTCTGCCGTCTGTAGCACACCTTAAGGACCAGTTCTCACTTGACGACGCCCGACGCGGCGTCGTGAGCGGGCGGCGGAAATAGACGCGCATTTCCGGAGTCGGGAGAGGAGAGACGTTGAGCTAAAAAAGAAAAAAAAAGAAAAAAACTGCCATGCCGAACTGCTTTCACGACGTCGGCGAGAGCTGCCGAGAACGACAGCTGGCGACCAATTGGGTGCCACAGAACGGCCACGCCCCCTGATTTTTCGTCTGCTTTGTACGACGGAAGGCCACTGTGGTGGGAACATGAAAATCGTGCGCGCTGACGGGGCGGCGGAAATGCGCCTCTACTTCCGTCGCCCCGCGCACGACGCCGCGTCGGGCGTCGTTAAGTGTGAACTGGCCCTAAGTGATCGCCAAAAGAGCGATGGTGACGTCGATATCTGCGCCCTCGCTTAGCCTCACAGAGAAGTGTAAAGTTTCGCGGTCTTTGTTTTGTTTTGTTTTTTCTTTTTTTCTTGCAATGAGCTTTGCGCTTCACCACTACATATCAGCCGTTATCGTACCGGGGAAGGGCAAGAGCCGTGATCGGCAGGATGAAATGACTTATACGGCAAGCGACTGCGAACACATGAAGGAACGAAAGGAAAGAAAAAAGAAAAGCAAAACAAAGATCGTGAAACACGCAGCGATAATGGTTTGCCAACATCGCGTGTGACGTTTTTCTGTGACGCTAAGTGAGGGCGGAGATATCAACGTCACTGTCGCTCTTTTGGCGATCACTTTCTGTTTCCAGCGGGCGGCCGAGGTGAAATACTTGGGTCTACAGCACGCGGTGAGATTACTTTGTGCTTCATAGGTGGCTGGAGCGGATCATGTGGTGATCATGCTTTAATATTGCAATTGCAATGTGCTCTCAAAAGTCAATAATGAAAAAGTTGATTAAATATCTCTGTTGATTAATAATTGAGAAAAAAAAATAGTTTCCTAGTAGCAGCCCCGTCGAGTAATCCAATGACAAAACCAAAACCGCCCTAAAGCCCGAATCCCATAACAAGCGACACGCGGCAGATACACGCGAGAAGCGACAAAATGGACGTCACTGCCGTCACGCGATCGTCAAAAAAGCTTTGTCGCGGCTCAATATTTCTGCATCTACTTCCAGTAGATATTTGTAGCATGCTTGTTGTTTGACAAAGCCAGCTAGATTTGGAGGCGTGAAACAAGAACTGAACGCGTGGGCAAGGGAAACTGTGGAGAGGGCAAGCAGCCGTGTTTTGGCGCGCAACAAGCATGGACGTCGATCCGTGTGGTTCGCAGGCTGCTAAACAGTCCGAACATGAGAGCGAACTCGCCGACGAAATGAGTTTCTTATTGAACTTGTGCGTTGTCGGGAACCTCTATGGAACAAACGTCACCCCGAACACAGCAACCGAAATCTTGCTCGGGTGTTGTGGAACGAAGCTGCGGACGCAATGAAGGAGGACGGTGAGTTTCGATTTGAGACATTTAAAAGTTCTCTTTCGTGCTTGTACACAATAGCTTGAGAACAAACTGAGATCCAGCTGTTCTGCACGTTGAAACGCTGCAGTTTACGTGGTGACTAATGCCTATTTTTGTTTTGGCTGTTGCAAGCAAATGCAAACTCATTTGGAAGATGCTCGGGGACCAATTTCGGAGAAGCTACAAAGAAGCACGAAAACAGACGAGCGTCGGGGGTGAAGCGGACATTGCATGTGCACTGGTTGTCGTTAAGTGGAAATATTTTCAGCAGCTAATATTTCTCAAGTATAACATTCAGCACCGCGTGTAAGGAAAGTTGGCTATTTGTACCTTTGTACGTTGATTGCACATTAGTGTGGATACAGCTCTCCACTTTGTAATGAATGCTTGCTTGCTAAGAATGACACAACACCATTCACCGTGTTTCTCATGAATCATGACACAGGAGCGGATCTGTCAGCGGACCTCGCGTTCTTTATTCGCATTATTTGGATTTGTCAGTGACACTGCTTGCACTTTCAATAGGGCAGTGTGGAATGTTGCACAGAAGCAAGGCAATGCAACACAGGCAGCAGTGTCTGGCCACGGTAGCACAGCGGGCAGCCAGCCACCACCAGCCACCACGTCTGCCTTCCCATCTGACGCCAGCTTGCAGCTTGATGATGGCATGGCCGATGATGTCCCAGTGACCCAAGCAACACGGGATGCTGCAGACGATTACGCTACTACAAGTACAGCTGGAACTGGGCAACACAGTGACACCAATGCAAGCAGTGCAGCAAACGTGTCATCAAATCCTCGGAAGAGGAAATAGAGCGCATTTGACGAGACAATTAAACTGGTCTGCAGTACCCTCGCTGATGCTGACAGGCGCCTGGGGCAGATCTCGAGCCATGCCAACCCAGTATGTGAATACCTCGCTCAACTCTTGGGAGAGCTACCTGCCGGTGAACGCCACAAATGCGAGCTGATGATGTTTCAGGTAGTTCAGACATTCCAAGAACGGAAAAAGTGTGAGCTTGTGGTTCATGAGTAGCATAAGCTGCACAAGCAGTCTTCGTCTACGACTTGTTTTTTATAATTATTGAAAAGCTTAATTTTGATCACCTACTATACTAACCAGTCAACATGTCAGCTTTTACTTTTTAACCTTGCGTAACATATGTTCCTACAAGTAAACTCGAGGTTGTGACAAGATCCAGTCAGTAAAGTTACTGAGCTGTGCACTTTGCATTGAGATTTAGTTTGATGCGCCATGAAATATACAGCTACAATGCTATGTCTGCCACACGGGTTGTATGCTCAACTAGTCATTAAAGTGTGTTCAGCTATGCAAATGCTACGATAGCTGATGTGCAGTTTATGTAGTCACACATTAGTTCTGGGAGTGGAAAAGGATCCTAACAGTAACACAGAAGTGAGGTGAAGTTACATGCATCAGGACATATACAGAAAGTTATAAACTTTGCACACCACTTAGATCCAAACCATGGATGTAGCTAGTGTAAAACGTCACACTGTAGTCTCTGTTAAGAGAACTGAGTTAAGAGAACACTCTGAGTTAAGAGAAATCTGACTTCCGCTGCATCCCGACAAAAGTTCCTGGCAGAAGACCGATGGGCCCTTGAGAATGCACCTGCTGGCTTGTTTCTGGCATCCAACCTCCAGGTGACTTCCTCCCCCTAACCAGAAGCATCAGTGAAATCTGCGAATCCTACTTGAGCAAAAGGAACGATTTTTTCAGCTGTTCCAATCCAGTTATTGCATACGTGTCACCCATTGCAAATGGACCGCCAAAAAAAGTTGAGTTGACGTTCTGGCAAAATTAATTATGCGCGACAGAATGTATGACCTGGAGGACTATTAATAACTGCTGAGATCAGTCGGATCTTCTTCAGTCAGCAGATAGTTGTGTAGCACAACACATGCCTGGACAACACGTGTCACATTTTCTGGATACAGGCAGAGAGGTCTCCGAAATAAACTCCACCGAGAAGCAAGGATACCGAACGAATTTTCGATGTATCGTCTGGTAAGAGGAGGTTATGTTAGTGTATAATTATACCTTAAACACACAGCCTCAGGACTGACCTAGCCCTGCTCAGTCGATAATTGAATATTCGTCTGCTCCTGTCAAGGCACCCAGCAGGGTAGGGCCTCATAAAATCTGGTCGAAGCTGAAACGCTTCATCGCCAACGAGTACCGATGGCACTGTTATAGTACTTCCAGGGAGCATCCTTGGCGAGGGTAGATCAAATTCCCCAGCCTCAAACGCCAGTCCAATGGGGCAGTTTTTGAAGACTCCTCCGTCGGAATGAGACCCATAGTCCCCGATGGATACGGCGAGAAATCTATATGAAGCATCTTCTATTGCCATCAGATTGACCGAGAAGTGATGCTTTAAAAACGGAAACGCAAAGTCAGCTAGTCAAATGCACTGGTAGCCTAACAAACAGTAGTCAGCTTTCTGGCTCACATGTTAAAAGCAGTGTGGCAGCCGACGAAGAATAAGTTGCCACCGCTACGCGCCGCGCGACATGCGCTTCCCTGGCATTCTGTGCCAGGCAGTTCAGTCCTCTGGCAGCCACTGATCGCGCTGCCCAATAAACTGTGGCTTCCTACTTTGCTGCCTGCCTTTCTTCACCACACGCCCACAGTTTTTGGTGACCCGGTACTTGCAGCGTTCCATGGCGCACGTTCCCTCCACCGATGCATCATCAGGCCCACCGCCTCCCACTGAGCCTCCCAACGCAGGTGCCACAGCGTCGTCGATCCATCACTACGCCATTCGCTTACCACCTTTCTGGAGCCACAACCCCACCGTGTGGTTTTTACTAGTCGAATGCCAGTTTGCGTTGAGCGGCATCACCTCCCAGCTGGCCAAGTTTCGGCATGTGGTGAGCGTCCTGCCCCAGGAAGTTGCCGCCCAGCTCATCGATGTTCTCACCGCGCCCCCCGCCGCAAACCCGTACGACGCTCTCAAGGCTGCCTTGCTCGAACGGACCACCGCCTCCGAGCGAAAGCGCTTCCAGGAGCTTTTGTCAGCCGAAGATCTGGGCGACCGCCGACCAACAGAACTCCTGCGTCACATGCAGAACCTTCTCGGAGAGCGAGCAGTGACGTTCGATGCAAGCTTCCTGAAGCAGCTGTTCCTACAACGACTCCCACCAACGGTCCAGATGATCCTCACGTCCGCTTCAACACTCTCGCTTCCGGAATTGGCACTCCTGGCCGACAAAGTAATGGAGGTTGCCCCCCCATTCCATCTCTGCAATTCCACCTGCGGCAATCACAAATCCTCCCATCCGTCCACACCCTCAGGCCTGTCCACCCACTGCTCTGCCGCCCGCGGACCCCATTGTCCAGCTCCGCGAGGATTTCGAGCGCCTATCTGCTATGGTGGCGTCCGCTGTTGCGCCGCGCAGCCCTCGACCGCGCCATCGTTTCGGCTCCCGTTCATCCAGCCGCAGGCGTTCACCTCGACGTACTGCCGAAGACCCGCCTATCGGCCCGTGCTGGTACCACCAGCGCTTTGGTACCGAAGCCCGCCGCTGCACGAGGCCCTGTACCTGGTCGGGAAACGCGACCGGAGACCGGTAATGGCTGCGACCGTCTCCACCACGGCGAGCAGCCGCCTCTTCTACGTCGTTGACAGGGTGTCCCGTACCCGGTTTCTCGTCGACACCGGCGCCGACGTGAGCGTACTCCCTGCCTCTCCCGCAGACCGCCGCAGGCCTCCACTTTTCTATCTCACCGCTGTCAACGACACCGGCATACCAGTTTTCCGACAGCAGTCCGCCACGCTGAACCTCGGCCTTCGCCGAAATTTTCCGTGGCTGTTCCTCGTGGCTGGCGTCAAGCAGGCCATCCTGGGCGCGGATTTTCTTCACCGCTTCAATCTCGCTGTGGACGTTGCTCGCAAGCGTTTGGTCGACACCTGCACCCATCTGTCTGTCCAAGCCCTTTCCGTCGACGCCGTCTCCTGTGAACAAGGCGTGCCCATTTCTGCCTTATCCTCTCCTTACGCTGCCGTCATTAAGGAATTTCCATCTCTCACGCAACCACCCGACTGGAACCGACCCGTTATTCATGATGTCGTTCACTACATCGAAACGACAGGACCACCCATCTTCTCCCGCGCCCGTCCTCTTGCTCCTGAAAAGCTAAAGATCGCCCGATCAGAGTTCGACCATATGCTCTCCATCGGCGTCGCGAGACCATCCTCAAGCAATTGGTCCTCAGCGTTACATATGGTACCCAAAAAGACCGGCGACTGGCGGCCATGCGGGGACTACCGTGCCCTAAATCTCGTCACCGTGCCCGACCGATATCCTCTGCCCCGGTTGCAGGATTTCACGGTGAATTTGCACGGCACGCGCCTTTACAGCAAGATCGACCTCATGAAGGCGTACCACCAAATCCCCGTCGCAACCGAAGATATCCGGAAGACCGCTATAACAACCCCCTTCGGTCTATTCGAGTTCCCGCGTATGCCCTTCGGACTCCGCAACGCGGCTCAAACCTTTCAAAGGTTCATTGATTCCGTCGTCCGAGGCCTCCCATTCGTGTTCGCCTACATGGATGATTTACTGGTTGCGAGCACGAGTTCCGAAGAGCACGTTCAACACCTTCGACAGCTTTTCGCGCGCCTCGAGTCCCACGGCATCGTCCTGAACCTCCAGAAATGCGAATTCGGCGTCTCATCCATCGAGTTCCTCGGCCACACAGTCTCTCCCGCCGGCATCGCACCACTCGCCAACAAGGTCGATGCCATCACCAATTATCCGAAGCCTACATCCATCCGCCAGCTCCGCCGATTCCTGGGTCTGATTAATTTTTATCGGCGCTTCCTTCCACACTGCGCCGCCACCCTCCGCCCCCTGGAATTTATCCTGGCCAAGGCGACAGTACAATCAAGAACTTTCTCCTGGAATGCCGAAGCCGATGAAGCCTTCGCCAAGATCAAGGCCGATCTTGCGGCGTGCACCCGTTTGTTCCACCCGAAGCACGATGCTCCAACCTCACTGATGGTGGATGCTTCAGGAACAGCTGTTGGTGCAGTCCTCCAACAACGGATTGAAGACTCCTGGCGCCCGATCGCTTTCTTTTCAAAAGCCCTCAAACCTCCCGAACAACGGTACAGCACTTTCGGACGAGAGCTGCTGGCCGCGTACCTTGCCGTGAAGCACTTTCGGCATTTCCTGGATGGTCGATCGTTCACTATCTTCACTGACCATAAGGCCCTCACGTATGCCTTCCGCTCTGCCAGCAGTCGCTACTCTCCCAGGGAAATTCGGCAACTGGCCTTCCTTGCGGAGATGTGTGCCGATATCCAGCACGTTAAAGGCACCCTGAACAGCCCGGCCGATGCTCTCAGCCGATTCCCGTCACTATCTGCCGTCTCCCAGCCCGTGTCTCACGCTGCCCTCGCCGCAGCCCAGGCTGACGACGACGAGCTGAAGCGGCTACGCCTCAATCAAAACACCTCCCTCCACCTCCAGGATTTTCCTGTCCCCGGCGAACCGCTTCCCATCTCCTGCGACCTATCAACCTCACGCCCAAGACCTTTCGTTCCTGCCGCATTAAGGCGTCCCATCTTCGCCTCCATGCACGATCTCGCACATCCTGGGATACGCGCAACTCAGCGACTCATCGCAGACCGTTTCGTCTGGCCATCAATGAACCGCGACGTCCGCGATTGGGTCCGCGCCTGCCAATCCTGCCAGCGCTCAGCGTCATACTTTCACACCCATCGGCAAGTTCGACGTACCCGACATCCGCTTCGACCATGTTCACCTTGACATCGTCGGCCCCCTACCTCCATCGTCCGGGTACCGTTACCTACTCACTGCTGTGGACAGGTACACCAGGTGGCCCGAAGCTACGCCAATGGCGGACATGTCAGCCGAAACCGTGGCATCGGTCTTCCTATCATCCTGGGTGCCCCGTTTCGGCGTCCCGTCCCAGATCACCACTGACAGAGGGCGTCAGTTTGAGAGCAGCCTCTTCAACGCCTTCACAAAGCTGCTCGGCACCACCAGGCTCCGCACCACTTCATACCATCCTGCATCAAACGGCCTCGTCGAGCGCCTTCACCGACACCTCAAGACCGCGCTCATGGCTCGCGAGGACCGTGACCATTGGGTGCTCCTGGGCATCCGTGCCGCCCTGAAGCCCGACCTAGGCTGCAGCTCCGCCGAACTTGTGTACGGGTCTGCTCTTCGGCTCCCCGCGGATTTCTTCGTCCCTCCACAACACCAGCCCGCCCCCGCGGAGTATCTCCAACGCCTCCAACGTTTCTTCGCCTCCCTTCGGCCGACCCCCACCCGTACGGACTCCTCCCGCAAGGTCCACGTCCCGCAGGAGCTCGCAACAGAGACACACGTCTTTCTCCGCACAGACGCCGTCCGTCGGGCGCTCACGCCTCCATATTCAGGGCCACACACCATCCTCAGCAGGGGCGAGAAGACTTTCCGCATTTCCATCCGTGGAAAGCCTGAAACCGTATCCGCTGATCGAGTCAAGCCTGCCTTCGTCGAATGCCCTACCATTGCGGCCTCCTCAGCTCCGGAAGACGCCTCCGACGCCCCACCACGGACACCTACACCGACGTCGCCACCCTCCACATCCGCTCCGCCTGCCCCCTCTCCTAAACGGGTGCACTGGTCGGACAGCCCTTGTCTGTCCCTAGCGGGGGGGCCTTGTGGCAGCCGACGAAGAATAAGTTGCCACCGCTACGCGCCGCGCGACATGCGCTTCCCTGGCATTCTGTGCCAGGCAGTTCAGTCCTCTGGCAGCCACTGATCGCGCTGCCCAATAAACTGTGGCTTCCTACTTTGCTGCCTGCCTTTCTTCACCACACGCCCACAGTTTTAACATTTGAGACAGAAGCAAAAAAAAAGAAAAAAGGATGGGGATAGGAGCTACTATAGTTGTGCACTACTTACTTTGTAGTTGTAATACATTGATCCACTCAGCGGCAGTGCCTGGGTGTTCACGTGTTTGCCATCCACGGCACCGACACAGTTTTGAAATTGCCACCTGGCAGCAAAGCCTTTAGTAGACCTCTCCCAAGTCATACGAGTTGGATCCTGTAAGAAAGTCTTTATTTCACATATGGCCTAAACCATATACTAAAGGGGTGGAAAGAAGTGGAGGACTAACCATTGTGTTGTAGGCTCCCTCGGTTCCCCGATAAAGCCACTCTTCGCGGACCCACCAGCGGGGTAAAGACGGCTCAGCCGCCTGTCGCCACAACAGGCGTAACAGCAGGATCCGAAGAAAAAGCTGCTCCTTCCGCAACAACATCATTTGGTAGTTTCGGGACATCGTCCTCGAACGTAAAGCGCGCGCTTTCGACATTTCGCAAACCGAAACCAACAAAAGTAGCAGACGAAGAAGTGGGCGGGGCGTTGGGAACTCCAACCGCAGCGCCACTGCGTTACGGCGAATATTACATAACACCTTCATTACAAGTTCTCCTCGTTTTCACGAATGAAATACTATTTTGGTGTATTTATGACAATTTACAGCTTAGCTCGAATAAAATAAGCATTGCTTTTCCAAAAGCAGCATTTCTCGGCGACGAAATGTCGCTGCTCAAATGGACCGGGAAGTCGCGCCATGACCAGACGCGACAGCGACAAATTCTGCAGCGCGTCGCTTGTTATGGGGTCCGCGCTTAAGGCCACCCGCCTTTTTATGAAAATTTGTTGCAGATAAAAGGAAACACCCTGTATACGATGACATTGTACGAGGGACAAGTGCAGTGATGTCACAACTGGTATTGGAAGCATGTGTCTTATTCTGAGCAAAATACCACATGCGTGTGATCTAGTACATATATCTAGTACATATATACCTGATATCGGGCCTCCAGTGCCAAAAAGTGTCAAAGATAATACTGAGGTATTTTATACTATGGAGACGCTCGATTTCAGAGTTTCTTATCTATACTGAAAAATTGTTCAAGCTAAGAGTTCTACGTAGCGAGGGAAACAACATATATATTTCGTTTTTGTGAGATTGGGCGTGAGAGCATTTGTATTCAAGCATTTTTATTACTGAGGAATATCCTCCTATGTGTTTTCAATACATGTGCTGTAAAGAATAATGCAGTATCATCGGCACAGAGTATACTTTTGGTGGTTACTGCTGCCGGAAGGTCGTCTATATAACAAGTAAAAAGAAAATGGGCCCCAGGTCCCCCAGTGTCTTCTTGAGGTACCCCAGTGTCAATTGATAAAGAAAGAGAATGTGAGTCGTCTATATTGACTATTTGTGTTCTGTTGACTAGGTAGCTGGTAAAACGCTACCAAGTTGGTAGGTAGGTAAGTAGTTGATCTGAACCATGGTTATCGGAGCCGGTCGAAACAATGAGCCGGAAAACGTTTTTACCTTCGGCCCCTATAGAACCCAGTACCATATGCCGCCGTCATTGCGAATTAATAGTGATGTCCCGCTTCGAGACACAGCATTCCACAAATTGGTGTTACGCATTATACGGCATTCCACAAATAGAAACCGTTTGTTTATGTTGATATTCAACTGTGCATATACACACTAGCACACTTGAACCCATTTCCAGCGCTGACCATTGCACGTTAGCCTGCACGTCGCCTTCTTTTGCCAATATACGTTTCCTGCCATCGATGTACACTTACGTCTGTCATTTCAGACCGCTCTCTACTACTTCGGGATACGTGAGCTTTTGTCAAAGAACACGCCAATCGCGGAGACCGTATCTATGGCATGCGGCGACCCCGCTAGCCTTCTATGTCTCTACGTTACTGACTTCGCTGTTGGCTTGGACGGCAAGTACATGAACAAGGTAAGCACATACATATTGTTTTGGAATGTTAGGGCTAGGATGCATCATGGAAAGAAAGAAAAAACACGTGGTCGATTCATTGTTGGTTCCGACGGAAATGCGTTAACATTAATATTTCGGAACTCCCCTTCAACACGCTACACAACTCTTCAACGACCCTTCGCAAACGCACAACAACCCTCCACGCGATCCTACACAACGCATTCGCAGCCAAACAAACCTTTCAGGCTTACTCCGATTCAGCTTGGCGGCGCCATCTCGCAGCGTCAGCCTTCCTTCGCCGCCTCTTGCGTAGTAGGGGGTTCTCATTCGCACAGCTTTCATAACCCATGTCCATGGCACGTCCATGGCGTGCCCACGCAGGCACCTCCGAACCAGTCTACCACAACAGCTGCACTGCCTAGCACTCCGGGTTGCCAACATAAATTCGCCTTTACCCCCAGGATTGGATGAAAAATTTTCCCACATTTCCCTAGACTGCGAATTTGCCCAGCGGCGGCTGATATACTCATTCAACGACCGGTGACGTTAGCATTGAAAACAAATATGAGTAAACGATATCACCTAAGCGCAACCTTGTCCTGTGGTGACAAGCCACTCTGAGAATACGAAAAAATGTGTGAGAAAGTTGTATTTGCGTCGTGATTTGACTCTAGGCCTAACATTACTAGCAGTCTCTCCCGTAATAAACAAATCTGAGATGCCAACGGCGAATTGGTCAGAAGCGGCAACCGGAAAGGAAAACAAAGTAGTGGTTCCCTGTCCGAGAGTGCACATGCGGAGCACATGGGCGCACTGAACTACCTGCTGTCGAGGTTTGGGAAAATTACGGCACGGAGTGAGATCAGCCCAAGTCCTTCTGTGGTTGCGTTTTGCCTTCACTTGAGCCAGGGAAAATTTTTATATAATTAAATTTTCGGTACAAGTGTCACTGCAATAAAATTGCCTAGATTACGAAGGAATTCTTTATCGTCAGGCAGACTTACATCCCCTAGGTCTAGAGAAATTTCCCTACAGTTGGCAGCACTGCTAGCACTGCTGACACGCTGGCGCCACGTCGCGACCTCCCCTAACCTCCTTCCCTCTCCACTCACTAACCACTCACCGCGCATGCGCACTGCGCCGGGACTACAAACTGACCACGCCGCAATTCTTACCTGTAGCGCGGACTCTAATGCTAACGCAATACAAAAAGCTTGGGTACCCCACGGCCAAAACCCTAAAGTCTTCCAGATGGGCTGTATAGGCGTCGGACACTAAGTACAAGACTTCTCTCAGAATGTTTAGAATATTCGATGTGTTCGACGAAGATGTTATTACTTTGAAGATATATCCATTTATTTTCCCAAACTGGACAAAATTTTAGGGGTAAATAGGTGTCGTACAGCTTGACAAAGGCCATGACGTCTCTAAAGGCAAACATAATATACTTAGACACTTACAACTACTTGCAATAGAGTGACAACCATAATAACATGTTGAAAATATCCTACATTTGGAAAAAGAAACAGGTTCTATAGCCTTAGTTGCTAATGCTCCATAACAACGGCAATCATCATCATGGGCAGCAACAAAGCAACAGTTGAACACAAAACATTTGACAAAACGGCATCAACAAAACAGTTGAAAACGTGTTGACAGCAATTACGTAACAACAATAATCTACAAACATTGTTATTGTGATTGCCTCTTTCTGTGCCTACGAAAGTAACATTTGCAGATCTTTCCTGGGCATCAGCCAGAAATCCACGTGAATCCGCATGAATCCATACGAAAAGTAACTAAGTTACAGATACAGTTATTCTGAGCAAATTGTAACGAGTTAAGTTACAGTTGGAGTAGCTTAGCTATTTCACAGTCACTTTCCGGATTTTCAACCACTGAAGTCCAACAATGTTTATTCGAAACTCTGCGCTAAGTGGACATGCACGATACATGTTGCACCTCAGCAGTAGCTGTTGCACAAAGTTTCTGTTAGTAAATTTACTCCACATTATGGAAAAAATGTCCCTATCCACGCTGCAGAATACCAAATATTACACACACACACACATTTGTCAACCTGTATCAGTCTTCCTACAAAATATTTTTTCTGTTGACCACCCTGGACTCACCCACACTGGTGAGAGACAATAAATTTATATCATCTAGCTATTAGTCTATACCTGCCAAAATTCTTGTCATCACAAGAGCGGTTCTTAAAGGAACTGTAAAGTGAAATTTGACCCCCATGTTTCTGTGTGCGACCTGGTAGTGTTTGCCTGTGTGATGTCCATAGAGCCTCAGCACTCAAAGCGCGTTAATTATTACACAGCATACATTAGAAAAATTAGATCGGACGGTAGGTTGCGCCCCGCAACAACTAAAAAAGTCATGATGGGAGTGCTCCCGTCACGTGATACCTAAGTAATACACAATGAACTTATGACCGGCTACTAATCTCCAATAAACCCTACTTTTAGAATCACAAGAATTACTGGGACAATTCTTCAATATATCGAAGAAACAGTATCCCAAAATACTGTCAGCGCGGTTTGCGCCCTCTGTTTGCTCTCCTCCCAACCATATCGCACGACCTTGCGAGGTTTGTGTACGCAAAAAAGTTCATTTCCTGCCGAAATTGAACAGAACTTCACCTGACAGCGATGCCAGGTATCTACTGTAATGTTCGGGGACACACCAAGTGTGCTCTTTCGACAAGGGACGTTGTGTACCACAAGATTCCAACGGGAAATGCGCGGAAACGAAAGTTGTTGCAAGCGCTTGGTCAAGACATTCGTGAGCCACGTAGTATTTGCTCAACCCATTTCTCTGACGAGTCGTACGAAATGGTAGCAGCGGACGGTCGAAAACTTTTCAAACGGACCGCAGTCCCGACACCAGTGTTTCTCCTTGTGACGTCTGACGATGCGAACACCAGTGCACCGAAGGTATGTATTTACCGATACACAAGAATAATACATATCCCAGCAAACCATATATATCCAGAGAATGTCTAACCGATATCCCATTTTGGACATTGGGATATCCCATGGACTTTGCCACAGAGCCCAGTGACATCCAGGGGACATTCTGTGGACTAGCACTTCTTTGTCATTTGTAGATCCAGTGAACATCCCAGGAACATCTTTTTAGGATATATGGATGTATGTGGGACATCATGCAAGCAGGTTCATCGTCCTGTTTTAAATGTTATGCTATTGCCATTTACGTGTTTTACGCAGTCTACGTGATGTTGTGAGCAGTCCTGGGGATGAAGCTACTTGTAAGCAGTTATGTTTGACTATCAACATGAATAAAAATTGGCGTGGAGCAGTGAAAACAGATGAATGTTCACTGGATTTATGTAGAGGAAAAACAGGAAATTCTAAAGGAACTAAGTTGTTGCAGAATACATGCAGTTACTTTAAGCAAATAGTAACTAAAAGTAAAGTGCTACAACCTTTTTACCTCAGAACTTCCTATTTCCCCATATAATTTCAGAGGCAGGTACCACATGCAACTAATCAAACTGAAAGCTGTTATTTAAGAAATAAATCATTGTAGTCTCAGTACAATTTGTTCATAACCTATTACAAGTAACCTACTGCGAAACACTGCATACAGCAGCTTCAACGGTACTCTAAAAAAAGTTCATGCCTAGAGAGAGTCAGTCCCTTGGGTCTAAAAATAGGAAGACATATTTATTCTGTGGCATACTAAATACATATATTGCACTGGAATTCCTTAAGTTATTGAAGTTGTGTGGGGCTTATTACACAAGCTTGTGCATTTTGAACATTTCTTATAAGAAAAAATATATGTCTTGAGGTGCCGGGGAAAGCTGCTGGCCACTATTCATTATACCCTGCATATTCTGCAGAATTCTTTAGGAGTTGTTCTTGTTGACGTCACTGAATTACCACATAGGTAGACGCCCTTGTACAGCGATCCTTTCTGTCTTTCGCATGGCCTAGCCACTCCTTGATTTCTTTTTCTATCTCGTAAGTAGTGGTGTGTGGCAGCTTCCTGTGGGAGTGCACGGCCCCTAAAATATAAAATGACGGGACCTGAAAATCCTTTCCTAGATGCCTTGAATCTACAAGGCGTATTGTTGAGATGCACCACATTTTCACAAACAGGGGAGTTGAGGAGGGGAGTTAATGAGGTGCATTGTCATTTGATGACCATTAGGAGGCAAGCATTGTTTAAAGTCAATTTTTTTACCACTCCTTACTTTTGTGCCACGAAATTAATTTTTCCGTGGTTTGCTAAATCCGACCTGTGCTTCCCGAATTTGTCGAAAACATGTTAGGTTGACTAGGCAATTTCCGGACATTAATTCGGAAAATTAAATTTCTCATGGCAAAAAATTCATCAAAGTGTCCTCACACGATGGCAAAAACTCTGAAGCTGAATACCGTTGACCCCATAATTTTCTGACGTGTAGATTTTTATATATAATTTTTTTACACGTTACGTGAGACAACCTGTACAGTGGTTACTTTTAGTTGCAACTAATTTTCATAAAAAAAGGGGAGATGCCTTAGGATGCATTTACTTTCGTCAATGGATTACTTGACAGGGCTGCTATTATGAAACCACATTTTTCTCAATTGGGGAACTAATTAACAGAGATATTTTAATCGTCTTTTTAATTATTGACTTTGGGTTAAAGTCTGACCTCCACATGATTCGCCCGAACTGCTCATGAATTACAAAAGTAATCACACCCCGCGCTACAGGCCTCGCTTTTCGTAGACACTCGCTGTATATCAGTCCTTTCATCATGCTGGACACAGCTCTTGCCCTTGACTGGTACAACAAGCGCTACTATGTGCAGTGGTGATGCGCGAAGCCCCTTGCAAGCAAAGAAGGAAAACAACACATAGTGGAACATGCCACGATAAGGGTTTGCGGGTATCGTGACTGTAAGTGAGGGCGGATATATCAGCAGGGCTGACGCTCTTTTGCAGATCACTTGCAGTTTGCAGCAGACATCAGAGGTAAAATATCTGTAGTGCGCGTTGCAATTACTTTTGTGCTTCATCAGTAGTTCGAGCGGATCATGTGGAGATTGGGCTCTAATATCACAATTGCATAGTGCTCCCTAAAGTCAATAATTAAGAAGCTGATTAAATATTTCCGTTAATTAGTGCCCTAGTTGCGAAAAAAAAAGGTTTCCTAGTAGCAGCCCTGTCCAGTAATCCCATATGGGAAAAGTAAAAATGTCTTGGCAACTTCCCTTTTTATAAAAAGTTGTTGCAGCTAAGTAAAAACCCCTGTATAGCTCTTTTTTTTTTTCACGCTAAACAGATGTCTTCCAAAAACTGTGTGGGAGTTACAGAGGTGCTATTCTTCCTGGTGGGCTACGTGGTAAGGCAAACATTTTGCACAGCGTGCCACCTAAATGCACTGTGGATAATAAACTAAAAAATACATATAATGTAATTATACTTAAAACATTTTGTGCTTCAGAATTTTCACTACAAGTGAGCTAGCACAATTGGAAGCAATCGTCATTGAAAGCTGCCTTGGCTTTAAAAAATCCTAGAGGAAGCACGATCTTCGAGTTTTCTTTTTTGCAATTTTGGTGTGACACATGCTACAACTAGAGCACAACTGCATGAAGGAGAAGTACAACAAATATTGAGGTGTTATAAAACAACCTAGGACCCAAACTGTCCCCAAAAGGTATCAGGATTCCCAGTTGCGGCATGACAGAGCTGCTTGCAACATTCATATAATGGCATAGCGCCTCATATAGAATGTGGCATGGCCCTCCGATGTAAATGCACAGGTTAGGAACCTGCGTGCTTTCGCGTCAGTTTCAGTATCCATTATGGCAAAATGTGGCAATGGATAATTCGATGCATGTACGTTTCCCAAAAACATATTTTTTTTTAGCAGAGTGTCTTTCAATAACCGGTTCGCTCCAGTTTTATTTTTTTACACTGTTACACAATTCGCTCACTAACATGTTATTTAACAAATTTCAGCAATTATTTATCTGGCAGTTGTATGGTATCTTGCAAAAAATGTCCGTATGACTGCACAGCCCACGTGCGAAGGCACACCTCTGTAGATAACAAACATTGACGGCCGTACTAAAAAGACCCTGGATAATTAGTAATGGCAACTACTTCGCAGTCAATAAAGCTGCAGAATGGCATATGTAAAATACAGTTTTGCAAGAAAAGCACAACTTATGTTAAGGTTACTTTAAGGAATACACAAAAAAAAACACAAAAGTGGTTCCTGTAGTTTGGGCACTACTTTTGATAAACCAGTAACTGCAGAGCACCCACCAGCTGTTCTTCTTTCTGCTGGGTAAGTTTCTGCTCGAACTTTTGTAGTTCCTCTACAGAGGTCAGTGGCTGTGGCAGAAATAGAGGAGTACATGGGCCGGAGTTCTGCAGGGGTGCGTAGCTTGAAATCAGGTCTCCCTGCTGCTGCAACGTCATCCTGATTATGTTCAAATTCCTGAGAACCTGCCGTTGAAATTCTAGAAATCAATTTGAAAATGCATTAGAGAAAATATATAGGAATTACAAGGAACCTCGACTAAGTACTTACCGTGCTCAGGCAGTAGAGGCTCAGGTGTCTTGTTGTGGCCTTCCGTACCAGCACTGTCACAATGAGTTTGCCCATTTGCTGCATCTGAATAATTAAATCATAACATGATCACTATGTTTGCACGCAAACAAGATTATAGCAATACCAAATGGAACTTGGATTTGTGATGCAGGAGAACACGGCCTCGACTCGTCTGAGAATGATTGTGCTACATGAAAAGAAAAAAGCTATGTAGTGGCGTATCCTCGTGGACTACCCATGCAAAAGATGCCCTAGTGACTAGTACAAAGACTGGTTACATGCTTATTTCATTGCATCCAGGGTTTCTTTAGGAGAAGAGTAACTCTTTCAAGCTTTTCATTTCTTTGGCTAACACAAACACGTGTGAACTGAATACACTTTTGAATGAACTTACAGTGCACAGTAGGTAATGTGCGAGATAGATGGGCCCCTACAATGATAATAATATTTTTGGAGCACTGGGAAGTCAAACCTCAGCACAGACATACCATTTCCTTGGCTGTGCAACAATGAAGGTGATCAATGGCTTGAGCCCATAGTCCACAAAAAAAAAAAAAACATTAGCAGTGTTAAGACTTTGTTATACAACCACCACAAAATTTTAAGTGTCATACTTTTGCTGCTTGTGCCACTTGAGCGATGTGCAGACGCTACAATATGGTCAGCTGCAAAACGATATAGATATGTTATAGGCTCAGAAAGTTGCAGCATGGATGATGCCACATGTGAACTAAATACGCTTCTGAATGTACTTACAGTGCACAGCAGCTGAGGTGCGAGATAGACTGGCCCCTACAATGATAATATTTTTGAGCTCTGGAAAGTCAAACATCCGTACAGACATACCATTTCCTTGGCTGTTGAACAGTGAAGGTGAACAATGGCTTGAACCTATAGTCCACAAAAAAAAAAAACATTAGCACTGTTAAGACTTCGTTATACTACTACCATATAATTGTGACTGTCATAGTTTTGCTTGTGCCACTTGAGTGCTGCACAGATGATACAATATGGCCAGCTGCAAAACGCCCAGATATAGATAGGTTATATACTCGGAAGGTGCACCATGGATGAAACCACTAAAATGTAAATAAGCATGCGATATTTATTGTTTTTTCACATATGTGTGCCCAGAACCTATAACATTCTATTAATGAAAGTACTGTTCAGAACTATTTGGCTTAACGTACAGCTCGCAAAATATATAACCTCATATCAAGACACATAAAATAAGATATTTCTATTGAATAAGCATGGTTTAGTGATCTAGAAGCATGCCGTGTTCTCCTTCATCAGTCACTGCCATGTGATGTCCTGCCTTCATGCCCCATATGGCTAGTACGATTTCACAATTAGAACTCAGTGTACAAAAAAGTGTTTTTTTTCTTACAACTTCATGCACAATGAACCAGCTAACTTAGTCGATGTGTACGTCACGGAAACTAGCTACTTTGGTGCAGAGGTGTTCTATTACTAAAACTTTTAATTGCTTCAGTTTTTTGTTTCATTTAATACAAAGCTGTCATTACACCATTTACCAGTGACTCTAAATGTTAATCACTTCCCAACTTATTTTAGCTAATTAAGAATATGAAACTTCTTGATAATTTGCATGTGGCTACACAGGCTTCTCATTACTTGCAGCATGTTTTTTGTATACAGTACGGGGCAAAGCAGTACTTGAGTCCAGTACATTCGGTGAAGCTCTCTGGTATAGTCGGGTAGTCGTCGTCATCGTCGCTGTCGATTACCCTAGGACGACGGATCCTCTTAGGCGGCAGCTCCGTTGCAGCACTAAAGTCAGATGTGTATGCAGGTATTGCGAGGTTCTCTCTGGCATCCCTGTAGCATGCTGCAAAAGTCAACCCTGAACTGTGACAAAGCATCCCATTGCAAAAAAAGGGACTTACAGAATATCCCCTTCACGACGACTTCAAAGTTGTCACAGTGATCGCCAGGAGAAGACCCCTTTTTTATCATTCCATGAACCTTGCTCGCGGGAAGCTGGGGCCACTTACAGACATTTCGTGATACCCATGCACAAGGTACCACTTCGACCTCGTTACGTTCAACGAAGTGTGCTATAGTATATGGTATCTGAAATGCAGGCTCAAATATCTTTACAGTATTATGCAAAAAAAAAACACACACACAAAAAAGAAACACTGCACAACAGGCACAATTTTACGAGCATTGTGCATAAGCATTGAGTGAATATACTGGTTCAGGCAGAAGGCGATGGTTGCAGGTTCACCAATCTGCATGGTTGCAACATGAGGATAAATGGTAGGGAAAAAAGATGCATTACTGGCAAGCAGTGCTTATGCAGGCAGCTGCATGTGACAATCTGTGACTAGTAAATAAACAGCCGGAAATTAGCCGAGGTGGGGTACAAAACGACGACGCAGGCACATAAGCTTCTAAAGGTAAAGAATCAATAAAACCGAACCACTCAGGTGTCAGCACCTGTTCCTGAGTTGCATGTTTTTGTAAATAAACTTGGACAGTATATAGTGCTTGGAACTGACGCAACGTAACATGCACACTAAGAGTGCAATATGATGCGGGGACATTATAGTGAAATACAAGCTACATGTGAAATTCTTGGTGTGTTCTGCTGCAGACCAACCCATCATTAAAAACAAGTAACTGAAGTAGACTTCCATATCGTAAAAGCGCTAAAACCAGGACGAACACAGACACACACAACATCGAGCGCTCCCAAGCAGCACAATGTACTGATAGGCGAGTGCAATAGGGGTGGACGGTATGTGTCTTATCACTGTTCTTTAGCTTCACGAGTCTGTTCAAGGCCTTCCACCAACCCGTCCACCCCTAATGCACTCGACTTTTAGTACATTGTGCTGCTTGGGCTCACTTTCAACAACTTTACTGACATGTCACATGGCAAGTGCTTATAATCATTGCAACAGGAACTCCCTTTCCCTTTCAGATATCGAAATACTTTCCGAGCTAACACACGTGTTGCCCGCTTTCTTGATCAGGCAAGCTTCCAGATCTCTCGATCTCTCTGCTTTTTAAATCCCTCCCAGCCTTTTATAGCCTCCCAGATCGAGAGATCTGGGAGGCTTGCCTGATCAAGAAAGCGGGCAACACGTGTATTAGCTCGGAAAGTATTTCGATATCTGAAAGGGAAAGGGAGTTCCTGTTGCAATGATTATAAGCACTTGCCATGTGACATGTCAGTAAAGTTGTTGAAAGTGAGTGCTCGATGTTGTGTGTGTCTGTGTTCGTCCTGGTTTTAACGCTTTTACGTTATGGAAGTCTATCACCAACAAGCCCAAAGGGATGTTTTAATGAAGTAGACTGGAGCTCCTTGCATTACATGATATGCAGCAACACAATCACTGATTGTACCATTGTTGTTCTCAGGACAATATGCAAAGTTACATTACTGTGAACCTGCCGGGTGTCATCCTATTCTAAATGCAACAATGGGAACACAATCATTTCTGAGCCATGCTGTAAACAGACCGCCTTTGACAAATTTGCGAGTGGCCAGACCTTAACGCCCGGTCTTCTCGAGACTGCAGATACTCCCAACAGGGATGAAGGAAATGGCTTTAAGAAGAAATCCCTCTGCCGCACAAGTTCACAGCCCACTACGCATGGCTCCCCGGAAGACCTTAACGTAGCAAAAGTATGTATTTCAACCAGCTGGCCATTGACAGAACAAAACCTGTCTGGGCCGGTGGTACGCAACGTGAACTTTTGAGAAGTGAAGGTTGCATACTGAGGTTGTGTACATTCATGAGGAAGCTCACCACGATTATGAGGCTCTCTTAAGCCCACCTTTCTCTGTCGTGAAGCTTGCTGAATGTAGGCAAGGGTAGCTTCAATATGGCGGTTATACAGCTGTGTCAAAGTGGCTCCTGGCCTTTTTAGCTGCCTTTTGAGAACCTTCATATTATTCTCAAAAGGGAAGGCACTAAATGTGTCCAAGGGGCCACGCCTTTTGACATCATCTGCTAAGTGCAGAAGACAGTGCACGTTGTAAGTGACGTAGTGCTCACCATAAAGCTCAGCAAACATTCTGACAAAATGCGCAAGCAAGGAGGCGGCATAGTCAGCTTGTGTTTGGCAAAGTCCTGGCACACCATATTGACTGAGAATGCAGAAAATGGTACGTACCCGTGTTGCACAAATGCCCAACCAGTACGGCAAGATTGGACGTTGAAGCGTGTGAAATGCCCAATTCAATACGTCGTTACCTCCAACAACTTCCCACAGATGATACATATTGTTCGAAACAGTCAACATATTTGGCAATCCCATTTTAACGTTCACTAGAACTCGAATGTCAGCTTTCCACTTTCTGGAAGCAGCCGCCATCTTGCTTAGCGATGCCAATGCAAATCGGTCTAACCGACTGAGAGGGAGCGTGGTCGTTTGAGCGAAATCACGCGTCCTACAACTAATGCGCGCGCGCGATATCGGATCAGACGTTTCATACGGGCTAAAATGTCGCTGGTTCCTCTAATGATAACGGAATTGCTGGGGGTCAAGTAAAAAACACAATGTTTGATAGAAAGGGATGACTCTTCTATAAAGTTAGATGCTTTAAAGTTATTGCAAGAATTGTGAGTTGCTGAGGCCTATGTCCGTCACCGTCACCAAAATGTTTCGCTCCTTTGTACTCTCGGAGCGGGTTGGAAATTTTTTTTTATTCATAGGCTGTTGCGATCCTAGTGGAGGTTTTTGAGGGATGTTTGGCATTGGCAGTTCTGTTGGGACTGCCAGCATAGCACTAGTTGATCCTGCTCTTCGGTTCTAGGGCGAGAGCAGTCCTATTTTTGAAATGTGATGTGGGCAAGTTTTCGCTTGTCCCATCCTACAGTTGGCAATACGACTGCCTGTGTCGTTCAGCAAGGCAGGCATAGCACCTGTTCTTCGTTTTTGGGGCGATGCAGTGTTATTTTTTAGTGATGGGCAAAATGACTCTTTTTAGTGAATCGATTCATTTAATTTAGTTCGTTCAGCTAGTTCCGGTTCGTCACGACACCACGTGACGCGATGACGTCATCAAGTCATGTGACCGATGACTTCACATTTATTATAAACAAACAATTACGAGAAGAAAGGCGCGCTTCCGGCAGTCTCGCGTTGTTGTGGTTATTTCTGCTTGTTATAACATACTCACAATCAGCACGACACTCAAAAGAAATGAAGAAACACAAAATAAAAGAGCGGCCCTGCAGAGAACAGTTTAGTTTTGCGTCCCCACGTGCACATTGAGCTTTCATCGACTCAGCTACACTTGCTTTCACGCCCTTGTCATATATACCAGTATTGTATCACACCGCAACCAGGAATCTGGACGAGCCACTAATTATGCCTAGTAGTTCAGAAAATCGACATATGCCTACAAGCGTTCACAGTTCACAGCCTGCACGACCTTCCAAACATGTCCATGAAAATTCAGTCCGCCCACCGGCACAAACGCGTCGCTGAGAGCCCGGCAGCTCACAGAAGATGGCACACGTCGAGGAATATACCTCAACCCCGAACTTCAGCCTGGAACTTGCCAAAACCAAGTCCCTCACAACGAGCACGGCATCGGTTGCACCCACTTTTGAACGGACGCGCCAGAGCTCCTACGTAATGAAGACAGCTCAATGAGATAGTTAACTCGTTAGGTGCCGAACGGATCCATCCCCCGTGAAGGATCAGCCAAGGACCACCAAACATCAGCAAAACAATTCAAGCCCCGTGCCCAGTCACACGATCAGGGGCGGCCAGACCATTCCGTGGGTCACGCCAGGAAGCGCGAACGAACAGTCCCAGAATAGCCTGAAGAGAACGAATCACGTCATGAATCAGCAACTCAAACTGAGAATTATTCCCCAGCTAGCGGCGCGAAGCGAACGGATCGGAAAACAATTCAGTGAACCCCACGAGCATAATGCAAAACCAAACCACCAAACTGACTTCCACCGCAAATGGATCACTCAATGAATCGGTGAGCTGCACAGGCACAACCATACAAAGGTTCTCCCTTGAACTCGAACAGTCCGAAGCAAACGGACTGCTACATGAGTCAGTGATCTAAGACGCACAACAAACGAGTCACTTCGACTCGAGGAGAGCAGCGCAGCAGCCAGCCGTGATTCATACGACTCAAACCACTCAAACTGAATCAAAAGGCGCAAACCGATTCAATTCATCCGTTTGATTCAGTCTCGCTTGCGCGCTGCCGTGCCGTGCTCTCACCACAGAGTACCATACCAACCCTACGACGACACCGCAATGTTGCCACATCACTTTTGCGGAAATTCAGGAGGTCGGCATCAGAAAATTCGGTAGAATCCAGTAGATGTACTAAAAATTGGGGCTTGTCAAGCTACGTCAGTAGCTTTTTTCCCAGTGCTCTGGGTTCATTTATAGGACCGAATAAAGTTGAAGTTGAAGTTGAAAACAAGGGCCAAACACTCCACGGCGACCTAATTAGTGGGCCCTATGATATATAAACACGAACTATCGCGATATAATAAGCAAAATATACTTGTTGTTTGGTGTGTGGAGTAAAGACGAGCTTGCACACGGTCATTCGATCACGTACTTCGCTCACACATATGTACAATCAGTTTCTACTAAGTCACAGTGAAGTTATAGCAGTTCCAATAGTCGCTCCGTGTGCAGTAGTTCAGTGTAGTCCGTGTGCAGTGTGCAGTCGTGTGCAGGTTTCTGTCGAGAGGTATTTCGTTTTTTGTGAGGTGGACCTCAGAAAATATCCATTCCACACACACGCTCGAATGTGGCAAGCAGAGGAGGTTTACAACAAAACTTCCTAACGGCGGAAACATAAGCCCGTGGAATATGCATACTTCTGTAATGTATTTCCTATAAACTGTGTTACTTACTCAGTCGCTCGCTTTCACGGTCACTGCTTGAAGATGCCACATAACGCGTAGACCCCTCACTGTCAAAACGACGTGATTTGCTCGCACGTACCGGGCTACGATGCAACCAGACAGTGTCAGCAAACGTGAATTGGATTTCGCTGTGTAAACCCACTCTTCATGCAATAAATTCAGTAGATTGAAGCACGTTTTCATCTTTTTTCAGCATTTCAGAAGACAGACTGGGTGTTCAGTAGATGTACTGAAATTTCAGTAGGCCTGGCAGCACTGCCATACCGTGTGCGCTCATACGCACGTCACTGTGGATGCGTGCTGTGATTGCGGTTCGCATTCAGAGATGGCCCCGCGTCGACCTCTGTCAAATGTTTTGAAATATATCTCCTCTTTTTCTTTGTAATTTTTGAGGACCCTCATTGAAGGTGAATCAATGAACGAATCTTTATAGGGGAGGTGAATCGATTTGCTCAGTTCAAGCTACTGACTCGTTCACCAAGAACGCATCATTGATTATCGGCCCATCACTAGTTGTTTCTGTATTTGTATGCAACGTGGATCAATCAGGTCTGGAGAACTGAAAAAGCAAAAAGTAGAGAGAAGTAATATCAGTGGTGGATATTAAACCAGATAGTGCTTTATTATTACGCGGTCTCCCCGTTGGCATTATCACAGAAATATTGGCAATGTTGGCGCAAAATTACCACAGGGTATCCACGATAATTATTTGTCCAGAAGTGCGGGGGGTCGAGCAGGACCTTTGGATCATTTGGCGTGGAATGAAGTGCATTATGTGCGTCTTGGAAGGAGGATTTGTGTTTTTTTACCGTATAGCTCTCTTCTGAACGTCCGTAACGTAGTTATGATAAATGTGAGAACCCGCCCACTTACTTAACTCTGAGACGAAATGTACTGTTGCAACTTCAGCACAGATCACGCGTTGTGTGCTGAAAGCGTCTGCATAACATAAAAATATCGTTAATCGTAAGATAAAGTAAACCAAGCTGCGTAGGAACTTGCGGGAACCCTGGAAAAAGCAGCTCCTAACTCGATATTTATTTGTACAGTATGCATTTCACTGTGTTCGCCGCTTGCAAGAGAGAGGCTTTACCTGCGCTGTCCATTTAGTCGTTGAGATACGGTTTTACGTCAACGTAGGATTTCATTCAGATACTTTGTGGGAAATAACACGTGGATTCTTTCTTCAGTAGGTCGTCAGAGGTTTGCCGACGAATAGATCAGCCATGGCTAAGGCCTTCCCCAGACAAAGGACGCATCGACAGGAGGCCCGCCATCCCGCGGTTCCGCCAAACCAGGCTCCGACACTTACGCACGCAGAGTAGGACTGCGTTTTAACGCGCTAATTGCCTGTGTACGCCTTTTGACGCAAAATTTTTTTACGTCAAATGAAAGATCTAAAACCGGGCCATGTCCTGGCAAAATAGAAATGAAATGAAAAGGGGCCTTTTTGAGAAATGGACGTAAAAAATCCTCGTATGTTTTTTTTTTTTTTAATATGCCTAAACATTTGCCCGTTTCAGCGGACACCTTCGGGGGTATAACGCACGATAGATATATCAGATGCAACAACACTGAAAGCTGAGTGAACTGATATCACATATGGTAATGAGTGACATCTGCAGCCACAGAAATCACACGTCGAAGTTGGAAGAACGCGTGAGAGAGCATCTTCGCCAATTTTTATAGCACTCAGCTTTGCACCTGCACGCCAAAATTTGCACTCGCACTGCTGGCCTGTAGGCATACTAAAGCATAAAAAATTTCACTACAATATCTGTTAAAACTCAGGAGAGGTGCGCGTGCAAACACGGCAAAACTGAAACACTCGGATTCAGGGCCGGATGTTCTCGATTCTTTTTTTTTTGCACGAAAGCTATTCGGTAGAAATTATTCGTTTTACCGCCGTTGATCATCATGTACGATGAGCTTCTAAATATATAAAAAAAATATGAAAATCCAGAAGATCGATGGGACCATCCTGCCTGAACTGACGTGAAACCGGCCAGAAGGAACACCGGCCACGAACTTATTGTTGCTACAGCTCACTAACTTTTTCAGTAACTTCCTCCTTTCATTGTTGTTAGGCACCTGAGGCCTGTGTGTTGTCCTTTCTTCTGTGTTCCAACCTCGCAACGTCAATTTTCATTGAACAGATGCCGCTTGCGTCGCCACGTCGTATGAATGTGTGTGTGTGTGTGTGTGAGTCAGAAAGCATGTAAGTGTGAAAGTGGAATTACTGAGTGTGTGAGTGGTCGTGTTTGTCCCTTCAAATGACGCACCCTTGGATGTCGCTGGGGAGGTGTGTTAGCTTAGCTCAATTGGTAGAGTCCTGAGCAGGCAATCCAGCAGATGTGGGTTCGAGTCCTACAGCTGGCTAACCTTTTCAGTGACTTCCTTCTTTCAATATACCTGAAGCGGGATCACGCACTTAGTGAAATCCGAGAGATGACCAATAAACATACGCTATCAGCTTACCTCTTTACGACGGAAAATCATATCCTGCGTGGTTCTTTCATAAACCGGGTGAATCCCCCGAACGACCACCGTTGGAACGCCTGTTGCAACTTGCAACGTGCATCGTACAGGTTTCGTGGGGCATCAGTGGCGATTGCTGTTTTGTGGCCAGGCGATGCACACCAAGCTGCACAATGTACCGAAAGTCGGGTGCAATAGGGGCGGACGGTATGTTTCTTATCAATATTCTTTAGTTTCACCAGTCTCTTCAAGGCCTTCCACCTACCGGTTCACCCCTATTGCACTCGACTTTCAGTACATTGTGCTGCTTGGGACCGAGTTTCACCTCGTTTGCGGCTGAAGGGCTGTAGCCTATTTGAAACCATTAAAAACAAATGCTCAAGAATAAGCGCGTAAGTATGCGCCGTTAAAAATAAACCGTCAAAGGCCTGCGCTTAAAGATATATCTTTAAAAATTGGGGTGAAGGCGGCTCTCTGTCTTATAATTACACTGCCCAAAGGAAGGAGAACTGCAAGCAAGGGACTTATACTAACCTCACATGGCCAAACTAGCCGAAACTCAACTAAATTAACCTAACATAACATGACCTAACCCGACGCAGAATGCAATCAATCCACCTCCGTGCTAGATGATGAGCAGATTTTGAAAAATGTTAGTTTTAACGGTAGATTATTAAGCGGTGATCATAAGCGGAGATTTTAAGCAGTTTATTTTGCGGGATTTATCTTAATCGTGTATTTTTAAGCGGGTTATTCTTAATGGTGGATTCCGGGTACCACCCCCCAGCCCCGCATGAAATGGGCGGACTTTGAAGATATACGATAATGCTTTAATAATAAAACGAACCACCGTTTCAAAGCCGTGAAAAATGTAGTTAGTTTGATACAGGAGCTACATATAGTTCGTATAGCTAAAATGTGTCAGTCTTTCTGAAGTAACTAATGATAGCCCGCATCATAGTGATTGTCATCACGCATTCCTTGAATGGGCAAAGGGAACTTCTTTTATTCACACTTGTCATATCCACAAAAGTTATGACGTGTAAAAGTAATTAAAAAGTATACACGAAGTGGGTTCATGCTGTGCGGGATACCTGAAAGTATGAGGTGCAAGTCCTGTTCACACGGTACAGCTTGCTGTAGCTGCTGTCTGCCTCACCAATCCGCAGCTTCCTCGTTTCGGAACGGTTGTGTACCCGCTGTCTAAGGGCCAGTCCTCACTTGGCGACGCCCGACGCGACGTCATGAGCGGGAGGCGGAAACAGACGCGCATTTCTCGAATCGGGAGAGGGGAGACGTCGAGCAAAAAAAAAAAAAAATTGTCATGCCAAACTTCTTTCACGATGTCGGCGAGAGCTGCCGAGAACCACAGCTGGCGACCAATAAGGTGGCACAGAACGGCCACGCCTCCTGATTTTTCGTCTGCTTTGGACGACGGAATGCCACTGTGGTGGGAACACGAAAATCGTGCGCTCAGACGGGGAGGCGGAAATGCGCCTCTACTCCCGCCGCCCACTCACGACGTCGCGTCGAGCGTCGCTAAGTCAGGCTGGCCATAACGGTCTTCGCTTCGGTGTACTTCTTGTGTGCCTGGTCCTACGCATCCCCGTTTCTTTGGAGAGGTACACAATTGGCATCAGATTTATAGTGTTGTGCCTAGAAATGGTTGGTTTCACTCGAAATGACGCAGGCGTCTTATCACGCCCTGTTCCCTTCTACGCGCATCGATGCCAGTGCTGTGCCAGCCGCAACAACAATGACAAAGAAGAAATTGCCGTTGCTCTTCGGTGCTGATATGAGTTCCACAACTGGCTAAAACCTGATATCTGCCATAATTCAGCATGACACAGTCGCGAGGATATGCCAAGAGTGAGAAAAAAAATAAAAAAAAGAAGAAGAAAGGCAATATACGAGGCAGAAAAGCGAACCAGCGCGACACATATCTGGCAGTGGAAACACTTACACGATAGGGAGCACTTATCAGCGCCGGTGCTGAACTCCGAGAAAAATATTTTATAGATAAAAAATTCGCGCCCTTCACGAAGCCTTTTGCATTTCACTGTTCATAGCAATCAACTATTTTTTTTTCTGGAAGCGAAGAGTGGCACGCATGGAGGAGGCTATGCTTCGTTTACATGTCTACATTCAAGATATGACCTTGACAGCAAAGATGAACCACATCTGCTTCTGAAACGTTGCCTTCCTTGCTTGCGGCTTCCAGCTGAGCGAACCCACTTGTATGACGGGGCCGAACAGACATTATCAACGGCTTATGTGCCCTTTCTCTGGGTCTGTAACAGAGGCCATCACGAAATTCGGAAAAGGCGGCAGCAGAGCCGTTTAAAATGTGCGAATCCCCCTTTTGTCATGTCACCAAGGACATATTCGTGACGGCTTATGCAATGCCCATTTACTGGGACTGTAACGAAGGCGACCGGACAATTCAGAAAGGGCTGCAGCAGAGCTCTTTAAAACGGGTGGCGCCTCTTGTATCGTGGTGCCTGATGGTAGATCGCGTGCAATTCGCCCTTGTATGCATTTTATTCATTGGAGGGTCAACGTCTCATCATAAGTTCATAAGGCATAGTTCATAACCCATAATTCAACGTCACTCTGAACATAACACCACATAATCACACATCATTAACATCAAAGTTCACATCATACCATAAATCAGCAAAACGTTCAACATAACACATCATTACCCATCACTCAACATCACATCATTCTGAGTGATATGGTGGGAAATTATCTCGCTGGTTACCATCGTGAGTAAATTCGCCGACCTATGCCCGTAACTGCTCCTCCTGTTGCACCCTGACAGGTTGCGTTTGACAAAATCGCTTCTAAAACGGCACTCGCGAAGGCCAAATGACCAATTTCACTAAATTTGGCGTGAGTGCCTAAGTGAGTGGTCGCGTTTGACAAAATGTAAAACGGAATAGTTTTTTTTATTAAGCGCTCAGTGTGGTAAAGTTGCCTATTCTGTAAGCCCTTTGGAGATCCGGAAATAATGGCCGGTCGCCTTTCGTACTCCTTCGGGCCGGCCGCAGAGCAGAGTATCAGTACAAATGTATTACGATAACACTGGGACTTGTGAACAATCCGCGCTATTCGCCATCAATGCTGGGACTTTGCATCTTTGCATCTGGGATCGCAACTTTGAAGGTCTTGGGTGCGTCGGGGTTAACACTCACAACTCGACGGCAGTTGGCACGTGGCCTGGAGGACGTAATGACTCAAAATAGGAGATGGCACTTCAAACATTTGACTTCCTTTGTCGAACAATCATAGTCTAAACACGGGCCCCGTGCAAAACTGGACAAACACGTACACGGGAGCAATGCATTAAAATGCAATTGGACTGGGTGCACTACATGTATATCCTGTTAGTACTTTTTTGTGTTGGCAGGGGTTCTTTACACGGTCTTCTTCCGTATCAGACGACATCTTAAAATATTTATTCTGTTTCGCTGTTAAAAGGACCATGAAATATTTTCACGAATTCGGAGTACCATGCACGAAACGGTTCTCATGATCCCTTCCTCTCATGTACACATCGACTCTTAATCGTATTCAGTGCACCGGGGCCACAGATATCACACAAAAATAGCGGGACGTGATCGCCGGACACATCCCTTCGAAGCGGGATTACGTCATCCGCGTACAGTCCTCTCAGCCAATAGGCCGCCGGCAATTTCATGCGGAAATGGTATCAGTGTCTCCGCTTCCGTGCCAAGCGCCTCACAGGTTCCGATAGGCAAGGTGCTTTGTGATCGCTGCGTGTTTAAAACTGGTTTCGCATCTGAAACAGCATATGGATGGCTGTTGCTATGTTGTGAAGGGCTCATTACTCCCTTCCTGACTGCAATGGCACAGCGACGGTAATGCTGCGCACTTCTGCCGCACATGAATGTATGGAGGAACATTGTTGCGTACGCCGCATAGGAACCGATCATGTGAGCGGCTGTTGGAGACCAAGCGCACCTGCCCGAGACACTCGAGGCTGGACGCTGTCAAGTAAACTTCGTTCTCCCGCACTCTAGTGTAAGCGTAAGACGAACGCCAAGGCGCAGTCTCCTTCGAACTATCTGCCGGTACACGTGTACCTTGTGTATCTGTCTCTAGGGCAATAAACTGGACCTCCATGTAACACCGTCGACGAGGACGGGATCTGGATCTACGTGGCATTCACAGTACATATTTTTGGCGGTATCGCTTGATACGTCATGCCCAAGATGGAAGGAACCGTCCCTACTCCTACCTTCATGTCTGCCACCGGAAAAGTACAGGAGTTCATTGAGCTCGCGGAAACATGGGAGCCGTACAAGGAACGACTGGACGCCTTTTTCGATGCCAACTGTATTACGGACGAGAAGAAAAGGAGATCTCTTCAGTGCGTGTGCCAACACACAGCAGACTGTGTGGTCTTCTCGTTCCAAGAAAACCAATGGAAGTGCCTTATAACAAAATCATGACCACTCTTACAAGCCATTTCAGTCCAGAGCCATCAGAAACATTTCGATTTCACATCCGCACGCAAGGTGAGGGCGAAACCGTTATTGTTTTTGTTGCCGAACTCCGTGCAATCGCTAACCGTTGTGGCTTTGGTGCTGCGCTTGACCGCCACCTGTGCGACGGATTTGTCATCAGAATTAAGGATAAGAGCGTCCAGAAAGTTTTGGTGACGAAGCCCAAGACCTTGTCCATCGCACAAAGTATTGAGATTGCTACGGCAGCGGAGCTTGCAGCTCACAGCTCCAAGGAACTAGAGCCGGGCGCGGAATCAGCGTCAGGTGTCAATGAGCCGTCAACGCGATTCCCAACCGAAGCAAGCAAGAACGTCAGTCGAAAGACACAGAAGTTGTTTTCGTGTATCAGGTGTGGTAGCAAAGAACACCAGCCCCCAAACTGCCCGTTCAAAGACAGAGTGCTTTCAATGCAAGAAACGCGGACAGCTCGCGAGTCAATGTAGGTCGGGACAGCAGAAGAGATCTTCAAAGTACTAATCCAACTCCTTGGAACTTGTAGAAGACAAAGGCAACCACGCTGAGACATGCCACGGCATAGCCGCTTATTTCCCTATGTGACATCAAACTGTCGTACTACCTTGGAACTTCGCCTGTTCTCGGTGTTCTGAGTCTACCAGTTGAACACCTGGGTAGAAAGGCTGACGGACACCTATATGTGGTCGGTTCCAACGGACCAGTCTTGGTAGGAAGGGATCTTATAGACGCTTTCTAGACGCCTTATTCACCTACGTCCCGAAACCACGCCAAAGTTCTTCAAATGACGGTCTCTGCATTACGCATTGCGCGATAAAGTAGCAGAAGAGCTGGACGGACTGACACACTAGGGAAGTCATCACACCTGTCAGCCACTCGCTCGGCCGGGGCGACGCCAATTTTACCTGTGCAGAAGAAGGACGGTTCAGTGCGTACTTGTTGTGATTTGAACGTTACGATTAATCCTGTATGCACTGAACTGTATCCGCTGCCAAAGGTCGATGACTTCTTCGCTTCACTGGGAGGAGGTTATTGGTTTTCAAAACTCGACCTCCGCGATGCATAGTTGCAAGATCCCCTTGACGAAAAATCACGAAAAATTGCAGTTATAAGCACGCACAAGTGGCTGTACTGTTATAACAGGTTCCCTTTGGCATTGAAACGGCGCCCGCCATGTTTAAAAGGAAAATGGAGTTTATGCTACGCGTCATACCAGGATGTTAAGTATACCTGGATGATGTCCTAATTTCTGAGAAAAAGGACGAATTGGGTCAGACTCGTATTCAGGGAGTACGGTGACCGTCTGAAACGTGAAAAGCGCGAGTTCAGCAATGAACAGGTGACGTATACGTGGGTCAAACAATTGACCGAAATGGACTGCATCCATCGGATTAAAAATTGATACAATTTCTAATTGTTTAATTATTGATAATTACTGATAATTATTCACGTTCCTTCCTGGGACTGTTGACATGTGACCGATGTTTCCTGCATAACATGTCAAGGCTACTAGCACCCCTGTACGCATTGCTGGTACAAAATACCCGCTGGCGCTGGGGAACTGACGAAGGTAGGGATTTCGAAAATGCCAACAACAACAACATAGATGAATTGATGATGATGATGATGTGATGTGATGTGTGTGATGATGTGTGATGTGGTGATGCGATGAAAATGCCAAGAAAACACTCGTAGAAGCTGAATTTCTCGTACACTTTGATCCGTCGACGGACGTCATCCTCGAATGCGATGCATCACGGTACGGCTTGAAAGCAGTACTTTCACACAACATTGATGGCGTCGCAAGGCCCATCGCGTTCAGATCAAGAACACTAAGTGATCAAGAGAAGAACTATTCGCACCTGGAAAAAGAAGCACTGGCTACCATTATCGGCATCACAAAATTCAGGGACCACCTACTGGGAAGAAAATTCGTCCTGAAAACTGACCGTCAGCCACTGGTGGGACTTCTTGATGAAAACAAGCCTGTACCGACTGTACCTGCGGCAAGGATACAGAATTGGACTCTGATGCTGGCTGGTTACCAATATGCACTGAAGCACAAGGCTGGGACAAACAATGGAAACGCGGACGCTGTAGGCCGGGTTCCGGTTCAGTGTAACGTGCGCACTAATCAATGCTCTCGACATGTTCGACGCGAGCCCAATATCGGGGAAGCAGCTTGTGAACATCACACTCAAGGATCCTATCATGCAGAAGCTGAAAGCTAGGATCATGAGGGGTTGGCCTGCAAAACTGCCGAGACGTCACGAGCAATCTGTTGAAAAAGACGCGATACTGCGTGGACAGATACCAGAACGAGCAAGAAACGCTCTGCTCGAAGAACTTAACGGCACACACCAAGGAATTAATGCAACAAAAGCATTCATCAGAACCCTGATCTGGTGGCCAGGAATCGACAGAGACATGGAACAACGCGTACGTTCCTGCCCGATATGCCAGCAGGTCGCATCATCGCCACAATCTCAGCACAGCCGTATATGAAAATGGAGTCTGGCCATTGGGAGGAGTCACAAAAAGAGGCTTCACCTATCAATCATAGTTTCGCTCCATTGATTGGTTTGCTTTTTATCAAGGGTATTGCCATGACACCTCACTGCCACCCAAAATGGCGACGAAAACAAACACAGTGAAGCGAGGATTTCGTGAGAAAAATTTTTCACAGAGTACTTTGATTTTTCGCTGCAAGTGTACATCCTCATATACCTTTCTTGGAAATCAGTTTCAACTGATGCTCACCCATCGATATCTAACCGAAAATAACGCATTTTGTCGTCGGTGTAAGGTCTAGTGAACGCTGCGATCGTGGCGATAACAACGAAATCATAACAAAAACGGCACTGTGCTGTACAATCTTATATTTAATTGCTGGATTTCATGGATATAAACATTCTTGTCTTTTATATTCAAACTATTCGTGTCGATTTGTTTAAAAATCATACCGCTGACAGAATGTGTCCCAGCAGGTGGTTCAGCCGGCAGCGGTACAACCACGGAAGCAAACGACAACTCCTGACGTGCCTTACGTTCCCTAGGTGGCGTTCATCAAATTCGCACCAAAAATCTAATAGTTTTGCAGATTACGAGAGGTATCCATTTCAATTCCATCCAATCCACTTGCCACCCAATATGGCGCTGCCCGGGTCGGATACGGGGACAACTAGTGAGGATAGGTTGATTGATAGCGCCCCATATTTCAAGGCTCCATAGGTCGGAAAGCTGAAAAGGGTGAGTGGAGCTTCAGGTATAGGCATGACCCATTAATGGCCAGACTCCCTTTAATTATACGGCTCTGAATCTCGAGAGCCACAAGCATGGCCATCGTCCACCGAACCGTGGACTAGCATACACATGGACCATGCGGGCCCGATTGAAGGAAAAAATGATATAAGTCGTTGTGGATAGTCATTCTGACTGAATAGAGTCTCCCCGGTAAAATCTGCAACTGCAGAAATGACTGTTGCTCATCTCCGAGACATATGAGCTTCGGACTACCAACGTGCATCGCAACTGATAACGGCACCACATGCATAGGTGCGGCCTTCCAAGAATTCGTAAAGAGAAATGGGATTCGCCACATGCGAACAGCTCCTTATCATCCGCAGTCAAATAGGCTTGCAGAACGGGATGTTAGAAGCGTAAACCAAGCTCTTAAGAAGCTGACGGACGGACCACTGGAAATGCGGCTGAAACACTGGCTATATAACCACAGGACACCGTCAGCTGCCCATGGGGAAAGTCTCCCGCGGAAATGTTATTCAGTTTTCTGCCGCATAGTCGCTTAGATATAATCAAAGTCGATATGCTCAAAAACCAAAAGACAACCGAGGACGGTGTGGACAGTCGTTTGAAATCTGAAGCACCTGTCTACGTGCGCGAACAATGCGATTAACCGAGATCGATGCGGGGTACCGTGCTTGAAGGGCTAGGAACTCGCACGGCTGAAGTGCAAACGGCACAGGGTATTGTCACAAGCCACCTTGACCAGATGCGGACCCGCTACGGCGCAGATACCGCGGTTACCGAACATGGTGCAGCCCATGCATCCGACCCGCCGGATGCAGCCCATGACACCACAGATGACACATCGGAGTCGACAGAAACTGAAGGTCATGGATATTTGATCCGACCGAGACATAGGTCACACAACTAACCATTTTTATGGGTGGGAAAGAGTGTTGCGTACGCGCATAACAACCGATCATGTGAGCGGTTGTTGGAGACCTAGCACACCTGCCCGAAACACTCGAGGCCGGACGCTGTCAAGTGAACTTTGTTCTCCCGCACTCTAGTGTAAGCGTAAGACGAACGCTAAGGCGCAGTCTCCTTCGAACTATCTGCCGGTGCACACGTACATTATGTATCTGTATGCAGTACTCAGAACGATGCCTTCAAGCATACTTGAGATCTTATGGCATTATTGAAGTAAAGCGTGAAGTTGCCTTGGTCCGAGATGACGACTGGACTTCCAGCCCTCTCTCAAAGTACAGTGTTATCCTTACGTTCCCTCCTGGACAGCCACTGCCTGCAGAGGCACGTTTGGGGTTTGCTAACTTTCATGTCGACGAATACGTGGCTCCCCCAACGCAATGCTTCCGATGTCAGCGTCTCGGTCATATTGCCCGGAGTTGTAGAAATGGGGAACGTGCAATATATGCGCCGGTCCACACAATTATAAGGTGTGTTCTGCGAAGCGTGAACCCAAATGTGCAAACTGTGGTCTTCCGCACACAGTAACTTACGGCGCTTGCCGGATAGCGAAAGCGGCACCCGCCGTGCAGGAGCTGCGAATGTCCACTGGTCCTCCTAACGCTAGCACATCAGCCCGAGCAAACCCTGAGTTTCCGAAGGCCGTCGAAGAGGAACCACCTCAGCGTGAGCGACCAACCAAAAACACTATTGCGAAGTCGACAAAGCCGGCGCACCTGTGGCTTAAGGGACCGATGAGGACTAAGGGACTGAGGTCGTATGCTGCTGCAGCACCACCTCATGATCCCCCTCCGAGTCTCCTGGAAAAAAAGACCGCTTCTGGGCAGCATACCGGGTCAAAGCAGACCATGCAACGTGCTCCCCTCCAAGCAGCAACCGAGTGTAATCGCAGGTCCTCCTGCGAGGTACTAGACATCATTCTGCCATTACTTTTTGTCGTCTTACGAGCAATCCTACGAGACCACCCGACGTCCGAGGACCCCCCCAGAAGTACAAGCATTACTTGCAATGGAGGCTGTTCTTCAGGGCCAGCATGGTCATCCTCGTTGAATGCCGAACTTACCCATTCTTGACTAAGGAACTTAAGTCCACTAACATCTTTCAGTGGAACTGCAATAGTCTACACAAATAAAATGGGTGACTTTCGCAATTTTATTTTCCGTCATAAATTCTCTATACTAGCCCTGAGTGAACCGTGGATGAGTGACAACTTTAGCCTGTCTGGGAATGAGACGTTCTTCTCTCACCGGCCAAATAATCAGAGCAGAGCAATCTTGTGTGTGAGAAAGGATATAGCTTGTGCTGTCCTACGTTCGTCCACGTATGATGACTTCGAGCATGTAACATGCCGCGTTCGCCTCATGGACGGGTACATAACGGTGTCTAGTGTGTATATTCCACCGAACGTAAGGATCTCCATGGAACAGGTTCGAGACGTACTTACTAGTGTCCCTTCTCCCGTCATCGTCTGCGGAGATATGAATGCCCATAGTGCGATATGGGGCTGCCGGTACACTGATGCACGTGTAACAGTTATCAGTCAACAGTTTATCAATAACAGTTGGAAAGAGGGAAAACTTATTTCCAGTTGGAACCCGCAGTCCACGATTCTGACAGTGTACATGCAATCCAGGGATGCTAGCCATGACATCATACTTCAATGGATTCCTGGACACGCAGGCATGCGGGGGAATACAGCAGCTGATCAAGTAGCGGATCTAGCACATCTGTCCTCATCAAAGCATCTGGTGCCGTACTCCAAAGCCGATGTGCAAGTCATATTGAAGTCTCTTACACAAACTATGACTAGGCAGCAATGGCTACAAGGTGACGCGGATTCCTCGTTGCTTCATCACGTTGACCCGGATCTGAAATTTAGAGTTCCGTCCACGTTACCTCGGTCTATCCAGACGCTCTTGCACAGATTCCGTCTGAACGTGCCATATGGGCGCCAATTCCTCCATAAAATTGGGAAGGCAGATTCAGCGAACTGTGCACTTTGTGCAACCGTGGAGGACACTGAGCACATTCTCGTGCACTGTTCTAGATACGCAACTCAAAGGGCTACCATGAACTCTACCCTCGACCGACTGGACAACCTAACCTTTGACCTCGTAAAAGTGCTGGATCCTTGGCCATCTGACAAGAGGGATGCTGCTTTGTAAGCGCTTGTGACATTTATTCAGAGGTGTGCGTTGAAGTCAGTCTATTGGGACCATGTAATTTACTACGTGAACCGGCGATTTCGGCCTTTGGCCGATAGTCATCGCGAAAGTGGGGGTGGGGTTTTTCTTTTTTATATATTTTTCATGGTGAGGGGGAGGTCTGTTTATGGGAGTAGCCGAATTCGTCGTGCGACAAATTCAACCTCTCCCTTGTATTTTCAACATCAACATCAACATCATTATGTGTCTGTCTCTAAGGCAATAAACTGGACATCCATGTAACAAACATGAAACCCACAACATCAAACACTAATATTTGACATTTTGATTTTGACGCATTTTTCATTTTCAGCTGCAGCTGAAAATTGCTGCTTGCTGCTTACACACGCTGCGCACGCATGAAGTTTGCTTGTTGCAACCGTTGTACTTAATGTTACATTACGTTCATGTACATTACGTACGTGTTCCATTATATTACGTGCCTGCTTACCGTCGGTAAATTAGTTTATGTACACACAGAGAAAAACACAGCGAATCAGCAGGTTCTCAGAGTCGCGCTTTGCTGCTTTCTAAATATGTTATCTAATGTTTATGAAGATGCCATGCACATCCACCTCCAGCACCCGTAGCGTGCGTCGTCTGCTAGCGTACACATGGATGTCGACCCTTTTCCCATCATTTCTAGAAAGTATCGGTCACCACGTGGATGCGTGGTTTTAGTTTGGACAACAAGGAGTCTTATATCTGCCGTCGAAATCCGTAGAAATATGGCGAAACGGATATTGTCAGCGATGAAGGAAGAGATTATGCGTCGCACACAGCGTCTACACAGCGTCTAGGGAGCAGGAGCTCCCAAAAGGCCACCGACAGAGACATTTTCAGGCGGGGAAGGCCAGTTGAGAGGAAAACGTGCTCCAGTAACCATGCTAGCATATAACGGCTACATTACACATCTTAGCTCCAGATCCAATTAAAAAAAAATCATGTCGAAGTTCGCAAGCTTGCTTGCAAATTTTGAAATTTGCTAGCAAAAGACCGGTCTGCGAATCGGCAACATCCTTTGTGTATGATGTCACGGCCAGTTCGCCTCACACGCGGGTAGTAGAAGCCGCTGTTCACGGCAGTGGTTAATATAGAACGTTTTCGCTATTTGAACGATTTCCCACTTCATTTTTCACAGGGTGAACGTTTTAGTGCAGAGGAGCACATTGAAAATGATCGTAGGCTTGTCAAATACTTTTCATGGTCGGTTTAGGTGGCGTAAACGCAATTTCGTATTGTTATCATGTCCCTTTCACACCTCCCAAGGCCGCTTTCCCACATAGCAGCGCCACCTGGGGCACGCAACGACTCATGCGAACTAGAGGGCCTCAGAGAATTACGAGACGGCCAGAGGCGGAGGTAAAATAAGAACAACAACATTCCCGGTATGCGTGGGTATGCGTAGCAGCAGCGTCAGCCGGAGCATGAGCGATGCAGACGACGGAGCAGTGTTCCTCGAACGTCCCGTGCTGCTTTGCGCAGCGCTGTTGGTGGAGCGCACATCTTTGTAAAATCGTCTATTGTGTGGTTCTTCTCGTTTCACTTATCTTGAAATTCGCTATGCAGACGATTTGATTTGTGCCCATATCAACAAGACGTGACTGTATTTGGTTATTAGTTTTCGCATGCCGCGTAACCATTCGTTCGTCATCCATAGCTCTCTCGCTTCCTTTGGTAGCGGAAATATGGTATAACTAACAATCTAGGAACTAGGACAGTGCGAAGGTAAAACATTCAGCGAACCAGTGAGAATATGTTACTGAAACAGCCTCATGCCGAGATCTCTCCACAGTTTGAACAGAGAAGAGCAGTCCCAATTTATCATTTGGCGTAGCAAGTCAGCGGCACTGTTACGTATAGCCGAGTTCAACCTAACAACAACAACGACTTTATTTTGTGATTATGATTTGAGAGTTGCGTTCAGCCTAAGAATGACATTGTCGGTGCATCATTTTCTCCCATTATTAAGGCACCAGAGGACGACACAGCGTTTTGAAACGTTTATAAATTTGTATCACAATAATTACTTTCATGGTTCAATGGAATGAAGATAGTTAAAATGCCCACCTTTACCTCCCGAGATGCCATTCTATAGGTTGAACTCGTCTGTAGAAAGTATCGACAGAGTAGCTATATAGGCTATATGGATCTCGGTGCTGCCGTCCGCCATTGAGAAGATATGCCTTACATTACAACCTAGAACATGAAAGAACATGACAAAATATTTCACATTTTATTCAGCTGAATGTGCCCTTCTTCGTACGTTAATTAGAACGTAAACCTTAATGAAACACAACTAAAAATAAGCAACCTGAGTGATTAAAATTTATCGCAGGCTCATAATCGGCAACGTTGCGTTACACTTCATGAAATGCGCTGTGTCTATACTCTTACTTCAGAAAGGCCGAAGATGCTGTACCTCCCTGTTTTCATTGCAGACAAGAACGCCAGTATACCTATGTCAGTTTCCGGCTGGAACTTCTACTCTGAACCTGATCCACGTATCCCAAGTGAGTTGCAAAGCTAAAACGACTTTGTCACGTGTATCATTACGTTGTTACTGAAGTGAAGACATTCCCAGGGGCGCACCAGCTATGGTAATATTACTTGCACATTGCTGCACACAATAAAGAGTAGGGCACACCAGCAGCTCAGCTGAAGATCAAAATCTTTATTTTTAGAGTATTTCCATGATCACCACAGCGGCATAATGAAGAACCCGTAAGATGCCATAAACATAATCATTTGGAGTGAGCCCACCTGTAGTTGTGTGGCTATATGTTGCGCGCAAGGCAGGTTAGGACTGCTGCTGCTAATTTCGACTACTTGGGGTTCTTTAACGTGCGCAGTGACCTAAGTAACCGATGGTTACCTTCCCGTCCTCATTGCTACCGTTCTCCGTCGGGATCGTATCCGCAATCTTGAGCTCAGCAGGTCAGCGTGCCACTCATGTGACAGAGCACAGCAAATATTAAGTGACTAATGTAAACAAAAAAGTGCAGTGGCTACAGACACGACACACAGAGAGCGTGTGCAATAATTTAATTCTACTATTTAAGTTGTACCTTCCGCTCGTTCTAAACGGCCTCATTCGTTATAGCTTTGGAAGCACAAGAAATTGCAGACCTTCGACTGTACGTACATCAAGCCCTCACAATACGATTGTGTGAGTATTTTCGATCTTGTTATCAACACATGGGATATCATTCGATACGTGGAATATGTAGAAATGTATCAAACTCAAACTCGAAATGTATTCCATGGTCTCAGAAATCAAGATGTGGTGCCGGAGCAAGTCGTTGCTATGTCATTGATATTGCAAGTATTGTGGATATTAGATAATGCAAAAGGCATAGCTTTGTGCCACCAGCTTAAGAGAATACCCGAGCCCGGCCAGCCACGTCCGGTGTACTGAAAAATGAGCCAAGCTTTTCTCCAGGATGCGGAATATCATTGTCATCAGCCGTACTGGGTTATGAGGACACTATACCTTTAATAGCAGCATTTTTAAGATAATTTCGTCCGTTTCCCACGTCTACTTGGTGAACGTACAGCGCATAGAGTTTTCCACTTTCTTTGATGTGAGTTGTCTTCCACCACATAATGTAAGCGTCTCTGCACAGCAGCTTCCCAATCTTTTTCTTTATTTGTGTGTGTGTGTGTGTGTGTGTGTGAGTACGTCTTTTCACACCCGTCGCATTTCTTCGAATTTCGGAGATTGAAGGGCCAAGATTGCAAGCTGGAAGTGTTTCAATGGGAAAGTCAATTCTCAATCATGCAGGTCCTTCGATTCGCACGGAGGCATAGCATAGCCAAAAACAAGAGTATCGATGTATCGATAGTATAGTATCGATAGTAGTACTCGTATAGTATCGATACTATAGTAGTATAGTATCGATAAAAGTGAGTTATCGGTGCACACAACAGGAGAAAGGATAAATAATTTTGAAGGCAGAGTTTGTACAACGTACGTGGGTTATGAGTTGTAGAATTACGACATTCCGCTACCTAGGCAGAAGACAGTGCTTCTTGGGTGGCTAATGATAATATGTTGCTTAACGCCTCAAGACATGTTTTTGTTTTCTTACTGTACCATACCTTACAACTATGGTCATCAGCGACGCCATAATTATCGCCGTTCCCGGATTAATCTTGGTCATGGCAGGGTTCTTTAAGGTGCGTTGTGTCTGCTTTGCAAGGGACAACTTCTCGAAGCAAATTGTACAACATTATAAATGTTGCGTCCATTGCCGCGTTCCAGTCCGCAGCCTTGAGTTCAATACGAGTACGAAAGATTGCCAACTAATACACCGAGGCTTTTCCTTAGAGGCGGACAAATCAACCAAGACCACCGAATTCAAGTAATAATTAGATTGGGGACTATTTAGGAAAATGCCCCATTCACCATATTTTTGCAAAACTATTCAGGCTTCGTTTCGACCTTGTGTTGACGGCGTACTCCTACAATCTATAGCACCGACTCCGTTTTATCAACAGCTGCCAAATTTAAGAGAAATCTGGTTGGTATTGCAGATTTTAAAGGCGACGTGAGATGTTTTGTTGTGTTTCACGACCCTCCGGTTGTCCGGGTGTGTTACCGCTTTATGTCCCGTGAAGACCGCCGCCACCAAAAGACACCAAAATCGGGTACTACATCTTCCATCTGACGCTCCCAGGGGTGGTTGTACACGGGGTGGTTGTAAGAATGTTCGGCACCCCCACCTCGACATGCACGAGGCGAACGGAGGTCGCTGAGCACCATAGCGGCTAAGCCCCCCCCCCCTCCCAACAACACATTGCACTCCTATGGATGTCCGGGAAATATCCGAGAACGGACATTCGGGCATCCCATGTACATCCGTTTTAGGTCCGTTTTATGTGTGTGAGAAGGGCTGAATGAGACAGAAAAACAGCGCCATTGTAGCGCCCAGGGATGTCCCGTGAGGACATTGACGGATCAAAATGGGCAGTGTAGGGGACGTATATTGTTTTTTTTTTATATTTCTGTCGGTTTCTTTCGTATGGCCAACTTAATGTTGACATTATTTACACACTTCTATACTTCTACAGAAACACTTCAGACTCGTGCATTGGTGACATTGCTTTTTTTATGAAAAAAGATGCACTGTGTAGAAATCGGTTGTTTCCTCCAGTTCTCATTCTCTGTAGCTCCAAGTCTCGTGTCAACAGGTGTGGGCCGTCGAAACAATATACGAACAACCATTGGAAGCTTCCTCACACACATTTGACAAAGTGTGACGAACCTTTCGTTGCAGCTTTTGGTAAAAACGTAGACCTACGATGAGTCATTTTCAACCGGCGTTTACTTGAAAGTAGCGCGTCCACCTCTCTGCGTACCACATTGGCGTCGACGCAGTATACTACGTAACTCGCACGACAATGTCCAAATTTTACGTTCCAGTAGCTGACGCTCCCTTCGTGTCGTGCCTTGTAGTTACGACCAGAATTTTTGTTACTATGAGGTCCTCAAACAGTCGCAGACGCAGCACAACAGCAAGGCAAACCCGCCACAACACAACATTAATGTAGGGAAGGAGCAGAGGAGCCGACGCTAACGCCATCTAGGTGTTCAGATTCAAATTACGCCGTCAGAGATTTCTACCAGCGACGTTCCCTCAAATTAAGCGTCCATCACTGAAACGAACACTTTGTTTTGAATTGTAAATGACACAGTCGAGCTTCAGTTATTACTACACCTATACCGGCTGCACTTTTCTACTTTTTGTGCCAGACATGCATAATAGATCCTGTCTGGACGTTCCCTCGCGCGCCATATCGCACACTGGGCAGCGCTTAGCGATTTGGGCGGACCCGGCGCTTAAAAGAACGTTCGCCGGATGTACGCTAGGGACTGTGGACATTTGGATCTATCATGCACGTCCGACGGACGTTCGGTGTTGTTGGGGCCATCACAAGGAGCCACCCTACAGCCCCTAGTCCATCAAGGCAGTTTACACGAACTTACGCGAATGTGACTGAACCAGCAGGCGCGAGAAGACAGTTGCCATCGTGAGTCCCTGAAGATGTACCTTCTCTGGAACTCTTCTCTGCGGTGCTCGCTGCACTTAAGGCTATTGTGTCTGCGTTTCCTGGTGCGTCGCAACTGCTCCAGGTCCAAGCGCTTCTGGCACTGGAGGCATTGTCTTTACCACAGTATGCCGGCATTGTACAGAAAGGCCATGGCGATGCCGTAGAATCCTCGAAGCCTGCGTAACAAGTTCCAAGATTTTAAATCGTATCTGTAACAGTACAAGTTTCCTCTCATAGGTGTATGCGAAAACGGCATGGGTTCTGCACATCGCCTTAATGGATCTATGAATAATCGATCGATCCCATCAACCCTCTGAGAGCAGAACAGCGGTATTGTCACTGGTAATAGGCGAGCGTAAAAGGACGAAGACGCTCACTTGCGCGGGGAGCGCTATCTCTCTCTCTCTCGTGCTCTCCTGAGAATAAACAGACTGAGTCCCCTCTGCTTCTCTTAACATTTGGTGGAGGTGCGATTTCTTCCCCACGGCTTGTCCAGTGCGTTACAGCCGTCACCTCCGCGGCTTGTCTCCTGACAACACCATGCCGGCTGATGCCAACCGTCCATTCATGCCCACCAGCGCTTCCGCGAACTATCTCTTCTCTAGGCGGGATAGATAAGCCTCGACTTTTGCTGGAAAACGAGGCGGAGACCCTACCACCTGACTCGAAGAATATGAAACGGTCAGTGACGTCAATATGTGGGACGACTCGTTTCGCCTCGCCAATGTCATTTTCGATCTGGCGGGAACAGCAAAGGTGTGGTTCGAAAACCATGAAGATTCCATAACGTTCTAGAATGCATCTAAAACCCAGCTATCGGCCATATGTGGAAACGCTCAATTCCAAAAAAAAAAAGAAAAAAGGCCGAAGGTTTACTTGCCACTCGAGCTCAGCAGCGCCAGGAGACGTGCACAGGCTACATCTAAAACGTCCCGAAGCTCTGTCGAATCAGCAATCCCACAATGTCGCAGGAAGAAAGTGTGGCCCATCTGTTCAAAAGCATTGCAGAAAACCAGAAGACGTATTTTTTCTTTCAGTGGGAAACGTAACTACTGTCGAAGAGCTAGAAACGGAAACACGCAAGTTCGAGGCGAAGTTGCGGCGAAATCGTATACGAAGCCGGGCCTTCGAGCGCCTGCATAACGTTCACAACATCGCCGCTGTGGATCAATGTTGTCCTGACCTAGAGACCATGATGCGCACCATCATTTGTCAAGAAGTACAAGCACTCTTCCGCAACCAGCACGCTACCCCTTCCCTTCTGCCGAACATCCGACATGTTGTGAACGAAGAAATGCGACAGTTTGGAGCCGACATCAGTTCCCATACCACCCGCAACCATGAGCTCCCGCATCCAGTGCCATTTCCGCAACAGCAACCCCGACCACCTGCCTGGCAGCCCCCAACATCAATTCCTGTCCAATCGAGTTTCCCGGTCCCTATGCCACAACATCCCTCTTTTCCTCCTAACGGCCTTTGGACCCCTTCAGCGTACTGGACATCCTATGTAAATTCCAGGAGATTCGCTCCTTACTGACGCACTCCTTTGGATGTCGGCGTCTAGTTCACATTCGAAAGTACTGCGGCTCCTCTCAGCCTAAGCCTTGGAATACTCTGAACCCACGTGAAGACGCTTGGTATGACACTTTCGGGAAACCCATCGTCCACTCCTCCCTGCCAACTTACTTCTTCACCGTCACGGCGCTCTAGGTCCCCAGCGGGAAACTAAACAGAGCGATCTTCGAGGGCGAGGCCGCTACAAGTATTGACGAGGAAGTGCCCCTCAGCAACGTACTTTGCATGTCCAAGAACATTGTTGATATACACATTGACGGTACCCACATTCATGCTCTCATTGACACAGGCGCATCGGTTAGCGTGATCAGTGATCAGCTGCGGAGGGAGTTGAACAAGGTGGTGACCCCATGGACCAGTTCTTGCCTTCGAGACGTTAATGTGCACTCATTGGATCCAATACGACTTTGCACAGCACGCATCACCATCTCATCGCACGTTGTACCCGCACACTTTTGTCATTCTAGAACACAGATACCATGATCTCATTCTAGGGTAGATTTCCTGCGTGCACACCGAGCCCGCATTAATTGCGCTTCGGGCGAGCTAGAAATATCGCCATTTTCTAATCTGGAATACGAAAGCGACTCTGTACGCGAAGGTTGTGATATATACCAGCTCACTCTCGACACTACTACCGTGCTTCCCGCACAGGCTGCTTTCGGTGTACATGCGTCATCACCCCTTATGGCCTCACAGACGTAATCTCAATGCGTTATTACTGAACCAAATGATCGCCTTGTCCTTGTCCAACCACTGTTGAGTCTTTGCGCAGTTTTCTTGGGTTATGCTCTTATTTCCGCAGGTTCATCAAGGACTTTGCAAAAAAGGCACACCCTCTTCATGCCCTTTAAAAAAAAGGCTCACTGTACAGTTGGACTTACGAACACGAAAGCTCCTTCCAGCTCCTCAAAGGCGAAATTTCTTCCGCCCCTTTACTACGACACTTCAACCCAGACAAATCAACGGAGCTTCACGCGGATGCTAGTAGGGTGGGACTCGGTGCAGTCTTGGCTCAACGCTGGGACAACGTAGAACAGCCAGTTGCACTCGCGAGTCGGTCCCTGACTGGCAGGGAGACGAACTACAGTGTTACTGAGAAATAATGTTTGACTGTTGTCTGAAAGTCTGTTGTCTGTTGTCTAGAAAGCTCGGACCCTACTTATATGGACGACATTTTACGGTTGTCACTGACCATCATGCGCTCTGTTGGTTGGTCAACATTAAGTCTCCATCTGGGAGTCTTGCTCGTTGGGCTCTTCAACTTCAAGAATACGACTTTGACGTGAGGTATCGAGCAGGACTCAAACATCAAGATGCGTATGCACTGTCACGATTACCCATACCAGGCTGCGGAAGCATAGGAAGTATCTCATTCATTGACAGCCTCGATCTTTGCACAGAACAAGCCCTTGACCCTGATATGATGGAAGTGACTATTATCCTTTCTAGCTGTGAGCCCGTGACAAAGCAGCAAACATCACTGGTCCGAAATTTCGTCCTTCGTGACAACATACTTTATAAGCAGAACTTTAACCCTTTCGTACGACCGTATTTGTTAGTTATTCCCCGCCACCTGCGAAAACTGCTCTTGCAGCACTTTCACGATGAACCGAGTGCCGGACATCTTGGATTTGCCCGGACGTACGGCCGCGTCACCAGTTGTTTCTTCTGACCAGGCATGCGGTGATTCGTACCTGCGCCTGCCTAGAATGCACCTGTCCGCACCTGCCTAGAACGTCAACGTCGCAAACACCCGTCAACTGCCCCTCAATGTCCCCTGCAGCCGATCCCCCCCCCCGCCCCATTCCATCGTGTCAGAGTTGACCTGTTGGGACCGTTCCCCTCGTCTTCTGAAGGAAAAAAGGTGGATCATAGTCTGCATTGACCATCACACCCCTTACGCCGAAACGTCCGCTCTTGTATCCTCAACGGCACCAGACATCGCCAATTTTCTTCTGCATCACGTCATCCTTCGCCATGGTGCCCCTCGTGAAATATTGACAGATCGTGGAGCTGTCTTCCTGTGTTCCGTCATTTCTGAACTCTTGCGTGCGTGCAACACTGTTCATCGGACGACCACTTCATATCACCCCCAATGCAACGGCCTCACCGAGAGACTCAATCGGGCGCTATGTGACATGCTGTCCATGTACGTCCACGCCTCTCATTCCAACTGGGACCATGTCCTCACGTATGTCACCTACGCGTATAACACGTCCCGGCAAAGCACTACTACTTTTTCTTCGTTCTTTCTCTTCTACGCCCGAGAAAGCGAGACCATGCTAGATACAGCATGGCAGTGGCATACTATGGCAGTGATGTGTTTACCCCGTTACGGAGCGTGATCCTTACTTTTGAACCTACAGTCCGTCTTTCCCACCGAATTGCCCTTGAGTTTCAGGCCTTCACAGTCCAAGAGTGCATAGAAGGCCCCATACAGTGTTATAACTGCCAACGATTTGGCCATATTGCACGAAATTGCCGAGGTTCTACACAGTGCGGCATCTGCGCCGGGCCTCACCGGAGATCAGACTGCAACAATAAAATTGTGCTAACTGAAAAGCCAGCCATCCCGCATCATTTTCTTTATGTCCTGTCGAGACCGCCGCCACCAAAGGCCACAGGCTGGTTCTCCAGTGGGTTCCAGTCTCCTGTGATGCCGTGGGGAATGCGCAGGCCGACAGCACCGCAGAAGCAGCCCTCTCGTATCGGAAGCGGACCAGTATTGCACTGCTGAGAGGAGACCGTCGTTCCATTTTACGACGCCTCGTGACACCCACGGCTTTCTGCAAATGGACAACCGACATTCTCCCCCCATCCATGCTGAGCACAGTTGATCCGACGCTCGCTTTCCGCATGCCACGAAACGCCTTTCTTCAAGATGCTGCATTAATTCATCGAATGCCACTCGATGTGTCTTTTGCAGCTCAGTGGCGTTACGGCTTGAGACAAGTTGGCCCTCCCAGATGCTGTGGCTGCGGCGCTCTAGAGGATCTGGAGGCATTGTTCTTCATTGCCCACACTAGCAACCTCCCCGAACCGTAGTTTGCGGGTCTCTTGGGCAGCGCCCTTTCTCCCTACCAAACCTGCATGGTCCCTGGCTGAGTCCATCCCACCAACGCTCTGCGTTCAGAGCTGTTTTGACCTTTCTGGACAAATCGATAATATTGTGAAGGGGTTCATTATTTCATTCTTGACATCACCACCAGCAATAGGGTAGAGTATCGCCTTTGGCGATGAAACTCCCAGTTCATCACCTTAAAAGGTGATGAAAGGGAGACTTCGGGACAATCCGAAACCACGATCATGGCTCCGTCTAAATTGTTGCCGTTCTCGCCAGCTGATGTCCGACAACACAGGGCTGACTTCGACTTCTTATCTAGTGACTAATAAAAAACAGCTGATTGTCACGGGGCACACGATGACACACGGTCATTCTGCCCGCAGTCTCAAAACGGTAATGATGCCTCTTGTCTGACTCTGGTCCTGTCTCATCATTGGTTATGGGTCCAGTCAGTCCAAACCCTGTCAACTAGCCAGACTACTTACGTGCTTAATCAAACAACAGCGAAAGGTGCCTGGGACCGCCTAGAAGGAGTCAACAGGGGACGAATTCTGGAAAAGAATCTAGGCCTTCAACGGGACCTTAACTCTATGAGATGGCGAAAAGAGGAGACTGCTACCCAATACATGCAGCCGATTGAATCTTTGGGAGAACAACTTCGTGGCCTCGGCTACAGTCTTGATGATGCTGAAATCGCCTCCATCGCCATCCAAGGGCTCCCACGAGCATATCAAGGTGTGGCACGGAGTTTTGACGTGTGCTCTGCCTGGGATCTCACGCCTGAGAGAATACGATATGCCCTTATAAGAGAAGAACAGCGGCAGACCGCCACCGACGCTACCGACGACACCGCCTACAAAATAAGAGCGAATCACAGGCCAAGGGATGTCGAACCTTTCAAATGCTATAACTGTGGAAGACCAGGTCATATTGCACGGAATTGTTATGTTACGCAGGACGAGGTCAAACTTCACGAGGAAACGTCGCGCCTTTTAGAGGACGTGGGAATGCCCGGACTGTTCACAGAGGAGCCTACCAGCCAAAGGCACGGATAGCCAGGCTTGAAGAACAACGCGACACTCCTTGTGATTTCGCCTTGCGAGTCGCTTCATCTCCTCAACCTACATGTACTGACACTGCCTGGTCGCTCGACTCCGGCGCTAGCAGCCAAATGACCGGCAGAAAGGATGTCTTACATGACTTCAAGGAAGATACTACCCGCAAAGTTACTCTAGCTGATGGGGCTGAAATTGACTGCGTCGGAACCGGGACAGTCATATTCACTGTCGACAACGAGGGAGTACGCAACACCTTGAGAGCGTCTGACGTATTCTACATCCCCAGCATGGTAGACAATCTCGTATCAATTTCGAAGCTGACGGATAACGGTATGGACGTGACTTTTTCCGGCGACTTCGTATTCGGCGCAACGAAAATCGGCGGAACCTACAAGATGCAAGCGAATGTTGCATTACCTATGGCACAGCAGGCAATCAGAGCACAAGAAATTGAGACCGTAGGATGGCACCGCCGCATGGCCCATTTGAATCATACTGCGCTCCTCTTTATGGCCCAAAATAATATTGTACGTGGGTTACCAAGTCTACTACCTCCGGTAACTGATTGCGAATGCTGAATTTTGGGGAAGTTCGCGCGGCACCCATTCAAGCTCACCAACAGCCTGCCAAGGCGGAGAATTTATGACTTGCTTCACATGGACCTGTGCGGGCCTTTCCCGCCTTCACTGGGAGGAAGCAGATATTTCCTAGCCATAATTGACGATTGCAGTAGGTAGATCATCGTCCACTTTTTGAAACACAAGGATGAGGTGCCATCACTCATCCGTGCAGCGATTCAACGGGCGGAAACTCAAACTGGGGAAAGAGTACGCACCGTTCGTACTGACAACGGCGGAGAATTTACTGCACATTGGCTCGAAACTTTTCTGAGAGGTAAGGGTATCAAGCACGAAAAGACAGTCCCCTACTCCCCGGCACAAAATGGACTAGCTGAGCGCACCAACCGCACGCTGCTGGGCACTGTCCGGACCTTACTCCAGCATGCGCAATTACCACAGGATTTTTGGGCAGAAGCGGTTAACACGGCAGCAAATGTGCGAAACAGGTATAGCAAGCAAGTGCTGAAGAGAGGCATCCACGAGGAAATTTACACAGGACGAAAACAGTCAGTTAGTTACTTCAAGGTTTTCAGATGTACTGGTTACGCCTGGATTCCACCGCCTTCTAGAAACAAGTTGGGTGTTAGAAGTTCCCCCTGCATATTTCTCGGGTACTGCGGAGACACCAAGGGATGCAGGTTATACGATCCTCAGCGTAAGCGAGTTTTCATTAGCAGAGATGTCACGTTCATGGAGCATAAAAGAGGTTCTGACCTTTTGACCTTGGGAGCCGACGATATCACCCCACATCACCTACGTCCTTCTGTTTTGCCCCTACCTGATCTAGATGTGCCGGAAGAACACAGTGACAGCTCTACAAACAACGACGATACCTGGTCCAGTACCCTGACTACCCGCTCGAGCCCGGGCTTAGCTGATTGCTCTGCATATAATGAGGAATCATCCGCTAGTACCCCGAATTCTCCTCAACCCCCACCTCCGTCAGTGAGCAGATTATACGCGCGATCCAACCGCCATGTTGGTCGACCAGGGCATCAAGAGCCCCCCAACGTTTGCAAGTTCATCCGACAAAAACGACTTATACTGAGCAGCCCGAGGCTATCCAGCAGGCCCAAGAAGTTGGGACTTCTGAGCCGCAGGAGCCTTCCAGCTATCAAGAAGCACAATCACCGCCAGAGTGCCAAAAAGTGGAAGGAAGCAATCGAAGACGAATTGCGATCACTGCACGAAGCACGAATGTGGATACTTGTCGACAGGAAGCCAGGAATGAAGGTTGTAAAGTCAAAGTGGGTCTACCGGATAAAACAAGATGAAAAAGGAGCAATTCAAAACTATAAAGCTCGCCTCGTTGCGGTCGGTGCTAGTCAAGTTCACGGCATCGATTACTACGAAACGTACTCGCCAGTAGTCAAGTTGAGAAGCTTACGATTGCTACTTGCTCTTGCTAATGAAGAAAGCATTCACTTGCGTCAACTCGACGTCAAGACGGCGTATCTGCATGGTGTCCTCGAAGAGGACGTATACATGGAACAGCCGCCCGGGAACACAACGCAACCAGACAAAGTCTGTAAACTGCACAAATCCACCTATGGCTTGAAACAATCCGGAAGAACGTGGTACCAGACCTTAGACAAGACTCTGCAAGGCCTCGGTTACAGACGACTCGAATCAGATAGATGCGTCTACGTTCTGGAAAGCGCGAATGATAAGACACTCCTGACCGTTTACGTCGACGATATGCTTATGGTCGCAACTAGTCAGCATGCGTTGATCAAGGCAATCAATGACCTGGGGAAAAAGATAGACCTGAAAGACTTAGGAGAGCCGAAATATATTCTAGGCATTGAAGTTAACCACGAAAAGCGTAACCGCTACATAAAACTACATCAGCGGAAGTATATCGACGAAATCCTGGAGAAATTCGGAATGGCTTCATGGAAGGAAGTCGGAATGCCGATAGCAAAGGGCCTGGGCACAAAACAAGAACACGACGTGGATAAAGGTGGCGATCACGAAGCAAACACGCAGCAACAGCGCAGTCCGAGTAACATTCCGTACCAAAACCTTATCGGAAGCCTAATGTATCTAGCCCAAGCAACGAGACCTGACATCGCTTTTGATACTAGTTATCTCAGCCAATTTAACAACAACTTCACCGAATCACAATGGCAAATGGCTAAGCGAGTGCTGCGTTATCTCAGTGAAACGAGATGCACCGGGATCACGTATCGTGCTTCTGGTTCTCAAATCACGGGTTACACGGATGCAAGCTGGAACGAGGACAAACCGGCAAATCTAGGAGCGCCTACGGGTACATAATGTCAGAAGGCGCCGTCTCCTGGAAATCAACCAGGCAACATCCAATGGCCCTCTCAACTTGCGAATCTGAATATGTTGCCCTGACAGAAGCAATGAAGGAGGGCAAATGGCTGAAATCCTTCATGGATGAACTCGGTTTCCGACATTGTTGCACTGGGGAGGTGCAACTCTACTGCGATAATCGGCGATTAAGCTAATTGATAATCCCATTCATCATCAACGGTCTAAACATATCCAACTGCGCTATACCTGTACGCGAGAAACGAAGTTGAGAACAAAGAGTTCAAGTGAACCAAGTGAAGAGTTCAAGGTGTCTTACATGCCAACTGAACACATGATAGCGGACTCCTTGACCAAACCTGTTCCCAGGGACAAGAACTCCTTCTGCGCAAGAGGCTTCGGCCTTGACATTACTTAGCGTCAACACATGCTTATCACCAGCTGGCTTGGGGGGGGGGGGGGGTGTTTGTTGCCGTTCTCGCATGCTGTGTCCGACAACACCGGGCTGACTTCGGCTTCTTCTCTAGTGACTAATAAAAAAACAGCTGATTGTCACGGGGCAAGCGATGACACACGGTCATTCTGCCCGCAGCCTCAAAACGGTAATGATGCCTCTTGTCTGACTCTGGTCCTGTCTCATCATAAATAAATAGGATACATTCTTCCGAAATGATAAATAAAGTTCGTTTGGCAGTCTGGGACTCGTTAGTTGCCAAAAGAGCTGAGAATCTCAAAACGAAACCAAGACTTCCAAGGTTCCCTCTCCTACCTCGTGTACCATGCGTGTCGTCACCTGTAGTCTGTTGTGGGCCACCGGCTGTTTTTCGGGCACGGAATTTGAGGTGATGGTGTTGGTAAACGGGCTCACCGTTGTTGGCCTCACAGAGGTGGGCAATGTCACGACTGACACCCTGGGAGAATGTGCGTAACGAGATTTGTAACTTCTTTTTGCCACATGGGTGACCAGTCATCTGCTTCCTCAATTTCGTTCTAAAATATTTGCCAGCGATAAAAGCAAAACCTGCAGAAAGCCGTACACGAGGAATACCGGTGAGTTGAAGACCAGTATTACTCGAGGAGGAGCACATAATCAGTAAAAGGAAAATATTCCTTTTCTAATTATCTGTGCCATGTGGGGATGACAAATTGTATTCACTGAAATATCATACGGTCCGAATTGATGTCGCACTGTTAGCTCAAAACGTTGTGTGTGCCTCTAAATCATCGGTCCCAGTCAAACTCCTGCCTTGCTTCCAGTCATGTGGTCTCGTTTCCAGAACCCCCGTTCCGGGGGGCGGTGACGTGCGGATCGGAGCTGTCTGCCTGCCTAGATTGGCAGCACGGTGCTCGAGCCCCCCGTTCCGGCCGATGTTCCCTGCTTTTCTCGAAGCTTCTGCCCACGTCGGCGCTAACGATTAGCCAGTCAATGGTAGCCACTTCGTTTCATCTGTGGACACAGCTGTAGACATTTGGCGTCCTTCGTAGCACCCTTTACAATTCATAGCACAGTGAAAATGCTTCTCTTACACAATGCGTGATACTACATGCGCAGAAACAACCACGGCTCTACAACCTCAACAACACTCGGATCGACGTCGGCGTCATATACTCTGACGGAGACGGGATCATCACAACTGTTGACACCGAAGCTCTCATCGCCGTCCTTGGACACCGAATCAAATTCAAGCGTCATATCCGAGACAAGGATTTTGGTCACCTCAACTTTGGAACTGCTGCTTATATTCAAGAAAAGTACGTTCTCCAGCCCCTGGAGACATTCCTCCGCCGGTATATCTAGAAGAGTGGTACTGACTCAGTTGAGAGTACGGATAATTACGTGATTACATCCACATCCGATGTGAACACGTACTACCTCTGTGTATTAGATGGCTCAATTGCATCAAGTGATAAATTTAACCATGTTCTTCACATCGGGCAGTGTCCTCATTGTAGCCGTGCTTCCCAATAAAAAGATCGAATGAGATGTTTTTTTTTGCACGTTTTGTGTAAATGTAGCTGACATTTCTGTGCTATACAGGGTGCCTTTCTTATTATTCCATACGTATTTTTGCCAGAATAAATATCTATGACAGCAGCCTGGCCTTCTTTTTGCAGGTTAGTTATCAGACAAGGCGGGCAGATTAAATACTGGTAGTTGTACATAGTAGGTTACTAATTACGTGAAGTTTGTCGATTAGTCTCTAACTTGTGAAATGATGAAATGTGATAGTACGGAATTAAAACCTGCCATCACTGAAATATATGCGCTTTTAAAGAAATTCTGGGGTCAGCAAATTTACAAGTTGATCGCCCCATCCCAGCTACACACGGTCGTTTCGTTCGAGTTTGAACTCATCGGCACAGCGCAAAGAATCGACACGATCCCCAAGATCGTGTCGCTTCCCTGCGCTGCGCCTATCAGAAGCAAGGCATCCAGGAGTACCTCGACGGAGCTCGCGGCATCCTCCTCTTCCCCCGTGAACACGGTGTGCGATTCGAAGCCCAAAAGCACGGCCAGGTACTCGGAAAGTCCTAGGGTGGAGGGGCCCTCGTAAAGCCGAATTTTACATTTCTGTTCGGTTCACCTACGCGCTGGTTAATCGCATCCAAAAGTGCTTGCGACGTTGTATAATTGCCGGGAGGCAGATGTACTTGCAAAGATCGAGGAATTTTCGTCGTTTCTGGAGCGTTTCTCCGTGTCCCTCGACGGGTGTGAGATGTAGCAGCTTAACAAATGTTCCGGCACGTGCAACCCTTTCGGCGTTTTCAGAGAGTAGACGTTATCCGCGAATTCTAGCGAGGCGTCCAGCTTGTGCATCTGGAAATACTTGTTGAGTGTGTTACGTAGGGACGTGGTTCCGAATTCAAAGTGATGTCGCCGAAAGCGACAGGTGCGACGTGCTCCAGTAAGATGGAGGTGGCTTCGCGTTCGGTCAATTTGGGAGGTTTCACCGCATGACCTGGTTCGCGCGATGCTAGCGAGGCGTAGAGCGCCTGTGCGAACCGAGGGTCCAATTCCACGGCTTTCACGTCCACGGGTAAGACGAAGTCGTATCGCGATTTGTTGTACGCGAAAGAAACGTTAAATTCCGAAAGGGCTTTTCCGCGAATACCTCTCGAGATCCGAGGTGACACGAAAAGTTCTCCTGGCTTCGACCGTGTCCTCGAAAGAAACCTCGATTTTCGCATCTTGCCTTTCGTACCCGATATTTAAAAAATCGTTGCTTATGCTGAGATCCATCAGACGGACTTTATAGCGATTCGAGGGCTGAAGCGTACTATCGAAAGCTACCGTGAAGTCGTTGAGTTTATTCGAGGGAAACTTATTCATGCTGGCGTTCGAGAGGAGTTGGATGTAGATGTCAGACGTCATTTCCCAATCTTGAATCTTCAATCTTCCCCTCTTGCCTTCTTTTTGCAAATGTGACGCGCTTTTCTATAGCGGTCCACTCCCCCCAAATCACCCTCTGGTTTCTCATATCCCTCCATAAGTTGTCCACGCAATGGAGGCTTCCTGCTGCTGCTGCTGCTGTTGAGGCTCGTGAGATTTGGGTAGAGAAATCAGGTGCAATAGTTTCGAGACTTTGGGGAACCAGGAAGGTTTCTTTCCCGCCCTACGTTGCAACAAATAATTGACGAGTTCGTAAACAGAGGAGTGCCTGATAGACTTGCCCGACACGGGGACACAACCCTCCCGATCCCGCGAGATAACCTTCTTTAATTCTGAGACGACCCTTTCCGCTTCCTCTTCGTCCACCTCTGGAGAGGGGAGCGAATAGTCAAAGTCATTTGTAGCGTCGGACGCCTTGTTTTTATTGTCGTAGGGGTCGAATCCGTACTGCTTGAGTATGCGATACAGTGCTTGCAGTATCAGTTTCACTTTGACGTCGTCACTCTCCTTCAAGGAAATAATTTTCCCGAGGATGGAGGTGGTCAATTCAATTTCTTGGCCATTAGCGAAAAGATTCAACACGGTGGAAAGTAGAAGAGGAACCATCGAGGAAAGAACGGCCTGTCCTCGCTGCTGAGACAGATAGCGCTTCAAACCCTGCGGATTCTTGTGAACCTTTTTGTAGGCGAGCCATCGTAAGAAGCGTTTGTGCTTCTTCAAACGCGCGAACGTGTCTGGAGCTAGAGCCACCTTACCACATTGAGGCAAATTTCGAAGAGGTGTTTCATGTCGTACGAAGAAGAACGCCTCAAGACGTCGCGACGGCGCGGAGGGGGCAGAGTGGAGAGTACTTTGAGTAAAGTGAGGTGAGGGCGGAGATCCATTTCGGGGCGTAGATATATTGACGTTCTCCCGGAAAGATATTGCTACGCAACGTGTGATCCTTGTGCGTATAGTTGTGACGATCCACGAGTAAATAAGCGTGGGGCGACGACATCGCTTGTTTATATGCGCCCAGAAAATACTCCAATCTTTTTCTGCCGAATAGCTGCTGCCCAAAATGTTCCATCTGGCGCACGCTGCGCCACAGGACGACTTAACTGGCGTTGTAGGATATAGTTCTAAAATAGCTACTGTCGAAAAAGATGTTTTGGACAAGTTAGAAGATCGACGCGTTGGCGTGGTGAGAACCCCGAATGAAAAGATCGGTCACCTCCTTCAAGGAACTGGCGTAGGTCATGTGATCGTCGACGACATCAGGGTAGCGCGCGACGTGTCCTACTCTCGCGGTAGCTCCTTGGTAAATTTTACGGAGTCCCCAAATTCGTCCTGCATGCTCGGCGAAGCATAATTCTGCACATGGAATATTTGTGACGGAGGCTTATCCACTACGTCGTTCAGGTTCCTCAGCACGTTCGCAACGAAAGTAGATTTGCCGCACATGGAGGGGCCGCTTAAGATACAGCAAAAAGGATGACAGAAACGGAAAGGTTTGGGGGAAGACCTTTGATTAAGATGTGCTACACCTTCTGTTTAATTGAAAACTTGCGTGATTATCACCAATAAAAAATATTGTGTATGATGTAATGATATTCATTCAATGCTATTGCATCATGCCTGTAATAAGTATAACTTTTGTTACGTGTGTTGTGTTGTATTGTGTTTCTTCTGCATCAGATTTTTGGCAAGTTTTCTCAAGATCTAGGATCTCTCAAGGATCAAGTTTTTCTCCTTCACACAGATCCATAACATAATTCCTGACACTAATGACTTTAATAAATATATTTTCACTTGTACTTTTGTGTATGGTTATCCTTTGCATATGGACCGCCTACTGCACCCCTGTTGTAGCTGGAAAAAAATTGCGATTGGAGTCAGCACAGATTGAAAAATGACGAAAGAAGTCGGCCCGGGCTGAAAAATGTGAGCGGGTAAGCGCGCACGCAGCCCTCCGGCCCTGCTCCGCCCACCGGTAAGAGCCTCCACCCGAGCGCCGCCCGCCGGTCGCGGGAAAAAATAGCGGAACGGACCACACGCGACGGTGACGGGGTGCCATGGTTTCTCATTACCGCTCCTACGACAGGACTGAATACTACTTCAATTTCATACGCTATTCTTCTCCAGGACCTTGGCATTTCCTGGGAAGCCTGTAAGGTTGAAAGAAACACGACCCAGCAAGCAGGCAGTGCAGCATGAAAAGATGCTAGAAAAAAACGTATGACAACATCACGCTTTGCGAGAATTTGCAAAAGGCAGCAGAAGTGGTCTGCAAGTGCTCTGAACAGCACATTTTCATCAAAGGACATCTCGCGAGTGCTGGCAGTCAAATACGGCATTGAACATGAACAGCAAGCAGTACTAAGATTTGAAAACGTCATGAAGGAACACGAACACAATGTTCCAACACTCGAGTGCGATCTAATGGTTCCACCACAAACACCATGGTTGGAAGCAACGTCGGACAGGATTGTTCGTGACCCTCAAGGGACAACCCCTTTAGGACAACTAGAAGTAAAGTGCCCCTGATCGAAACGTGCAGGAGAGGAGGCACCGCAATCACAATATTTTTACACTGGAATAGAGGATTGGAAGCCATATTTGAAACGGACAAGCGATTACTTGTATCAAGTGCAGGGTCAGCTATACTGTGCAGGACTGTCCTGGGCATATTTTGTAGTTTTATCACCACACTGGATTGTCATAACAAGGGTTGAGTTTGTACCTGGTTTTTGGCAACAGGTCATGAGCAAGTTAACTTCCTTCTATTTCAAGGTAGGGGTAGAGTACCTTCGTAACAACAATTTGTGATAATTGTTTGTTATCTGTGTAGTCACATAAATTTTGTTTCAGGTAGTCTTCGCTCTGCCAGGGCGTAGGTCATTAGGTGGTTGTCACCTTTTTTTATGTACGCCTTTATTTTGAATATATGCAGTATCTTCAGATGTGTCACTTCGGATATTTATAGCATTCCCCCTTTTCCGAGTATGTGCAATATCCTCGGATGGTACTAATTGTATATATGTGATATGTTTAGCATAAATTTTTGTATATGTTTACCATATTTAAGTTTGTGATAGTCCTCTGTGATACTGTACATATTTTCCTCAATGTGATCATCCTTCTCATGTGAACAGATTTGAAAGTATATTTGAAATAATCTTAATTACATTCGACATGTTTGCTCCTGTTTCTATTTTGGTTCATGTCACCAACTATACAGGCACACATTCGGAAAGAAGCATAGCAAAATAACAATCTGCATTTTAAATTTATTATCAATTGTAATCAACTGAAGTTGAACAGAATGAATATGACTAGCAGTAATTCATTCAATATCTGGAAGCTCCTGTGATGCACCTCTTATGACTGGGTCTTGGAAATTTGTCGAGAGGACACACACTGTCCAGATGTGGTTCATAAGGGGTCCAAGCAATATTGGAATAGCTCTGTCAAATATCTAAAACGACTTCACTCTTAGAATTCTATGTTCAACATGCATCCCTAATGATGCTATAGACTGAGTCTCTGCTACCTCTGAAGTAGTCCAGTGGCCTTGGCTCAGAAATGGGGAATGTTCAGACCTACACCAAGTGGTGATTGTTGGGTATTGCAGTGAGGACGCGACCGCTCGTCTTGCTGCCGTTTCGAAAACTGATTTATTCTCGTCAACTATGGCCCACTGCCACATCTCGCGCTCATCCTCTTTCCACGCTCTTCGTCTTTATTCAACACCCTCCCGGGCCTGCGGTGCTCCCAAGTCTGCTTCCATGCGATGGAGCAGTTGAACCGGGCGATAATGGTCGACCTGTTCGCCAACGTGAGACCGCAACCACGTATCACGCCGTCGCGTCCAAGGACGAGTCGGGTGACGCGACCGAGCTTCCAGAGCATCGGCGGTGTCCCCTTGTCGTGTATGACGACGACATCTCCAAGTCTCAGTTGGGCCTCCGGGTTGGACTGTGCCATGTGAGCGGATCTCATTTGCAGCAGGTATTCCCTGCGCCATCTTGCCCAGAAGTGCTGTTTCGTCTGCTCTTGGGTCCTCAAGTGACGCTGAAGACCTCTGGTGTCCCTTGGCGGTGCGACAGGGCTGATCCTGGGCAGAGTGGGGGACCTTTTCCCGAGCAAAAGGTGGGATGGTGTGAGAGTTCGAGGTCGAGTGGGTCCGAGGAGATGTGGGTTAACGGACGACAGTTGATGATGCTCTCTACTTGGCATAGGGCTGTGGTGAGCTCCTCAAAGTTAAGACGCCGCCTGCCCAAGCAGCGTTTCAGAGCCTCCTTGACGGAACGCACCATCCTCTCCCACCACCCCCCTCACCACGGTGCCCTTTCAAGGATGAACTTTCATTGAATGTGGTGGTGGGCGGCGAGGTCCTAGACATCGGGGGAGGATAGGACTGAAAGAAGGCGGGCGGCGTGATGGAAGGTGCGCGCGTTGTCTGACATGACTAGGGATGGAACACCCCGTCTAGAGATGAAGCGACGAAAGGCGGCGAGGAAGTGCTGTGTGGTCATTCCGGAGACTAGCTCTAGGTGGACAGCTCTGGTTACTCTGCAGGTGAAGAGCGTGATGTAGGCCTTGTGCTCGGTGCCGTCCTCCCTGGAGACAGAAAGAGGTCCGGCGAAATCGACGCCTACGGTGTCGAACGGGAGCGAGGGGGTTAGCCTTACTCTCGGTAGAGGTGCGACCGGTGCAGATTCTGGACTGAGACGCCTTCGCCTGCATTGGAGGCAGGTATGCAGTGTCCGGCGCACGGCTTGACGTCCCTTCGTCACCCAGTAGCTTTGTCGCAGTTCGCATAACGTGTCTTGGATCCCGGCATGGTGAAGGCGCGTGTGCACGTCCATGAAGAGCAGTTCAGTCAGGCGATGCTTGCTGAGAAGGAGGATGGGATGTCGAACACGCTCGGTGTCTTCCATTTGTTGCAGGCGGCCACCGACTCGAAGGAGTAAGCTGGTGCCAAGATACGGGTTCAGCGTAAGAATGCTGGAAGACCTGGGAAGCGGGCGCGAGTTTGTTAGATCAGCGATTTCAGTTGCAAACGCCTCCCCTTGAGTACGCTCTACCCAAAGCCGCTCCGCGGACAGCAGTTCTTGTGCTGAGAGCGGACCGGTGCGCTTGACGTCTGGGTGACGTATGTTGGCAACGTAGCGATATACATAGGCTGTGATTCGTAGGAGATGTCTCAGCGAGCTGTAATCTTCCAGCCGAATCAAAGCATCCTGGCCGCTGGTGGCAATGAGCGAACAAACCAGTTCTGACTCCAAGCTGCTGTAAAGATCTGCCTCTGGCGAGGCGCCGTGGTTGATTCGGTTCGACAGCCAGGGTGGTCCCTTCCACTATGCATTGCTCTCGATGAGGTCCTGTGCCGAGAGACCTCTGGTAAGAAGGTCGGCGGGGTTGTGGGCACCGTCGCAGTGCCTCCATCGTTCTGGGCTGGTTAACTGCCGGATTTCCTCCGTCCGACCGGCGACGAACTGAGGCCACTTCGAAGGCTCACTCTTTATCCAGTGCAGGGGAATTAGTGAGTCGGTCCAGAAGGTGGCCCTCGTGACAGCCAAGGATAGCGAGTTGCGGATGCGACTACATATGCGGGCGGCGAGTAGACAGCCAAGGAGCTCCAGCCGCGGAATCGTCACGGGCTTTAGCGGAGCGACTCGGCTCTTGGCGATGAGAATGTGGGAGTGTATGTCACTGTCTACGCTTGTGCGTGCATAGACCACAACGCCATACGCTCGTGGACTGGCGTCCGCAAAGAGGTGAAGGTCCAGTAGACAGTCTCGTGACTGTACGGCGCACCTGGGCACCTGTATTTGAGAAAGCAGCGAAAGCCCGTGCACCCATTTCCACCACGTCTGCTGCTCTGTGGGTGCCATTGGGACATCCCAGGCCAAGCGTTCCTTCCACACCATTTGAAAGAGTAGGCGTGCAGTGACTGTGAACGGCAAGAGTAAGCCGAAAGGGTCATAGAGGCTAGAAAACGCCTGCAGTACCGTACGCTTGGTGGGCTGGCTAATCGTGGCGAAATGATGCACCGTGTCCGTTCGCGCGGATATTGTGTCAGAGCGCCTGTCCCATGACACTCCGAGGACGCGAAGCACCAGTTCTGTGCAGTCGACGTCATCATAAGCTGTGCCGTCCTTGAGGAATATGCACTGGAGATTGGACGAATTCGAGGCCCACTTCCGAATCTCCATTCCGTCATCTCGGAGGACCTTCCTGATTTCGGAGTACAGATTGGCGGCTTCGCTCACGCTTTCGCACCCAATGACGAGGTCGTGCACGTAAAAGCTTCTGCGAAGTCGTGCTGCGGTGGCCGGGTACTTGTCGCTAACCGCCTCGAAGTGGTGATGTAACGTCGCCGCCAACAGAAACGGGCTGGAGGAAGCGCCAAACGGGACCCTAGTCATGCGCCACTCTTTGCATTCAGGATGGAAGTTTGTAGCGGAAGGCAACTCGGTAAGCCACAGGAATCGGAGTGCGTCGCGGTCTTCAGGCCTGATTTCAATCTGCAAGTAAGCCTTTCGTATGTCGCCGGTGAGGATAATGGGGTAGGAACGGAAGGCAAGCAGCAGATGAAGTAAGTCACTGTTGATGTTTGCACTCTTCGACAGGACGTCGTTCAGCGAAGGCTGGCCCGGAATGTGGGACGAAGCGTCAAATACGATTATTATCCTGGTGGTGACTGCATCCTTGCGTATTACGGCGTGGTGAGGTAGGTAATACAGGTTCCTCGGCAGGTCCTGGCCTGTGACAGGTTTCGCGTGTCCCTCTGTGAAATATTCCCGCATGGTTTTATCGTACTGCTGAAGGACGTCGGGCGCAGTGCGGAAACGTCGTAGCTGCGCGTTTAATCTCCTTTCTGCTGTAATCTTGTTGTTGGCTTCTAAAGGGAGTCCAGGCTCTTTTATCTTTAAAGGGACTTGATATCGGTTTTCCTGGAATGTGATGTTTTCCTCGAAAAGGATGCGGTCGGCTCCTTGGTCTCCATCTCCACCTCTCCTTGGTCTTTGCTGGCGGGAGCTGTGATGCCCAGTGCATCAAGCCGCCACATTTCGGTCAGATCTAGAACAGCGCCTGTTTCGACGCAGCACAGCAGCGACACGACCGATGACGCCCCAACAAGGGAGGAGATGTTGGCGGGCCAACTGCGGCGAAGAGAGTGTCGACCACCAGCAACCTCGTCAGCTGCTGCGTGCTTTCGATACAGCTTCAGAAACGATTCCGGACTGGTTTCTTCTTCTTGTTTGTATGTGTATGACGCGGACAAACGTGGCTCAGTGGCTCCCGTGCTCCCGTGGCTCAGTGGTTAGCGTGCTGGCCATGTCACGTCGAGACTGGGAGGTACCCGGGTTCGAATCCCGGTGCCGGCTGTGCTGTCTGGGGTTTTTCCTGGGTTTTCCTCAGACGCTTTCAAACATATGTCGGCACAGTTCCCTTAGAAGTCGGCCCAGGACGCACATTCCCCCAGGGCGTGAGTCGTGACGTTGCCCACATACGTGAGGCCGACAACGGCAAGCCCTATCACCACCACCAACCAACCAACCAAGCGGACAAACGTGCATTGCTGGACTTTTCTATCAGAAATTAGAAGCTAGCCGTTGAAGCATGCTTGTAGCAATTTTGGAAGTTCTGGGTGTTTGAAAAATCGGGAAGCATGTACGAACGCGTGTTTGTGGGGACGAAAATCCTCACTGAAATGTGAGAGACGGTCGCGGACCCCCAGGGGTCCGCGGACCACCCTTCGGGAAACACTGCCTTAGCGTATGTGCACTGCGATCTAAAGTCAACGTGTTTCTGCGTAATAATGTTGCACTAACATAGCAAATAACTGTGATTTCATTGCAGCACTCGCATCAACGCGACATGGTTAGGTAATTTTATACAGTCACCACAGGTTCGCCCTACCTCCTCGCCCTCAAGAGTTGAATGCTCGCATTTTGCTCTCGGGTGGATGGGTGTGGGAGCAAAAGGTTTTAGTCGCGGACGGTGCTCGCAAGGACGACGCATGGATCGTCTCATCCGGGTGTGGGCATTGAGATTAAAATGGGATAATCGGTGAACGATGCGTGTTTGCTGAGCTCGGATTCCACTTGGGCGCATTTTCTTGTATGTGATGAGTTGGAATGGCGAGCTAGGAGGAGGAGGAGGGTTGTGCGTAACATCTATGGACATGGGCACGTTTCCATCTGCCAGCGGGGGCGTCACCTCCTCATCACCGAAGGCATTCACGAGTTCCGTTTGTGATGTCCCTGATGCTGGTGTAAGTTCTCCATTGGAGCGTCTCCCCATCGCGGAACGGCTCCTGTCGCCAGCGCTAGTCAGGTCTGATCGCGAGGGGTCAGGTGCTTCCTCGGTGCCGCGGACTCCTGGGGTCCTGCGACCCCGTCCGCCTCCTGCCATGGGTTCTCTCCTGTAGTTAGGGAGGGGAGCTTGATTTCAGTCAGTGAAAAACGAAGGAAAAGCAGAGAGCAGAGAAGATACGTTCTTCTTCTTAAGTACATATGTATTACACGACCTAACTGACGAGTTGACGAAGAGCATATCACAGGGAATGTACCATAGCCAAACAAACTAATAAAGAAGCCGTACGCCTAAAAAAATGTTCCTCTACCAGAAGGATTTTCACATGCGTTGCAGCATTTTTGACAACTGCCGAAGGAGCACACAATATTGGACGCATACTGGCTGGGCATTGGCGATACGTGTCCAATATGGGACCCGTTTTGCCAGGATTTCCCCCATATTGGCTCAAACCTGACAATATGGGCCCATATTGCCAAGTTGCCAGCAGAAGTATGAAATACGATTGTTTCGACTACGAAGTTATTTTCTGACCGTTTAGAAACTTTTCTCCGCATATAAGAGACACGTCTACCCCGAGCATGAGAAATATGTCTCCTTCTTGAAGCTAAATATTCTACCATTATCGGGAGGTAGTTCTACCGTTCTACCGGGTAGTTCTCCTTTATTGGAAGGTAATTTTTTACCCGAAATGGTGAGCACCTCTACTATCATTCGTGCTGTACCTACCAGTGGCATATCTATACCCGTAATAACGGAGCATGTAGACCTTGTAGGGAACTATTTACTCCGCCTTTCATTACGGATTTCTGCCTTTTTGAGAAGAACTTGACGTACAATATTTGTGTGAATGAGACAGAATATAGAGACCATTGTTGCTGCGTACAACATTTTATTACCACGCCACAATTGAGCCTCTGTATGCAATAAGGAGATAAGTAAAAAAATTCCAAACGGAGAAGAGGGGCGTGATCTGATTGTCCATCTCATTGACACACATGCATTTCCCGTTGTTTACCCACCTGTAGCATGCCAATAAACTGCAATACGGTCCTAAATTTTCTTTGGCAGGTACATACCGGTACGTAGATGTCACTGCAGCAAAAATAGTAAAAAGGGGATAAGTCGACTTATCCCCTTATTGCATACAGAGGTTCAAATGGAATCGTGCGCTGCCGCTTACCAATGCGAATGGTACATCCATATTGAAGAATCCTTAGCACGGAGACACGAAAGAAAGCACGACACAACACAGACGACTGCATCGTTGCATCCATCAGACTGCACAGCACATGGTCACTAGCTCTAGCATGGACTGTCTTAAACATAAATTCAACATCCATTCATCACAACAACGTCATCGGGAAAACTTCTGCAGGCTTGACGTTTCACACTACTGTGCCGCTCTAAATACACACAAGTATTCACTCGGTGTGTAATATCTACCAGGAGGAACACATGGTAGGACGGAAAAATTACCAATTCAACTGAAATGTAAATAGGACTCTTAAAATAAGCGATAAATAATAGCAACGGTACATGTTTCACTCCTCACAAATCAGCATAAAAAAAGAAGAAGCGATCTACGCTAAGGTAAAATGAACTGCCTTTTTGTCGGTGTGGAGGCACCGACAACATGCATCTCAGGTGCAAGATGCTCAATATATTTCAACAGGTGCTTCACTGTGGTCACAGCTATCGCCTTTTCCTGGGGACGCAGGCCTTCAAGTATGCAAAAACAGGTTATATGTGAGCCAGAATTAGAACCCCCAAATTTGAAAATCGCGACCCTCTGTCTGTCAGATGTAATCTAGTGTGTAATGGTTGTGGTGGTAATGTGGTGGTGTAGGGTGTTGTGGTTGTGTTGTAGTGGTGGTGGTGGAGTAGTGGTGGTGACGACGTTGTGATAATAGGACACATAAATGAAACATATGATAAGAAAACATATAAAATGCAACAAATACATGAGATAATATGTCTAATACTAAATCATTTCCGCCGCATTAATTACATTAAACGTCCTTCAAATTTGTTCACACCACTCGAAGCATGCACAAATATTTAACATGCTAAACGTAAACACATGTACGTCTGTTTTCCAAGGTACCACTTACAGGACCGGCATGGCCGATGTATGTTTTGTTACACAGTGTGAAGCCAAAGCGCTGTGACCTTTTCGTGCACTCGCAAGTGTCTACGCTATTTTATGAATATTTTTATTGTACAAAGGTGATACAGTTGTGTTCATTGCAAACTTAGTTGGATTCAGAAGACTGACGTGGCCGAGATTCTTTGTTATACAGTGTGGGGCAGAAGCGACGTCACCTTTTGTGACCTTGTCTTTACATGTACAGTGTAGTGCGCTGATGCTGGGGCTCGGGGATTTCGGAAGGATGGTGCTTATTGTCATGTTATTCGTCAGTATCCCTTTTTACTTATTACACAGTCGTTCATCTCGCTTTTCGTCAGATGCTCCTTTGGTGCTAGAAAATGATTTTTCCGCGTCTTTGTTGCACTCTGCTGAAAATTCAACATGCAATGCCATATTGTGGCATTCATGGTCCAGTAGCAATTCGAGGACCCGTTGTGACCTGTAGTGCGAGGCTAGCTTAAGAGTAGTTTTTTTTTTGGCTGTCATCATCTAGCCTTACTCTCAGCTGTTTCTCTGTTCGTCTTCTCTTGAGTCCAGCATTGACTGCATTTCGTGGAAGTAAATGTAATCCCACATTTCTGATAGCCTCCAATTAAGGCTAGTGACTTAGTCTGAAAATTATGCTACTTTAAAGGTGCCTAAATCTGCAAGGAAGACGTTCCTGCGTCATGTGCAACGTGAGCTGGCACGGAGTACCCAGAAGGTGCTGCATCTGACTCCTGTGGTCTGTTCACGTGGCGCTGAGCAATCAGCAGCAACAAGCAGCACATTGGTAGCTGCTGAAGAGGATGTAGCACCAGAGAATCAAGTGCAACTTGTGCAGCCAACAGGGGTTGCTGCCACCAGTGTTGACAACCCCATAATTCCATCTGAAGGCTCATCAGTGCTCTCAGAACACACTGGGCATGCTTCACCGACTGCTCTCAGTTCTACCCCGCAAGATACACCTGCAAATCCACAGGTGCACCCATCTTTCAGCACTCCCCAGCAAGTTTCGGTTTCAGAATTGACGGGTGACGATTTCAGCAAAGGACTGAGGTTATGGAGCATCAAAACTAAGACACCACATAGTCATCTAACGTATCTTCTAAAGCATCTGCGCACCCATCCCTGTCATGATTCATTGCCTCGCTGCTCCAGGACACTGCTTCAAACCCCAAGAGAGAGCACAGCGGTAGTTGAGGTGGGCGCAGGAAAGTACTGTCACTTTGGCTTGACGTCAGGGTTGCGATACTCGCTGCAGAATGCTCACAACATCCCAGGCACCCTTTTCCTGATTTTTAACATTGATGGGCTTCCCCTCACACAAAGCACAAGGGGCCAGTTCTGGCCCATTCTTTGCAGGGTGGCCAACTGCGGCAAAGGCAAGCCGTTTTTTGTGGGTGTATTTTATGGAATGGCAAAGCCACGCGATGCAGATGTTTTCCTGCAGCCTTTTGTAACTGTTCTTCAAGATGTCCTTTTGAGCGGTCTTGAGATAAAGGAGCAGTTGGTGAGAGGCAGAGTGGCCGCAATTGTCTGTGACGCCCCTGCCAGAGCATACATCCTCTCCGTGAAGAGCCACAGCGGGTTCTACAGCTGCACTAAGTGTGATGTCAAGGGTGAGCACAGAGATGGTAGAGTGTGCTTCCCTGTTGTAACTGGAGAAGGAAGAACGAACGACAGCTCCAGGGACTATCTGCAGAGGCAGCACCATGTTGGACAAACTATCCTCACTGAACTTCCTATTGACATGATAGACTGTATTCCGCTCGACTACATCACCTTGTTTGTCTTGGAGTCGTACGGAAGCTGCGGAAGTGGTTCTCTGCCAAAACTCGCCATAGGCAGAGCCCAACTACGTGCCTTCAGTTGTCACAAAAATACCTAAGGCTTCGGAAACATCTGGGCTCTGACTTTATGGGGTAGCCAAGAAGCTTCAATGAGATTGACACCTGGAAGGCGACCGAGTTCAGGCAGATAATTCTGTACACGGGACCTGTTGTCTTTTCTACTGGCATCCAGCATGTACCACAACTTCATGGTGCTGCATTGCGCGCTTACGATCTTAGCTAGTGCACGGCACATTGTTGGGCAAATCGAGTACGCCAAGTAGTTGTTGCGCTATTTTGTAACTACGTTTGCATTGATCTACGGGGAAGATCGCGTCTCCTACAATGTTCACGGGTTGCTCCACCTGGCTTGTGACGTTCAGCGTCATGGGCCTATCGACAGGTGGAGTGCGTTTCCGTTCGAAAATTTTATGACAGAAGTGAAAGACTGGCTGCGAAAACCGAAGCAGCCTCTTGAACGACTGTTCAAGCGTGTAACGGAGGAAAGGAAAGTTCCTACTGACGGTGACGTGAACAGTGAGAATTCAACAACCTTCAGTCTCGAGCACAATGATGGGCCCCTTCCACATTGCTGTGAAAGTCCACAATATGGAATGGTTGCTGTTGGCAACTATGCCTTGAGAAAAAGCACTGGTGACAACTGTTGCATGTTGACAGATGGCAGTGTGATTGAAATATTGAACATTGCCTTCTACTCCAGCACAAGGAGAGCGTGCATCATAAGAAGGAAGTTCCTATCTCTTGCTGACTTGTACACCTTCCCTTGTCCGTCGTCTGCGTTCACTATCTATGTGGCGTCTGAGTGCTCTGATATTAGCACATGGCCTCTGGAACATGTTTCATCAAAATGCGTCATGCTCCCTGTGGATGACAAATGGGTGTTCCCATTGCTCCACACCTGGTAGTAAAGTCCTGTAAAATATCTGTCACTATGCATGTAAATGTAAGACATTTTTGTGATGGCCATACATAAACATTTGAGGCTTAGAATTTATACGTATGTGCTTTTGATTCATGCAGATGAACTAGATTTTGTAATTACAAAATTTCCTGCGGAGAACAATGGTGTGGCTGTTGCTCATGCATGGTGGGTCGATGGTAACTTCTGCTGGTGGCCACCTGAGAAAAATCCAAGCAAACTGCGCTCTTTGATCATCAGGGGACATGTTCTACAGCCAAACTGGAAGCGGGTGCCATGCATTGTAATCGGCAGATTCCGTAAGTTCCTACTTCGGTGTTGTGTCTTTGCCTGTTACGAAGCCTCTGTATTTTCCTTATTTAGCCTGGATATTGGTTGTACGAGTACAGGAAAGAAAAAAAGGCAGTTTGGCATGGTTTCAATTGAGGATATGCTGACTGTGGATGCACTGTTTTGTTCTTCCACTCATTGATGTACATTAATCTCCATTAGGTACATACGAAGAAGCAAGACTGAAACTTCTCGATGCCGAAAACACGTCTGACTTTCAATCAGATATCGACCACTGTCGAGTGCGAAAGAAGCGGCGACGACTCATCAGCGCCAGCGACTCGGAGAGTGATGCGGAACCCATATTGCCTGCACCCCCTGACATCACAGCATTTCGTAACCAAGGTAAGTAAACACTGATCATACGAGCTTCACGCAGACATGGCCCACATTTGCAAAAGGGTGCAGCAGCACATGCAGAAAATGCCAAGGTTATGGTATATGGCAGTGGTTGCCAACTTCTGGCATGCAGAGGAAGTGTTTGCGTTGGTTGCACGACTTAGAGAAACCCATTTTGTATTGCAACTTGGTGGTGGTGGTGGTGGTGGGGGGGGGGCTCACACCCCATAGTCAGGCTCTGACTAGATTGAATGAGAACAGCTCATTCAATCTGGATGAGTTGTCTGCCCACAACTGTTATTTCATGGGTCCCAAAAGCCACAGCTAAGCTCACCAGATGCAGGTGTTCCTACTCATCTTTCTCTCAGATATGACACCCCGCGTTATCCCCTTTATAGGCTCTTTACGCATGTCCGCAACGTACTGTCTGGTGTCTGTAGACAACGAACACATAACGATTCCGCGATTTTGCGCAGCCTTTGATAAAACACTGACACCTTGCGTGTTCTTTGTCTATCGACCACGAAACCTGTACTCCGCAGCCCACAAAACCACTGGCATGTGGAAGGTGCATTTCAAAGAGGGGAAACTGAACAAATCTTTCATGGTGTGCGTGAGCTTTGCAGAGATCCAATTCGATTATAGAGATCCTCTTGAACAGCTAATTCATAGAGGTGTGCAAATATTATAAATTTTGAAAAATATTTCAAATCTTGTTATTTAAATGTTATTCATATTTGTGAATTTTAAATATTCCAAAATTTCAGATAATGGGGTGCCATCATTCCTGCTAACATTTGTGTGGAATTTCGGGAAAATGTCCCATTTGGCACTTCCCTAGCACGATTCCCGATCGAGGTCGGAAAATGTCTCAGACATCCTGCAATACCGCACTTCGGCCTCGCCTCACTCATTGTGTAAAGCTGGCTTTAAGGCGCAACAGTGGCTGTCTGGCCATGTGGCAGATTTCGTGTTTTATTCTTTTTTGCAGCACAGTGTGGACCAGAGTATAATTACTCGTCTTGATCTCGTCTGTGTCAAGAGTCCTGAAATACATTCTGACTTTTACTCTTGATTCTCACAGAAAAAGCACATCCAGAAACCGATGTGCCCAACCTATTTGTGTTATATGTCTGCCACTCTCGTATGTACCATTACGACACTTGTAGTGTCCATGCAAATTCCTGGACCTGACTGTTCAATGTTAAGGCTGCAGCAAACGTTTTCACGGGCCCTGACGGTCAATTCGGTACTCAGAGAATGGATTTTAGTTTACTTTTAGCACTTTTATTCGAGAATTTTGGTGTTTGCACACCTATGTTAATTAACGTTATAGAGTGACATGTCAGACTACCAAAGGTGAACCAAATTTCGTACACACGCAAGTCGGTTATTATTCGTCTGGAATAGTTGAAGGGGAAGCAGAGGTAAAAGATCTGTTGACAAACTCTGGGAAGATCCCTACCACTCTGAGACTGTTTAGTTGTGTGCAACAGTCTTAGGGTGGTGCATACAGCAAGAGTGAAGCCAGCTTGTCACTGCTTGCGGTTCATCAGAATGACCACATCAGCTCTGCAAAGTATTTTTGTTCTAAGCTGAATAACGATGGAGGATCAGTGTAAGAACGTGCTTCGGCTCAGTTTAAGCATAAACACTCCTGACTTACTCCTTGAATACGCATCTGCACGCCCATAGAAATCACTCCGAATTATCTGGGCAATGCTAAAATGTGGGTTTCTGACAATGACTGGCGGTAATACGACAAAACAAAACAGAATATTGGTATAAAAATCCAGGCGCTGACCCCTCAAACAAGGCCGAGCCCTGACTGGACTGAGAAGCAATGCTGCACTAGTGCGTGTATTAGCAGCTGTCTATACTTCCTTTGGCTTCCGGAGGTTAAAGCAACTGTGGCCAGCATGCAGCAGAATACCCACAGCCAACGATGCAGTGGCACAATGTCAGCATTTTGTGGAAATGAGAGGATCAGTTGGCTTCAAAGAATTAAGTATAATGTGTGCATCCTGAACATTCCAGAATTGCACCGAGAACCGACTTCTGTGATGCAAGCAGAGTGCCATTCAAGGGCAACGACAGCTCCTCCAAATACTGTAGCACTCAGGACGTTTTCGTCTGGGAATCTCACACGATCTGCAGGAAGCGGAGGTAGGAGAAGTAATTTGGCAAGCCGTTTACTTACGAGACGTCCCATCATGACGCAGTAAATCCTGTTGAGCTCAAATCCCAAGGAACCGTAAAAGAGTCCATCAGTATCCAAGCTTCCCAATTAACTAAATTGACGAAATATATAAAAAAAGTGTGACACTATAACAATTTTAGCACTACAGGTGTTTCGCAGCAGCTGTCTTAGTAAGCAGGTGTACTTTTAACGTTCCAAGATTAGCACAACTATGGCCAGTGGACGCTCTCACAAGCCCACTTGAAACCATTGAGGCTCTTCTCCTCATGGTTCTGAGCATTGTATTTCTTAGCAGTGGGCATACCTTTATCTTTTTCTTTAACATGTTTTTCCTTCTCGTGTTCTTTTTTATTCTCTATATCACACTTTACTTTTGTTTCTCTCTTCCTCTCACTTGATGTGTGCACCTTGTAGTGTGCGTCTGCCTGTCACCATCCAATGTACATTACGATCTTGTGTCTGTCAGAAATCACCTGAAAAAACCCCGTTTCTGAGCAAAAGCTCCTGTAGTCATTGGAATTAAATGCTTCATTCTTTGCAACGTCTTCACATGGGCTTAAAGGAATTAAGTATAATGTGTGCACCCTGAACATTTCAGAATTGCATCATGAACCGCCTTCTGTGGTGCAAGCAGAGTGCCACTCAAGGCCAACGACAGCTCCTCCAGGTACTGTAGCACACAGGACGTTTTCATCTGGGAATCTCTCACAATCTGCAGGAAGCAGAGGTAGGAGCAGTCATCTGGCAAGCCGTTTACTCATGAGACATCCCATCATGACGCAGCAAAACCTGTTGAGCTCAAATCCCAATTATCCGTAAAATTGATCGGAGCTTCCAATTAACTAAATTGACAAAATATATATAAAAATGTGTGACAGTATGATAATTTTCACACGAGAGGTGTGTTGCAGCAGGTGTCTCTTTGAGCAAGTGTACATCTTTGAACTTTCAGAAGTTAGAACAACTGTGGGTAGTGTACAGAAGAGTAGTCACAGCCAGCGATGCAGTGGTGCAGTGTCTGCATTTCATGGTAATGAGAGGATCAGTAGGCTGCAAGGAATTAAGTATAATGTGTGCATCCTGAACATTACAGAATTGCATCAAGAACCGACTTCAGTGATGCAAGCAGAGTGCCACACATGGTCAATGACAGTTCCTCGAAGTGAATTAGCACACAGGACATTTTCATCTGGCAATCTCGCACAATCTGTAGGAAGCACAGGTAGCAGCAGTCATTGAGCGACCCCTTTACTTAAAGGCACTCATCATGAAAAGGGTATATTTGGTTAACTTGGACCATAAGAACTGGATCGTAGTAAGGTCCACTACCTGAGCTTCCCAAACGTAATATACCAAAATGTGAAGAAAAAAATTAGAGTAGGGGGACTGGGCCAGCTGTCACAACCGTAAATGACAATACTACCTCACGGGGAAATAAAACGAAAGGGAGCTGTTGTGCAGTTTGTGCGCAACTCGAAATCGCCGCAAGTTGTCACACTTCTGGCTGAGACTACCACCACATGGAGGCATTCCTTTATTTCTTTTATTTTTTTGTTGCAGACAGCATGAAATGTTCCAGAAAGCATCTAGTGTTCATATCCTGCAAGGCGTTTGGTACGTGGCTGGAGAGTCGTGTCATGGTAGCTTAATTGGTAGAGCATCAGACTGGCAACGTTGCAGGACCATACCCCGCTCCTGCATGACCTTTTCAGCCACTGCCAGCTTTCCATTCAAATTTTCTTTACTGGCATCTTCCTGCATTATGACCCACTTATCCGTAGCACGTACGCTACGTACACTTTGCGGGGCCAAGATATTCGATAGCCCGCGTTTCGTGCACTTCACTGAACAGAAATCGCTTCAAGTGCATCCCCAGCCACAGAGTATGTCAATCACGTAGTCACTGCCATCACCGTATGTGCGCTACGAACTGACAAACAGACATGCAATGTAGGAGCTCAGCAAAGATTTTGCTCTTTCCCCGGACATCTTTCAATTAATCGTGAAGTAACATATTGAGATGATGCAGCTTTCTGCCATCTCCTGCTCATGCTCCTCCCTTCTGTTCCTGTTTTACAATCGGGATACACTTTCCACATTCTCACACTGGTATTGACGATTGCAGGGAAATTTTGTTGCGATAATTATAATAAAAAATATTCAGGCATCAAAATTGGGGTGCAACATATGAGTAAATACGTAACTGTTTCTGACACTTGTTGGAGTTCAGTTCGACTTCCTGGCCCTTTGCAAGAAAAATTCACTCCATGATATTTTTCTTTTCTGGAGGATTGTCTTGGGGTTCCTGTGCAGTGGTCGCAAACAGGAAGTCTCAGTGAGGGGTGCCACTCAGGTCGTTCAACACCTTTGTATGGTGAGGATGCACGTGACTAAACGAATATATGCTGCATCAGCTGGAAAACTGTTGAGCCAACGATTAGGAGCTAGGTTCTCCTTCCTTGTATTCCAGCTCCTCCTGTCACTGGCAACCCAACTGGGCATGCGGCTTATTTTCCATCTTCTCTGATGGCTACTTAAATAACTTTAAGAGACATGGCTTCACCATCTCCAAGCCATGTCATGTTTCCAGTTGACAAAGGTAAAAAGCTCGTTACGGACGAGCAGCACCAAATACGAAGGCTGCAATTTTGAGTGCGTAACATTTTGCTTACCTGGTGAAGGGACCAATGCTTAGGATGGTGTTTTGGACCAGGAGTGTGGAGATACTTTTCATATGCTGCCCATGCCGATGTGAACAAAACATTAAAGCCTGACCAGAGCGCTCCACAACAAGAATTCTAAATGCTATTGCGGAGGTTATGTTTGTGGCACTTGAGTCAAACAGATCTTGCATAAAAGGTAGAATAGTGATTTTGTTATTTCGAAACGAATACGAATAAATAATGTCCAGTTAGAATGGAATGGGAATAGCTTTCGAATCGAACACGAATTATTAACGAATACCTGAAAAATACTTTTTCTTGCCTAAATTACCATAAAAGTGCAGTCAAGAAAGCCTGGTTAATGAATGCCTGAGGCTATTTCATTGCTGAAATTTTTTGAAGCACATGTTTTATAACTACGTGACAAATGCAAGCAGAATGTACATGAAGTACACCACTGTACAAAGACATGTGCCTGCTCCTTTGGCCACCAACGGCACTATATTTGTAGTGTCCATGCAAAGTTCCTGGATCTGGCTATTCAGTATTAAGGCCGCAGTTAGCAGTTTTGAAGGGCTGTGATATTCGATTCAATATACACAGGAGGGTTTCTTTTTATATATTTGTTTACTATTTGTACTTGAGAATATTACTATTTGCACACCTCTACTCAATGGCCATCTTCTTTCTGGTCTGTTTTCTGCAGCAATACACATTCTCGTGTGTGGTTGCAGGCTGCGAGGCAGCTTCCCTTTTGGACTGAGATATCTGTGGCATAGTTGAACTAGCCTCTTGACAGTATGCAATTTTTTTCATATTTTAGACGCCAATAGTCCTACTGTTCACAGCCCACTGCAGCGGAACATTGGTCACTGCTTCATCTACTGCTAGAAGTAGCCCAGCATTTACAGGAGGTATGACTTTGGCACGTGCTACTGGTGCAGCATGTATGCTTCATTTAACCATGATCTTTGTCCATCTCACGATTGTGTGAAGATGACAAGGTAATGTCTGCTCACCTGTACAGTACATTCTCGTTAATTCGAACTTAAGGAAGGCAGCACTTTTTCTTTGGATTACAGTTGAACCTCGTTGCAACGAACACGGATATAACGAATTATTGGTGATAACGAAGAAAACGCTAAGCTTGGCTGTCTCTGCTTTGTTTCTGTGGGAGTACTACTTCTATAACGAACCAAAAAAACGCGAGATTTAATACGTTATCGGATATAGCGAAGTAATTTAACTTCTCATGTTGCCCAAATTTTGTCCCAGGGCATGAAAGAAAGAAAAAAAAATCGGCACCAGCACAAACTTCCTATCATCCAAATCACGTTGCGGCAATCGCAGGTGATCGGCGCCCGTGGCCGACCATGCTGATGCCTTTTGTCGACAGCCACGCGTTTTGGCAGCGAAAAGAGAGAGAACACAAATTTCCCTCAATTCGAAATTTCGAAAACGAGTGCACCAATCGAAGGGCTTCTTTCGGAGAGAGTATCTTTCCGATACCGCCTACAAGCTGCACACCATGTGAATGACTGGGAGGTGCCCATTATGTAAATAAAAATTCAAATGAGTTTCGTGAAAAACAGTGCGATTAATATGGGTACTACAATTATTGGGACCTTCGGTGGACACCTTTTAGAGAACAATCTGCCACCAGAGCGCGGTTCATTTGTTGCGGTAATTAACCGTTTTTGGTTTACATATTTTTTCGTCGCAGCTGGTCGCGCCGAAGCCCAAAAGAACGGTCTTCCATTCCTTTATCCATCAATGAATTATGTGTGTTCTTGAGCTTGTTTTGCAATGGGGAGTGCTGAAGAAAAACTAACAGCCCAGAGAGAATTCGCCACCGTCCCACCCCGCTTATCTGATTGATCTGCGCCCTTTATCTGGTATGGTCGCGCGGTCGATATACAAGTCACCTTGATATCACGTAGCTTGCAGTATCACCGTGCAATTCACTTCACACAGCACTTATCCGTGAAACTCCTGTCCCGTATGGCACAGCTTCTTTCTTTATAGCATGTGTTGAAGTCTGTTGTTCTGTTGCCTAGTTTTGTTTCACAGGGAGAAGGATGTGTTGTGGATGTGCTCTGGAACATTTAAGTCGTACACCATCCATCTGTGGGACGCTATTTCATGTGCGATTAAGAACGTGGTACGAGGACAGCGCGTACCATGCTGTTGGGGGCCATTGCTATAACCACGACATGTCGACATATGTCGTGCCCACAGAAAAAAAAGAAGTGTCTAGTTTACGTAATTTATTAGTAATTTACTAACAAACGAATAATTTATTAGTAATGAAAGTGAGGTATAAGATAGCTACAAAGGAACCTGTGTACGTTTACTATCACTTCCCTTAGCACAAAAACAGCCTTTGGCGCTTGGTCCCGTGCTATAGTATTAACACTTGCAACATAATACCTGGGATTACACTCGACCCAGATGATTATTACCTGGTGGTAAAAGTGCCTTATCTCCTCATGGGGCGTGTCGCTATCAGTCAAAACGTGCGCGTATTAGTCAGCGTACGAGCATCCGAAGGAGTGTGGAGGCTGTCTGAGGCTGTTACCTTTTCTTCAGCATCTTTTCTTCAGTCCTGGTTGCGAAGTGAGCTCAAAAACATGTAATTCATTGGTAGATAAGGGAGTGGAAGATTGTCCTTTCGCGTTTCACTGCGAAGAGCCGCGACAAAAAATATGTAAACCGAAACCTTTTAATTAGTGCAGCAAATGACCCGCTCTGGTGGCACATTTTCTAAAAAGTGTTCACTGAAGGTCTCAATAGCTGTAGCACCTATTTTAATGCTGACATCGCTCTGCATTAGAACTTACGTTTTTCATTTGAATTTTTATTTAAATAATAAGTGTCTCCCAATCATTCACACTTGCAGGGGGTATCGGAAAGATACTCGTAAAAAAGTAAGTTCTTCGATTGGTGCCCCTGTTTGCGAATTATTTAGCCCGGGGATTTAACTGAAACACCCTGCATATGATACTCCATGAAACTAAGATGTTTCTTGGCCATTTTGTTTCCTGTTTACATGCAGACTTCCGGAGTTACATATTTATTTTTAGAGCCATTATTATTTGTCTGTGTTGGATTGTGTCTGCTACATGAAAAATGTGTCCTTTCTTAAGAGCAGGGGTCAGTGAGTTAGAGCGTAGAGTCTTCTCCTAGAATATTTGCTTTTCCCACCTGCATCCCCCTTCCCAGTTAATGCATATTCCCTGTGTGCCTGCTGTGTCAATATGAGAGGCTTTTTCTGGTCTCAGGCTTCTCCTCTGCACGTTTGTTCCTCATTACTCAAGACTTTTTATCTTTAATACAACCCAGAATCAGGGTTGCATTTGTCATTTTCACCTTAATGATTCACACTGTTTGCTATTGTTACAGCATTTGAGAACGAAGTGCTGCGGCTCCTGCATGCTGTGAGGCTCATCCTAGAGGATCACAGTTCACAACTCAGTACTCTCATGTCTGCAGTTGAACGTCGCCCACATGCAACCAACTCTGAGGACCCCAGTACCCTCCAGCCACATGAAGAGTTGAACATATTTATTGACTTCGACCTGTCCCTGGCACAGGGAGAAGAGATGACAAAACTGGTCAGTTGAACATCGTTATAGTGAAGTCTCACGGGAACCACAAATTATCGTGCTATATCCGATTGTTCATTTGCCAAGCATGGAAGCTGCTTTGTTATAAAAACGGATTCCCAATAAAAATGAAGAGTGACCAACCATATCTAACAGGAAACTCGCAGTGACCGATAATTTGTACTAACGGTGCGCTTTGTAACAAGGTTCGACTGTATTGCATCAGAGTTCTACCACATGTTCTGTCCATTTCAGATAAGGAAACTCCAGCAGTTTGGTGGCACCAACGTCAGGAATGCCATACAGAGGCTTCTGAGAATACTTATGTCTGATGAAGTGGCGTCCGCCTTTAGTTGGAAAGGTGGAAAAGGCAAAAACAAGTTTTGCGACCTCCGATGTAGTGAAGCAATTTTCCGTAAGTTCATCCTGTGTGTGTCACTCTGTCTGCAACCTAGCCTTATGCTTAGACCCTGAGCTTTAAGGTTTAACACTAACTTCCCCCCAACTTTGCACCCGAATGGAGGTTCGCCTGTTTGGCATTTAGCCCTATTCCAACCTGCTAAATCGCACGTACTGGGCACCTGGGCAAACTGGGCACCTCGAGGCAACGATGTGTACTAATATTTCGCAAAATATGCGATTGACCTGTACTTATACATACTCTCTGCATACTTGTAAAACTCCGGGTAAGCAGTGTGATCAAAGTTAATTCTACAATACAGCCCGATTTCTCTTTGAATTTAGTCTGCTGATACGTTTCCCACCTGAATTTGCACAACTTTTCCACGTTAAGTTATTGGCCCAATTTTTACCTCCTGCCCAAATTTGCAAAAAATAAAAAATAAAAAAGACCCTAAAACTTCTGTCTACTTAGGTGGTGCTGTTTCTACTTGGGGCCTGACATCCTCTTCCAAAAATTATTTTAGTTGCACCATGCTTATTAATTGGCACTGCACTTCTCATGACTGCTTGCAAAAAGCAAACAAAAAGAAAACTGTGCATTTCCAACAGCGTGGTGCAGACAAAATGATCTATAGAAGATGATGTTGAATGTTTTGTTTCGCAGTCTTCAGTTGCTTGAACTTTAATTAAAGACACATAATCTGAGGATGCAGTATTTGCAGTACTCTATTGGACAGTTTCGGTGTGATGTTGTATGAATTTTTGCTATGTCTTGGCACTTGTGCAAAATATGCAGCTTCTTTTTCATTTTGCCAATAAGTAATGCGATGATTAGAATGAATTATGGACTTTCTCTTTTTACGAACATTCAGTCCAATATGCTAATGGAATAGCTAGTACAAGGCAGCCTATAATACTGGGCAAAATTTTTGCCATTTTTTATGGCATTCTCATTGCATTTTTTTATTGCATGAATTTGTGCTGACCAGCTGTGAGCACTGACTGTTTGCCCTTCACTGACGTCACTTCCCCTGAATTATCAGCTAGTGCATGCCAGACAGCAGACAAACAAGAACACTTGCTGATTTCTGCGATCAGGGCCAATTCGTAGTGGCAAAGGGAAGCGAGGGAAAGCAAAACAGATTGCATTCATCCACACATTTGTGCACATCCACACATTGTGTGTCCACACATTAAAACAAAGGAGATAGACACCGTGGACAAGCAGATTGTGGCAGAGAATGTTACCTGGTCTTGTGTGTAGGAGAGCACTCTTTCGGGCATTTGCTGCTCAGTTCTCTAACTACATTGTTCGGTGTAGGTTGCATCAAGTCAAACCGTCTGCTGAAAAATCCCACGGACAGTGAAATCGAAGGCCATATTAAATCATGGCTCCGTCACGCAAAGGAACGCCATGATCGGAAATCGACTGGAGCGCAGCGCAGCCTCATCCAGTGAGGACTGTACGTAGTCTTTTGAAGGCATACTTGTGAAATCTGCTACTTGGACAGCACTGTGGGCCCACGTACGTGCCAGTGGTACCCCGTGGATTTAATGTCGGAGGCATGGTGCAGTAATCACTGTATGGTACATGCTTGTCAGCTGCCACATAACAAGAGCACCATTGCAGCTGCCATAATTACAATACTGGATTTATTATCTGTGTATGAGGCACATATGCACTTTGGAGAAAAGCTCCCTTTTTTGCGTCATAAATGAGTCTTGAGCCTATTGTTTTATATATGCCAGAGCTGTTTAACTTAATTTTAGAGGTATCAGAGGTTCCACAATGATCACTGGTCTGGCTGTATGCAAAATTTTGATTTGTGGAAATTATTAAATTTGGGTTTCTTCAGTGCAGGCCGACGTACCAGCGAATACGCTGGGGTGATATGTGGATGGGAATAAACAGAGAAATTCAGGGAGTCCAAACAAGCTGGTGCTGGTAACTGAGGAAGTCTTGTGCATCGTAGAACATGAAAAAAAAACAATGTGCAAGTGTCCGGCGATAACGATTCACAAGTAAACAGAAAACGTTTGTGAGCATTAAATAGTTTAATTAGGTGAAAAACGAAACTTTCGTGCAGTAGGCTGCACTTCTTCAGGTTTGAGGACCTGTTACGAATAGTCAAGAATATATCAACCCTAGCCGCAAAAGAGTAGAGGGCGAGGGTTGAGAAGTATACAAAGAAATGTATTACAAAGGAGGTGGCTAGACAAGTTCGGGCAGACATACAGATGACGTAGCATAACATATGAATGGACACAGCGGCCTGTTAGGGCACTAATTCCCCGGACGTCCGAGGGTCCTTTTGTGTTTTGTACCTAACTGGCCGCTGTGTCCATTCATATGTTGTGCTACGTTGTCTGTATGTCTGCCCGAACTTGTCTAGCCACCTCCTTTGTAGTACATTTATTTGTATCCTTCTCAACCCTCACCCTCTACTTTTTTGCGATTTGGGTTGATATATTCTTGACTATTTGTAACAGGTCCTCAAACCTGAAGAAGTGCAGCCTACTGCACGAAAGTCTTGTTTTTCCGCTAATTAAACTATTTAGTGCTCTCAACCGTTTTCTGTTTACTTATGAAGTCTTGTGCCTCTATTAATTGATGTTTTTAAAGGTGTTGTGACAGCCTCTCAGAAGTATTCAACCATATTACATACGCACCGTGCTCACTGTTAGAACGCTGAAAAAAAAATTTGCTCTAGCTAGATTGGTTTGGAAAACTACGACACACAGTGTGATGTCACGGACCTCTTTTTCCCATGTGGCTTGGCAGACTCGCGTCCTCGTTCGCTGCGGGAGAGGTGCCACGTCACGACTGTGGCTCCTTCAGCGCTGTTTTTCTCCATAGCTCTTTATGTTATGGCTTTGAGTTTTGAATTTGGGATTATGTTGGGTGATGGAACAGCTTTTGTTTTTCTGGGAAAGTGCAGGACCAACTGTCACAACATCTTTAGGCACCATCACTGATCTCACCAGTGCCTTTGCTGATTCACCGCCACCCTTCACCGGAAAAAAGGCCATGTTCTCTAATTCCCATAAATCAAGGTTTTGCATACAGTTAGACCAGCAAGCATTGTGGTGCCTTTGATGACTATCCTGCATTACCCTATCTTAACTGCGCATTGCTTGTTGCGTGTATGTGTGCTCAAATGTGTCAATGCTTTCATGCATCCTGTTTTATTTCTACTTTTATGTGCAATTCTACAGTGAGGCAAACTGTAGCTGCTACTGTATGTCACACTGCCTTAGAGTAGACCCAAATGTTACTGCTGTTAACTGCAACAAATTATTTTGAATGAGCAGTCACTAACTCATTCATTATGTGATGTTTTGATAGTTTTGTGGTCCCATTTATCCATATACTAAACACCTGGGAAGTCGGCGTACTTCTAGTCATTACTTCTGGTTTAGCAACCCCCATCGCCCGGCAGCAGCCGCAGTAGCCCCCTCCTGCACTCACGGTTGGGTCGCCGCAGGAGGGAGACCCCCACGTATAGCTGTGCGTGGCTGTCCTGTGTCTGGGGAAAGGGGCATCCTGGTGGTTGAGTGGAACCAGAGGTTGACCCCTCGGGGCCCCTCTGGGAAAGCACTACACCGCTTTGGCCCCTGCTTCCCATAGACGGGTGGTCCTGGAGGGCCCGGCCAGGACTATTCAGCTAGTCGCCATCTCTCTTTTCATTGCTTTCTCTTTCTCTAGTTCTTCAGCCTCTCCATTTTCTTTTTCACCTTCTTTGGCGGCAAGGGTCAACCTTGCGCAGTCTTTCACCCTCCAGAAGCTGCACTTGGGTATAGTGCACAGGCAAGTGTTAACGTGTGAGACACGTTCCCTTGGTCGGGGTCGGTGGTGGCCGACACACCCTTTGCACTGAATTCAACATTCACTCTTTATGGATAAATCAAATTCCAAAAAAAACGATCGGCGCCCAAAGCGGCACCGCACCGAAGACATTGCAATGAGCTTCTTTGAAACCGGTCAAGAGCCGTGGTTTCCTAAATTCCTAGTCATCCATGCAGAGAATGAAACAAAGTCGTTTGCAGGGCTGTCCCCATTTCTTGTGGCGAAGACACTCGAACAAGTAGTCGGGAAGTCTTACAACGCCAGGAAACTGAACACCGGAGAGATACAGGTCGAGGTACAAACTAGGCAACAAAGTACAGCACTCTCCTCACTAAAGACAATTGGAGAAACCCCAGTTTCTGTCACAGTACATCGTATTTTGAACACAGTGAAAGGGGTCATATCTGCCAGTGAGTTGCTACCATGTTCTGACTCAGAGATGACGGAGGGCTTAAAGGACCATGGGGTAATCAGTGCTAACAGGATCATCATCCGCAGAGAAGGAAAAGAAATACCCACACCACATGTCGTTCTCACCTTTGAACTCCATAAGTTGCCTTCAAGCATCAAAGCAGGTTATGTCAGCTGCCCAGTGCGACCGTACGTCCCCAACCCGAGAGGCTGCTTTAAGTGTCAACGGTTTGGGCACGGTTCGCAGGTCTGTCAAGGTCAGGCTGTTTGCCCAAAATGTGCAGGGACAAATCATTCTTTTGTCTCGTGCCAAAATGCCTTAAAGTGCACAAACTGTCAGGGTGGGCATGCAGCCTACTCCCGGTCGTGCCCACGTTGGCAAGAGGTGAAACAAATCTTGAGAGTAAAGGCAGAACATAACATACAGGGCGGTGAAGGCACAGGTTGAATTTCAAAGAAAAGGTACTTTCTCTGAGGTGGTGCGCAGGGGGGTGGCACCACTCAGAGTTTCAGTGGAGACTCAAACGTCTGACCCTCCATCCCACACCCCCCCAACACGAAAAGCAGGACACAGAAGTGTTCCTTCCAAGTTCCATGGCTTGCCAAACGAGCAGCCAGGACACTGCGTCAGCTTCCTGTGAAGCTGACGGCACACAGTCTATTTGGGACGGGGCCACACAGGCCTCGTCTCAAGATACACAACAAAACATGGAGGTGGAGGATGGCGACTCTCTGTCACAGAAGTCGTCCTCCAGTATGTCAGGTGTTTCCTGTCTTGGAAAAGAACAAAGGGAGAAAACGGCTAGCAGAGGTAGGGGCAAAGAGACACCGAAAATGTCTCCACCGAGAATTACTCCTCCCTAAACTAAACTTTCATGCGCACACACTCCAAGTTAGACATCCAAGTTATGACAAAGTCGTTGCTACTTTTTTTCTCCCTTACCTTCCTAATGGGTGCTGGCACCATACTTCAGTGGAATTGCCGAGGTCTTTTTTCTAACTTGGATGACGTTAACGACTTGTTTGAGGAACACAATGCAACTTGTTTCTGTCTGCAGGAAACCTACTTAAATCCAGAAAACTTCAACCCCTTTCGTAGGTGCAATATATTTCGAAAAGATCGTGTAGGCAGAGCACGTTCGTCGGGTGGTATAGCCATTGCCCTTCCTCGCTCTGTACCTGCACTGAATATTCCGCTTACAACATACCTAGAAGCTGTTGCTGTCCGTGTGTGTCTTGAACAGACTATAACTGTCTGTTCATTATATCTTCCTCCTTCAACTTCCGTCGGTCAGAGAGAGTTTGAAAAGTTAATTGACCAACTCCCTCAGCCCTTGATGCTTTTAGGCGACCTCAATGCGCATAATCCCTTGTGGGGCAGCGCAAATGTTCATAGCCGCGGAAAGATGGTGGAGAGAGTTCTCTTTTCAAGGTCACTTTGCCTCCTAAACACAGGGTCAACAACCTACCTAAACTCTGCAACACAATCATTCTCTGCTATTGACATCTCTCTTTGCAGTCCTTCCCTTTTTTCCTCTTTAGATTGGAGAGTGGATCACGACCCGCGTGGTAGCGACCACTTCCCAATTGTTGTCACATTTCGTGGCCCCACTAACAACATTGCAACACGCCCGCCTCGGTGGAAACTACAAGAGGCAGACTGGGACCTCTTCACCAAAGAGGCCAATCTCTTGACCCAATCTTTTCAGCATCTTCATGTTGACGAGGCAAACACTGTAATTACAAATACTATTATAAATGCTGCTCAGCAGTCAATTCCACAAACAAAAGGTAACCTTCCAAGACGTCCAAAGCCATGGTGGACGAGTGACTGCGAGAAGACTCGCAAGCAACAAAAGCGGGCGTGGGGTATTTTCAGGAGATACCCCACAAGCACAAACTTACTTCTTTTCAAGAAAGCTCGTGCAAAGGCACGTTGGACAAGGCGTCAAGCCAAGAAAGATTCTTGGAATAATTTTGTGTCATCCCTGAACTCAAGCACCCCTTCTAAAATAATATGGGACCGGTTGAGAAAAATTAAGGGTGACTATATCAGTTTTTCTGTACCTTTACTGAAGGTAAAGGGTAGTGTTTGTCAGAACATGGAGGAGCAGGCCGATGTTCTCGGTGAACACTTCGCAAATGTCTCAAGCTCTTCACATTACGCTGATAACTTCTTAAGAGTTAAACATCATGCCGAAAAACAGAACATTTCAAGTGGCACAGGTGATAGGTGTGCCTATAACCACCCCTTTACAATGCAAGGATTGCCCAGAGCCTTGTGCTGCCGTAAAGTCGCAGCACCTGGCCCTGATCGTATCACTTATTCTATGCTAAGTCATTTATCAACTACCTCTTTAGAAAGCCTTCTTGATTATTTCAATCTCGTCTGGCGAGAAGGATCATTGCCTACCAGCTGGAAAATGGCAACCGTCATTCCTCTTCTCAAACCTGGCAAAGAAGCTTCGGATCCAGCGAGTTATAGGCCTATTGCCCTGACCAGCTGCCTTGGAAAAACCTTCGAGCGCATGGTCAATGCCCGGCTTATATACTACCTGGAGGAAAATCAATGCCTTGACCAGTACAAATGTGGGTTCAGATCCTCCCGTTCTACCTCAGATCACCTCCTGCGCTTAGAGACTACCATAAGAGAAGCATTTATTAGGAGGCAACACTGTGTTTCCATATTTTTCGATCTCGAAAAAGCCTACGATACAACCTGGCGATACGGCATTCTAATAGACCTGCACTCCTTGGGAATACGAGGCCGGTTGTTCCGTTGTATCTCAAACTTCCTTCAAGGACGTATGTTCAGGGTCCAACTGGGAGCGACACTGTCTCGCCCATTCGTGCAGGAGAACGGGGTCCCACAAGGCTCCGTTCTCAGCGTTACACTGCTTATAGTGAAAGTGAATTCCGTTGCAAGCGTTATGCCGCCATCAGTCAAGTATTCCTTGTACGTTGATGATTTGCAAATGTCCTGCTCAGCTTCAAGTTTGGCTGTTTGTGAGCGACAGCTTCAACTGACTCTTAACAAGTTAGACAAGTGGTCGCGTGAAAACGGCTTTAAGTTTTCACCGAGCAAGACGGTTTGTATTCAATTTACAAGAATTAGGGACCTATTCCCAGAACCCACACTCAAAATGAACGGCCAGGATATTGCCGTTCGGGATGAACACAAGTTCCTGGGAGTAACTTTTGATAGAAAGCGTACCTTCTCAGCGCATATCAAAAACTTATAAGCAAAGGGCCTCAAGTCTTTAAATATATTGAAAATCCCGTCACACAGGTCTTGGGGTGCCGATCGTGAGACCCTTTATCGTATATATACGAGCACTGTGCGCTCCAAGTTAGACTATGCATGTTTTGTTTATGGGTCAGCACGGCCTTCTGCCCTAAAATGCCTGGATACAGTGCACCACCTCGGCTTAAGGTTGGTACTTGGAGCTTTCAGGACTTCCCCCGTTCAAAGTCTCTATGTTGAAGCAAATGAGTGGTCTCTAGAAAGGCGACGCTTCTATCTTGCAGTGTAATACGGACTGAGGGTAAGAGGGTATCCTCAACACCCCGCTTTACCCTGTGTGGAGGGCACCCGTTTTGAACGGTTGTTTCTTAACAAGCCCAGTGCTGTTGTGCCTTTCAGTCTCCGGTTACAATGCGACACCGAACACGACGCTTTTCTGAGCTACAGCTTCCTTGCAATGTAGCAAAATGCTCCCTCCCTGGCAACCTGCTATAACGTGTGATATTTCACTGTTGAAGTTCAACAAACGGGAAAGACCTGCTCTTGAGATACAGCATGAATTTGAACTTCTCGAGGAGAGCTTCGGTAACCACACTGAAATTTACACCGATGCATCCAAGACCAGTTCAGCGGTATCATGTGCCATGGTGTCTGGCGACTGCACAAAATCCCATTGTCTTAGCAGTGTCCTGTCCATTTTCAGTGCAGAGATGTACGCTATTGTGGTGCACTCAACCATGTCTTACAAATGCGCATAACATCTTCTGTTATATATACGGACTCACTTAGTGCCGTGCATGCAATAAATACTATAAAAACTCACAAAAATCTTCTTGTGAGGCGTGCACAATACTTAGCGTACAGTGTCGTACAGGGTAGAGGTTACACCTTAACATTTTGCTGGGTACCTAGCCATGTCGGCATAAGTGGAAATGAGAAAGCTGACCGCGTGGCAGCCTTTGCCCAGGGAAGCGATGTCACACCTTTTGAAGTTCCCTTATGTGATCTAGTCCGTCAATTAAAGAGAGACATTAATAAAAAATGGCAGGACTTCTGGGAAACACAAACAGTCAACAAGTTGCACACCGTAAAACCGCACATTGGAAAGTGCGTGCAACACTTTCAGAGCCGACTGCACGGAGTTTTGTTTAGTCGGCTCAGATTGGGTCATACTTTTTTTACCCATGGGCATTTGTTACGAGGAGAGGACCCACCAGCGTGCAGAGAGTGTGGAGCTGACCTGTCCATTTTGCATCTATACTTATTAGCTGTCCTTTTCTCGAGGTACATCGTCAACGCCATTTTTCCTTCCTGTATGAACACTGTGTACCTCTCCATCCAGCATTGCTGCTGGGTGATGAACAATCTCCTCTGCTGGAACATCGGCAGGGCGTTATTTAGGGGACACCAGGATATCCTCAGGATGTCCCTCGGTAATGTGGGGATGAGTAGTATAGATTCGAGCCCCACAACGACAACCTTTTTCTAATCCAGTTCTAGGAATTTCTAATCCACCACCCATTTCTAATCCAGGTGAAGCCAGGTCTAATCTAGGCTCCACCACTTCATGGTGATCCATCCAATTCCTCTGTGATTGGCTACCATTAATTGCCACAACATCTGCTCACTCGCTCGTAGACACCAAAATGATCTATTCTATTCAATTCTAAGTCGGCTCATAGGCTTCCGAATCGCTCACCTTGTCTATTGGTCCGGGGGTGGTCACTTCCATCCATTTCTAAAACCTAGTGATTGACTTGTTGGCTTCCTGTCATACATGCTCGATAGACTCATTTGTCATTTCCACTGTCTAGTTACTTGGTCACACGCTTTCAACTGCATATTGCTTCATAATTCCAGCTGCAACATAGACAACCGCTCGTTGGTCAATCCCATTCATTTCTAGGCCAGCTCACAATTTCCTCCAAATTGCTTATTGGTCCGGGGTGCATTCTTTTTTAGCCTGCGTCGACTCTCAGCAGTGGTTGGCACACAAAAACATGGTAAATAGTTTTCAATGTTTATTGAGTACATCATGGCAGTCTCAGAGATATTGTAGTTCTCCCTGGGGACACATCCATGCACACTGTATATCTCCGCTAACATCCATAGTGTTCTTCACATAGGTACTATATGGATCACCCAGGCACTCATCCTTCTCTGTCTATGACCCAGAGGCAAACCGCAGGAGAGAACAGCATGTGACAGAAGCATTAATTCTCTTCCTGCACATCTTCTGAAGGAAAAAAGAACATTATGAGCTTCACTAGTTATATCACCCACTTAAACTTACCATATTCGTAGCTTCCATAAGGATAGGAGTCGATGTCATTGCACAGGTATCTCTTGTCGTCGTATGCCATCAGACTTCTTTTGACATTTCTGATGGTGTACATACACTGCTTCTTTTCAACGATCGATACTTGTTCATTCGATACGCTCATGTGATTGAACAAGGTATTGCAGTACGTCTCATGGAGGAGGTGCTTGCGTACAATATTCTTTTTGACCCCTTTAGCTCTTGAAATTTGCCTTCCTCCAGCTAATTTGATGGAGTACATTTTAGCTTTCAAACAGACTACTTCCTTAATAGGTACACTACCAGTTTTGCTTTTGAATGCCCCAAGCCTTTTCCGATTCTTTTCACTGTACAGTGGATGATCCCGATCGAAGGAAGACAAATCTAAGTGGTCGTCGGCAATCGCTCGTAACTGATCTTCGTAGTCCTTGCAGAACAGGCCGAGGATCAGAGAATCCGTGTCAAAGTAACAGGTAATCACCGGACAAGTGAGCTTACTCAGCAAGGTTTCATAGTAGAATGAGTACATGGTTAATTAACTTAGTTCCAAAATCGAAAACCCAATCTGGAGCGGGAAATCGCATCGCACTTTTCTTTTGCGCATTTCGTACATGACACAATCCGGGGACAAAATTTCCATCCTCACGCATTCCGCCCGACTCCCGAGGCGACTCGCCGTCTCCTCATCGAAGGCTACTCGAATATCACGCATGTTAAATTTATTTAGAAGTGTTCTCCCAAAGACTGCATTATTTGAGAGTTTGTAGAAGTTATTTTCGAATGTCGTGCCCGAGGCAACACATCTGGCAACATTGTCCTCGATGTAGGAACGCAGGAATGGCGCCTGGCGAAATTTTAGAATTCTGTGAATTTTTGTCACCCTCATGCCTAATCTACAATAGAGTGCGAGCAGCGCGTAATGAACGACGTACTCGACTTTGTCCTTGCACGTAAGCAACAGCTTTTTGCTGTTAGCAGGCTGATATATTAATTCTTCGAGAAGCCCTCGCTGGAATGGCGAGAGCCATTCCTTTGGGACGACTGCCTTCTCAGGAGCCAGGGGAAAGTACTGTGTCAGTGCGTGGATAGATTTTGGATACTCCAAGTCACATACATACACGTAGCCAACGTCTGAATCAGTGGGGTGACGCATAAAATCCACGGAGCTAAAATCCTCGACCCATTCGAAATCACCAACGGGGAGGTGCTTTATCATACTGAATCCGTAAAGATTGTTGCAACCTATGTATGATATGTACACCTCCTCTTTATCGGGATCATAGCCACTACACAGAGGGTTGTTAGCCCACAAATGACGCCTGCTCGCCTGACAGAGCCCGCCTCTAACGCCCGATTCGATGGTTCTGTACATGTCCTCATCGATGATTAACTCCAATTTTGCCTGCGTGTAATTTAGAGCGCATTGCCACGAATAGGATACCAGAGAAACACAATGAAGCAATTCCAATCCACGCGCGCTGTAGCACAGACGTCGGAAGTGCTGCATCACGTCCGCATGTAGTAGGGCATCCGTTTTCATGTACAGTGCATTATAATCTCTCAAATTTGAGCATCCAAAATGTTCAAATACGAGCAACGCATACTGGTAGTCCTCCTCACTTATATCCTCCCCCGTGAGATTGTTTCGAAAGGAGGCTTTTTCTGGCAAGGCAAATTCATCATACACTGCAAAAGAACTGACGTGGCTGTACGGGAATACACCTTTACGAAGTAAAATTTTGTAGTCGTTTCCAAATGCCTGCTTCAAACATTGGAATGCCTCTGCACCACCCATGGATTTGACGGTTTCCACGAGCTCCCCCAGCGACGAATTTAGATATTGCATGGTATCTCTAAACAGGAAGGTGCCAATTTCGAACGAACAAATTTTTTCCATGCAGCTGGCCACAATGAAGGGAGGTCGCTTCCACCAAAGAATGTGAAATTCCCGCAGCAGCCCGGCCAAATCATAGGACAAATTGTGTACCATGACCGGCAATTTTTCCCTCGTCGTGCACGCGACGTTACAGGGGTTACACAATATCGTGATATAATTTGTCTCGCCCGCACTACAATGCTTTGAATGGTCGTGATGCCGGACACGGGGTAGATCTTTGGTAAACTCCTGTTTACAGTACGCACAGTGGGTAGCAGCTCTGTGCTCAGCGCATTGCTCATCATTCAGCACCATTGCGGCGGGGCAAGCGTTCAGGGCGATCATCTCATCCCGCATTTCCATCAATGCTCTCACGCACTGCCTCGCAGCATCTTCCCCATGGTGCGTCCTGATGCGCATCACCTTTGAGTCGTGGGTGCGCACAAGCACAGCACGGAAGCTAGAGGTAATGTGACGTTGCATGCCAACACCACTGGGTGCGAGTACGCTCTCAGTGTCCAACGCAACGACGTAGTTGTACTGCTGCATGTACTGTATTTTAGTAAATTCTACAAAATTTTCTCCGGGTTCACAAAATTCTAATAGGATTTCGTTCACGTCCACGCAAAGGCGTCGATGTTTCGCCATGCTCTTTTCCTCATTAAAAGAGCGAGTGCAACGTTCGCATACGAAACGCGTGTTCTTTCTCGTCAACAAACGCTCGAGGGACTTAATTCCGAAAAAATGCTCGTCAACCTCCAATAAGTGAATTTTCTTTTCGCTTTCCAGTTTTGGGGGTCGTGACACGAGCACTCCCTGATCGACGTACGCGTACACGTACACAGATATCCTATTTTTCTCTTCGAACTCGTCCAGATCAGAGAATGAAACAGGGAAGCGGGTCGGCCACCAGTAATCTGCTGCATAATTTTCACATTTTTTCCACGAATTCCTTTCCTGTGGATGCAGGGGAGCGAGTGTATTGTATTTAAAACATTCACCCTCCTTGCGTGCTGGTAAATGGATATTCGTTAACACGTTCCTGCGTTTAGCCAAATTTGTGCAAAGTAGATCTCGCATCCAAACTTTTTAGTTTTCACAGCGGAAATACACATTTGAACTTTTTGGACGTCAGTGGATACAAACCCACTACCCTCGCGCTGGTAATTTTCAATGCGCCCGGTGGACTCCTGGATCACATCCATCAAAGTATTTGCGATAGCTCCGTTACTGTGGACTTCACGAGCAAGCGTCATAAAATGAGCTATGTGTGCGGTTACATCCCATCGATTTTCTTTCATCATTAGAACGTCAGAACAAATGCAAAACCTAAAGGGTATCCTTTGTGCTTGCAAAATAGCAATTATATTGTGGAGGTGGTTCATTAAATATTGTCGCAAGTCCTCTACTCCCTGATCGTGAACAGATGCCAATAGCACAAACGCTTTGACGATACCTCGAAATGCGCTATCAGTTTGAAAGAAAGGCAGGAAGGAAATGTCCACATAGGGATGTGATCGCTCGACGTGAGCATCCAATGTGGCAGGTGAAATGTCTGGAGAAGATGGTGAATTCTCTTCCAATGGCTCATCATCCATGATATCATGAGGATCAAAAAAGCAGAACACGCATCTAGGCACTGAAAAAAAAAGAAGAAACACTAAGAAAACGTGCACCACAGAGCGTGGATGAAAAATACTTACTTTTGAAGCGAGCTCCGCACACTCCCGAAGCGATGCGAAGACTGCTGCCTCTTTACACATCCTCCCCACTTATATAGCGACGACCTCGCTGCATGCCCCAACATGCACGGGTGCGAGGAGTCGTCATAGCCTAAAAATAACTCGCTCTGCATGTTCAAGGTCGCAGCTTGCCCTTGGCTTCAGGTAATGCTCCATCCGCCTACACCATTGACGCACCTGAGCGCAAAGTTCGCTCTCATCACATGTCATTCCGACATGCAAGTCGCTTCCATGAGCATTCACACAACCACCCCTTTTTGTTCACAGTGGCTATGGAGTTTCAATAATATTACTTAAATGAAACAAATTACAGTGAAATGCAGATTCATCTCAGACATGAATTTCTACCCTCAGCGTTAAACCCTCAGATACCAGCATTTCTGCTCGAATAGCAAAATAGCTATGACTTCAAAAATTAAAGCTAACAAACTACCATCAACTGACAAAACACCCATTTCTCCTATCAGATAATTATTGCATAATGCTACATACAGTCGCATTGTCCCTGCGTAAAGAAACCACAGGACAAGGGTACACAAATTCACTTAAGCGATGAGGGAAAAGGCTTAAGACCTCAGGAATAATCGCAGAGTCACCACACATCGCAACGCGGCTAGCACAAGATAACAAGATACTAGCGGCGGGTAAAATCGTAACACTGCTAAACAAGTCCCAACATGCCATGATGACGTCACAAACCAAGAAAAAATCACACACGCGCGCGCACACAGCAGCTCAGGAATGCACAAGGAGAGGTGCTTTATTGGAATTTCTACTCCTGGCTCAGACACCAACATTTCTGCTCAAATATCCATAACTGCAAGATTAAGTGCTTCTTACTTCATCGAGCACCCAACAAAATCAGACAAACAAACAAACAAAAACAAACAAACCCACTTTCCATGATAGAACACTATTCAGCTTTACCAAATGATTTTCTTCTGCTTTAGCAGTGAAAGAAAAAAAGAGCCATGAAAAATTACACGTACTTTTGCTTGAATAGCTATAACTGCAAAAAAAACAAACAAAAAAACGGAGCACATGCTAATAAACGGAGAAAAAGGCACCCATTTCTGCTATCAGATCATTATTGCATAATGCTACATACACAGTCGCGTTGTCCCTCTGTAAAGAAAGCACAGGACAAGGGTACACAAATCGAATTGGGAAAATCACTTCTACTCGCGCAGCATAATACAATATACGCTGATTTTTTTACGGGCGAAAATTGCAATAAGAAGCCACTGCTATGCAAGTGCAACAACCCTTATTTTTAAACCAACATTTCATGCAATACCACATAAATTTATCACTCGAGTCACACGAAAAGGCATACACAATGTACTTACTGGTTAAGTGGGGTCACAGTTGCACACACACACACAACACAGACACAACGAGCGACAGTGAAAAATAAGAAATTACATGCACTTCTGCTCGAATAGCAAGTGTCAAGCATGACAAAACACATTTTCTACCACCAGAAAATTATTAAACAGAATAATACAATATTCGCAAAAAATAAGCTTGTGTGGCAAACACACAACCTGAGGAACACACCCATTCACATCTGCTTTCTGAATTTGTTATACAGGCGTGAGCGATTCGATAAGAATATAAAGCACGCTTCTTGGAGAAAGCATATATCATGTGCAGCGCGGTCTACCCTATTGAAAATGCGATAAACCTTATTTTTCAAAAAAAAAAATCACAGTCGGCATACTATACGGCAATATCGGCAATATCACTGAAGTCACACACATTGAACTTACTTGTCAAGTGGGGTCCCAGCTTCACAAACGCGCACGCACACTCACACTTTTTTAGTGCCTCACAACGAGCAAAAACACGAGGTCTATTCACAGCCACATAAATTCATATTATTCCTCACGTCAATAATTATCCAGCCATCGTCAAAACGGGGAACACGCATATGCCAATGCGAAACAATAGGCCTTCGCGCCGGATGTAATACGATATCGCCAGTCGACCGTCCCAAAGCAAAAAAGAAACACAGCATCTCATGAATGCATGTTGCCTATACATCCAAGAACAGCGTGCAGCAATTATAACACAGAATGAGATTCATTTCTATGTACTTTTGTTTGCTTGCATATAAATATTTCACAAGAAATATTACAGAGTGTAAAAGGAGAACAGCATTCGCTACACCCTGTAGCTCTTATCATTTTTAAACAAACCAGTTTTCATAACCACACTACCATTCGCTAAATAGGGGTGTCACTAATGATTCAAATAAGATAAAATATCATTCCATCATCATTGATTGCAAACTTCACGCAAGAATAAGCAACTGCTGCGCGTCGTGTTTTTCTTATAAGAAACACCAAATCTCGCCGTGTTAAACACCAATAGCAACGATTTTATTTGTATTTTATATTTATTTTTGTCGTTTCCCAAGCAGCACCCCGGTGTCGGGCTGACATCGGCCCGATGTGCTCCTGCCGACATCCCCGATATCGGCCCAACATACACTTTGCAACACCGCCCAGAGTTGGGCCGATGTCGGGTCAGGATATTGGTCCAATATCATTTGGACGTGCTGCCGATGTCATTTCGACATGCTACCGATTTGTGACCGATGTTGTGCCAACATAATTTTGTATTTGTATTCGTGTGTTGGCGATCGTAACTAAACGTTAGACCGGTTATTTGCGACGAAACAACGTTTTATTTCTGCCGTTGTTTCTTACTCGTTTCATTTTCTGATGGTTTCCTTTGTTCCTCGTATTTCCCGTGGCGGGCAATGAGCGCGGCGTTACAAAAAGCAAGACGAAAAAAAGTTTAAAATCTCCTAGGACCACGAAGTCCAAGAAGCTTTCAAAAGGAACCGGCATTCCTTTTCCAAGCGAAAACAGATACTATATATTTCACGTCTTACGAGCTTCCGCAACTTCGAGAGCCCTGCTCGTCTCGGAATCAAAATGGTGGAGGTGACGTGTCTCAGTTTAATTCGCTCAAGCATACAAACGAGGCTCAAGTGAGGAATTGCTTCGAATAGTAACTCGACATTAACGTAACGAATGTGTTTCCTACTTGCTTTTGGCGCGGGACACCAAGGAAGTCGATGGAAAGCCAGTGTCAGCGTCATGTCATTGGCTTCGATCAACATCGAGCCGACATTGCCAACTTCAGTGGGATGTTGGTCGCAAGTTGGCAATGTCGGCGTCATGTCTCTGGTTTCTATAATCATCAAGCCGACATTGTCAATCTCTGTGGGATGTCATTCGCAAGTTGACATTGTCAGCGTCATCTCGCTGGTCTCGGTCAACACCAAGCCGACATTGCCAACTTCAAAGTGATATCGGTCGCAAGTTGGCATTGTCGGCTACATGTCGCTTATTTCGGTCAACACTGTGCCGACATTGCCAACTTCAGAGTGATATCGGTCGCAAGTTGGCAGTGTCTGCTAGATGTCGCGTTTTTCCATCAACATCGAGCCGACATTGCCAACTTCAAAGTGATATCGGTCGCAGGTTGGCATTGTCGGCTACATGTCGCTTGTTTCGGTCAACGCCGAGCCGACATTGCCAACTTCAGCGTGATATCGGTCGCAAGTTGGCAGTGTCGGCTGGATGTCGCGTTTTTCCTTCAACATCGAGCCGACATTGCCAACTTCTGTCGTACGTCGGTCACAAGTTGGCAGTGTCGGGGATATGTTGGGCCGACATGCCCAACTTGCTGCCGATATCGGCCCGATGTCGTGTGCTGCCTGGGTTCCAGCAGCTCATTACTTTGTGCGAGTCATCAAAAATTAAAAATTTCTGATCTGCTGCTGTTAAAGTGACAAAACAGTGTCCCCCCCCACACACGTGAACCACATCCCGGCCCGTTCACGCAGTTAGGACACACTTGACGCAATGACGCGCGCTCCGTTATCGTTTCCCCGTGCAGGCACACTGTTTTATCACTTTAACAGCAGCAGATCAGAAATTTTTAATTTTTGATGACTCGCACAAAGTAATGAGCTGCTGGAAACGACAAAAATAAATACAAAATACAAAAAAAAATCGTTGCTGTTGGTGCTAACACGGCGAGATTTGGTGTTTCTTATAAGAAAAATACGACACGCAGCAGTTGCTTATTCTTGCGTGAAGTTTGCAATCTATGATGATGGAATGATATTTTATCTTCTTTGAATCATTAGTGACACCCCTATTTAGTGAATGGTAGTGTGGTTATGAAAACTGGTTTGTTTAAAAATGATAAGAGCTACAGGGTGTAGCGAATGCTGTTCTCCTTTTACACTCTGTAATATTTCTTGTGAAATATTTATATGCAAGCAAACAAAAGTACAAAGAAATGAATCTCATTCTGTGTTATAATTGCTGCACGCTGTTCTTGGATGTATAGGCAACATGCATTCCTGAGATGCTGTGTTTCTTTTTTGCTTTGGGACGGTCGACTGGCGATATCGTATTACATCCGGCGCGAAGGCCTATTGTTTCGCATTGGCATATGCGTGTTCCCCGTTTTGACGATGGCTGGATAATTATTGACGTGAGGAATAATATGAATTTATGTGGCTGTGAATAGACCTCGTGTTTTTGCTCGTTGTGAGGCACTAAAAAAGTGTGAGTGTGCGTGCGCGTTTGTGAAGCTGGGACCCCACTTGACAAGTAAGTTCAATGTGTTTGACTTCAGTGATATTGCCGATATTGCCGTATATTATGCCGACTGTGATTTTTTTTTTTTTTGAAAAATAAGGTTTATCGCATTTTAAATAGAGTAGACCGCGCTGCACATGATATATGCTTTCTCCAAGCAGCGTGCTTTATATTCTTATCGAATCGCTCACGCCTGTATAACAAATTCAGAAAGCAGATGTGAATGGGTGTGTTCCTCAGGTTGTGTGTTTACCACACAAGCTTAATTTTTGCGAATATTGTATTATTCTGTTTAATAATTTTCTGGTGGTAGAAAATGTGTTTTGTCATGCTTGACACTTGCTATTCGAGCAGAAGTGCGTGTAATTTCTTATATTTCACTGTCGCTCGTTGTGTCTGTGTTGTGTGTGTGTGTGCAACTGTGACCCCACTTAACCAGTAAGTACATTGTGTATGCCTTTTCGTGTGACTCGAGTGATAAATTTATGTGGTATTGCATGAAATGTTGGTTTAAAAATAAGGGTTGTTGCACTTGCACAGCAGTGGCTTCTTATTGCAATTTTCGCCCGTAAAAAAAAATCAGCGTATATCGTATTATGCTGCGCGAGTAGAAGTGATTTTCCCAATTCGATTTGTGTACCCTTGTCCTGTGCTTTCTTTACACAGGGACAACGCGACTGTGTATGTAGCATTGCAATAATTATCTGATAGCAGAAATGGGTGCCTTTTTCTCTGTTTATTAGCATGTGCTTCGTTTTTTTTGTTTTTTTTTTGCAGTTATAGCTATTCAAGCAGAAGTACGTGTAATTCTTCATGGCTCTTTTTTTCTTTCACTGCTAAAGCAGAAGAAAATCACTTGGTAAAGCTGAATAGTGTTCTATTACGGAAAGTGGGTTTGTTTGTTTTTGTTTGTTTGTTTGATTTTGTTGGGTGCTCGATGAAGTAAGCAGTACTTAATCTTGCAGTTATGAATATTTGAGCAGAAATGTTGGTGTCTGAGCCAGGAGTAGAAATTCCAATAAAGCACCTCTCCTTGTGCATTCCTGAGCTGCTGTGTGCGCGCGCGTGTGTGATTTTTTCTTGGTTTGTGACGTCATCATGGCATGTTGGGACTTGTTTAGCAGTGTTACGATTTTACCCGCCGCCAGTATCTTGTTGTTATCTTGAGCTAGCCGCGTAGCGATGTGTGGTGACTCTGCGATTATTCCTGAGGTCTTAAGCCTTTTCCCTCATCGCTTAAATGAATTTGTGTACCCTTGTCCTGTGGTTTCTTTACGCAGGAACAATGCGACTGTAGGTAGCATTATGCAATAATTATCTGATAGGAGAAATGGGTGTTTTGTCAGTTGATGGTAGTTTGTTAGCTTTAATTTTTGAAGTCATAGCTATTTTGCTATTCGAGCAGAAATGCTGGTATCTCAGGGTTTAACGCTGAGGGTAGAAATTCATGTCTGAGATGAATCTGCATTTCACTGTAATTTGTTTCATTTAAGTAATATTATTGAAATTCCATAGCCACTGTGAACAAAAAGGGGTGGTTGTGTGAATGCTCATGGAAGTGACTTGCATGTCGGAATGACATGTGATGAGAGCACGAACTTTGCGCTCAGGTGCGGCAATGGTGTAGGCGGACGGAGCATTACGTGAAGCCAAGGGCAAGCTGCGACCTTGAACATGCAGAGCGAGTTATTTTTAGGCTATGACGACTCCTCGCACCCGTGCATGTTGGGGCATGCAGCGAGGTCGTCGCTATATAAGTGGGGAGGATGTGTAAAGAGGCAGCAGTCTTCGCATCGCTTCGGGAGTGTGCGGAGCTCCCTTCAAAAGTAAGTATTTTTCATCCACGCTCTGTGGTGCACGTTTTCTTAGTGTTTCTTCTTTTTTTTTTCAGTGCCTAGATGTGTGTTCTGCTTTTTTGATCCTCATGATATCATGGATGATGAGCCATTGGAAGAGAATTCACCATCTTCTCCAGACATTTCACCTGCCACATTGCATGCTCACGTCGAGCGATCACATCCCTATGTGGACATTTCCTTCCTGCCTTTCTTTCAAACTGATAGCGCATTTCGAGGTATCGTCAAAGCGTTTGTGCTATTGGCATCTGTTCACGATCAGGGAGTAGAGGACTTGCGACAATATTTAATGAACCACCTCCACAATATAATTGCTATTTTGCGAGCACAAAGAATACCCTTTAGGTTTTGCATTTGTTCTGACGTTCTAATGATGAAAGAAAATCGAGGGGATGTAACCGCACACATAGCTCATTTTATGGCGCTTGCTCGTGAAGTCCACAGTAACGGAGCTATCGCAAATACTTTGATGGATGTGATCCAGGAGTCCACCGGGCGCATTGAAAATTACCAGCGCGAGGGTAGTGGGTTTGTATCCACTGACGTCCAAAAAGTTCAAATGTGTATTTCCGCTGTGAAAACTAAAAAGTTTGGATGCGAGATCTACTTTGCACAAATTTGGCTAAGCGCAGGAACGTGTTAACGAATATCCATTTACCAGCACGCAAGGAGGGTGAATGTTTTAAATACAATACACTCGCTCTCCTGCATCCACGGAAAAGAATTCGTGGAAAAAATGTGAAAATTATGCAGCAGATTACTGGTGGCCGACCCGCTTCCCTGTTTCATTCTCTGATCTGGACGAGTTCGAAGAGAAAAATAGGATATCTGTTAACGTGTACGCGTACGTCGATCAGGGAGTGCACGTGTCACGACCCCCAAAACTGGCAAGCAAAAAGAAAATTCACTTATTGGAGGTTGACGAGCATTTTTTCAGAATTAAGTCCCTCGAGCGTTTGTTGACGAGAAAGAACACGCGTTTCGTATGCGAACGTTGCACTCGCTCGTTTCATGAGGAAAAGAGCATGGCGAAACATCGACGCATTTGCGCGGACGTGAAAGAAATCCTATTAGAATTTTGTGAACCCGGAGAAAATTTTGTAGAATTTACTAAAATACAGTACATGCAGCAGTACAACTACGTCGTTGCGTTGGACACTGAGAGCGTACCCGCACCCAGTGGTGTTGGCATGCAACGTCACATTACTTCTAGCTTCCGTGCTGTGCTTGTGCGCACCCACGACTCATAGGTGATGCGCATCATAGAGATGCACATAGTGAAGATGCTGCGAGGCAGTGCATGAGAGCATTGATGGAAATGCGGGATGAGATGATCGCCCTGAACGCTTGCCCCGCCGCAATGGTGCTGAATGATGAGCAATGCGCTGAGCACAGATCTGCTACCCACTGTGCGTACTGTAAACAGGAGTTTACCGAAGATCTACCCCGTGTCCGGCATCACGACCATTCAAAGCATTGTAGTGCAGGCGAGACAAATTATATCACGACATTGTGTAACCCCTGTAACGTCGCGTGCACGACGAGGGAAAAATTGCCGGTCATGGTACACAATTTGTCCTACGATTTGGACGGGCTGCTGCAGGAATTTCACATTCTTTGGTGGAAGCGACCTCTCTTCATTGTGGCCAGCTCCATGGAAAAAATTCGTTCGTTCGAAATTGGCACCTTCCTGTTTAGAGATACCATGCAATATCTAAATTCGTCGCTGGGGGAGCTCGTGGAAACCGTCAAATCCATGGGTGGTGCAGAGGCATTCCAATGTTTGAGGCAGGCATTTGGAAACGACTACGAAATTTTACTTCGTAAAGGTGTATTCCCGTACAGCCACGTCAGTTCTTTTGCAGTGTATGATGAATTGGCCTTGCCAGAAAAATCCTCCTTTCGAAACGATCTCACGGGGGAGGATATAAGTGAGGAGGACTACCAGTATGCGTTGCTCATATTTGAACATTTTGGATGCTCAAATTTGAGAGATTATAATGCACTGTACTTGAAAACGGATGCCCTACTACATGCGGACGTGATGCAGCACTTCCGACGTCTGTGCTACAGCGCGCGTGGATTGGAATTGCTTCATTGTGTTTCTCTGGCATCCTATTCGTGGCAATGCGCTCTAAATTACACGCAGGCAAAATTGGAGTTAATCATCGATGAGGACATGTACAGAACCATCGAATCGGGCGTTAGAGGCGGGCTCTGTCAGGCGAGCAGGCGTCATTTGCAGGCTAACAACCCTCTGTGTAGTGGCTATGATCCTGATAAAGAGGAGGTGTACACATCATACATAGATTGCAACAATCTTTACGGATTCAGTATGATAAAGCACCTCCCCGTTGGTGATTTCGAATGGGTCGAGGATTTTAGCTCTGTGGATTTTATGTGTCACCCAACTGATTCAGACGTTGGCTACGTGTATGTATGTGACTTGGAGTATCCAAAATCTATCCACGCACTGACACGGTACTTTCCCCAGGCTCCTGAGAAGGCAGTCGTCCCAAAGGAATGGCTCCCGCCATTCCAGCGAGGGCTTCTCGAAGAATTAATGTATCAGCCTGCTAACAGCAAAAAGCTGTTGCTTACGTGCAAGGACAAAGTAGAGTACGTCGTTCATTACGCGCTGCTCGCACTCTATTGTAGATTAGGCATGAGGGTGACAAAAATTCACAGAATTCTAAAATTTCGCCAGACGCTATTCTTGCGTCCCTACATCGAGGACAATGTTGCCAGACGTGTTGCCTCGGGCACAACATTCGAAAAGAGCTTCTACAAACTCTCAAATAATGCAGTCTTTGGGAGAACACTTCTAAATAAATTTAACATGCGTGATATTCGAGTAGCCTTCGATGAGGAGACGGCGAGTCGCCTCGGGAGTCGGGCGGAATGCGTGAGGATGGAAATTTTGTCCCTGGATTGTGTCATGTACGAAATGCGCAAAAGAAAAGTGTGATGCAATTTCCCGCTCCAGATTGGGTTTATGATTTTGGAACTGAGTAAATTAACCATGTACTCATTCTACTATGAAACCTTGCTGAGTAAGCTCACTTGTCCGGTGATTGCCTGTTACTTTGACACAAATTCTCTGATCCTCGGTCTATTCTGCAAGGACTACGAAGATCAGTTACGAGCGATTGCCGACGACCACTTAGATTTGTCTTCCTTCGATCGGGATCATCCACTGTACAGTGAAAAGAATCGTGGAAGGCTTGGGGCATTCAAAAGCGAAACTGGTAGTGTACCTATTGAGGAAGTAGTCTGTTTGAAAGCTAAAATGTACTCCATCAAATTAGCTGGAGGAAGGCAAATTGCAAGAGCTAAAGGGGTCAAAAAGGATATTGTACGCAAGCACCTCCTCCATGAGACGTACTGCAATACCTTGTTCAATCACATGAGAGTATCGAATGAACAAGTATCGATCGTTGGAAAGAAGCAGTGTATGTACACCATCAGAAATGTCAAAAGAAGTCTGATGGCATACGACGACAAGAGATACCTGTGCAATGACATCGACTCCTATCCTTATGGAAGCTACGAATATGGTAAGTTTAAGTGGGTGATATAACTAGTGAAGCTCATAATGTTCTTTTTTCCTTCAGAAGATGTGCAGGAAGAGAATTAATGCTTCTGTCACATGCTGTTCTCTCCTGCGGTTTGCCTCTGGGTCATGGACAGAGAGGGATGAGTGCCTGGGTGATCCATATAGTACCTATGTGAAGAACACTTTGGATGTTAGCAGAGATATACAGCGTGCATGGATGTGTCCCCAGGGACAACTACAATATCTCCGAGACTGCCATGATGTACTCAATAAACATTGAAAACTATTTACCATGTTTTTGTGCGCCAACCATTGCTGAGAGTCGACGCAGGCTAAAAAAGAATGCCGCCCCGGACCAATAAGCAATTTGGAGGGAATTCTGAGCTGGCCTAGAAATGAATGGGATTGACCCACGAGCGGTTGTCTATGTTGCAGCTGGAATTATGAAGCAATATGCAGTTGAAAGCGTGTGACCAAGTAACTATTCTATTTCTATTTATTTCATTTCCAAAAATACAGAAATGAGGTCCAGGTACAAAAGGCGGAGCCTGACGAGGTACCTGGACCGACAAACAGGAATGCATACAGACAAAGATAAACAGTCTAGAGAGTGGAAATGAAAAATGAGTCTATCGAGCATGTATGACAGGAAGCCAACAAGCCAATCACTAGGTTTTAGAAATGGATGGAAGTGACCACCCTCGGACCAATAGACAGGTGAGCGATTTGGAAGCCTATGAGACGACTTAGAATTGAATAGAATAGATCATTTTGGTGTCTATGAGCGAGTGAGCAGATGTTGTGGCAATTAATGGTAGCCAATCACATAGAAATTAGATGGATGAAGGGGTGGAGCTGTGACCAACCAACCAGAGGACTTAGAAGTGGCTTGACCCAGATTAGAATTGGCTGGTGGATTAGAAATTCCTAGAAATAGATTAGAAAAAAGAGCGATTTGGAAGCCTATGAGCCAACTTAGAATTGAATAGAATAGATAATTTTGGTGTCTATGAGCGAGTGAACAGATGCGGCAATGAAGCGTAGCCAATCACATAGGAATTGGATAGATCACCATGAAGTGGTGGAGCCTGGATTAGACCTGGCTTCACCTGGATTAGAATGGGTGGTGGATTAGAAATTCCTAGAACTGGATTAGAAAAAGGATGCCGTTGTGGGGCTCGAATCTATACTACTGGGATGTCCCTTGCATCTCCCATAGGTCCCAGAAAGATGTCCCTTGGACATCCATCGGGTGTCACTGTGTTATCTTGGGTGATGGTTACAACACGGCCAGAGCCAGAAAGGAAAGCAAGGAAAGAAACATGTTTACTGACATCCACTGTTGACTTCGTATACATAAACACTTGTGTACATAAACTTTCAGTAGAAATATCCCTCTTTGTCTGGCCTCTCATCTGTGGCATGTTCAGCATGGGTGGCCCTGCGCTGACTTAGCCCACAGAGTAACAGAGGCACACGAGCCGCACGACCACTTCAAGGTGGGGATAACCGTGGGGGTATACATACAACATATTTACAGTATCTACAACATACATTGTCAGTACATTTATTTACAATGAAAATGTTTACATTATATACACCAAAGTAGAAAAATACTTACACTATGAACATGTTGACCTAGAAAAAAGCGTACATAGTTGACATTAGTCGTTGAAGCGTACACTAGTGTACATGGTTGAACCACTCACTTTTGTCGACGAGGCGCGCACATACTTTTACTGCCCATATCTCGTGTCTTTGAGTTGCTTTTACGTGTAAGTTCCGAGAGGTGCAACTGAAGCCTTGCGTGACAGAATCGACGAATGAGTCTTCTTTTTATGTCGTGTCATGCTGGAAAGTCCACATGTATAACCGCATCTCACATTAACTGCATCAGCTTCGAAATGATATTGTCTTCACTCATGCATGTCCCAATGCTTCTAGTGAAGCAGCTGTCACACGTCAGAAGCACCATGTGCACTGTGTCTGATGGATGCACCAGTGCTCCAGGAACTTGGCACTTGTTCGTCGTAAAGTCACTAGCTTGCAAAGCCGTGCCACTTTCACTGCCACTTTCACGTTAACCAGGTCCTACATTGCTCACAGGTTACAATGTTCTTGACAACACGTGATACAATGTAGCCAGAATAATAGAAAAAGGCGCTACCCTCTGTCTCTGTCAGTTGCGGCTGTCAAAAGGTCACTTATCCGCGTCACTTTCCTGCACTGGCACGACAGGATGCCTGTTTGTTTCAAAGTCTGCAAGGAAAAATGCCCCATCGTCCACTTCATATGATCCAGTAGTCGCCACTTTTAGACACTAGGACACACTGATTATTTTCAATGCCATCTTGAATTCGAGGGGTGTCGGAATTGGATTTCGGAGCCGGACATTCGAGAAGACGTTCTCATGGCTGTCTTATGTAAACCTGGAGGTGAGAACAAACTCAAACTTCCGGTCTTCCAGTAGGTATTTCTGGAGCTCCAGGATAGACGTAGTCGAAAAGGCGACACCAGCTTGACAAGGCTTAAAATGTCCGTTGCCTATTTTGAGTCGCCTAAACATGTCCATGAAGTCTCTCAGACACGTCACAGCTTCTTCATGGCGGGTCGGGTTGTGGAGGCGGCTCAATGCCATCACAGGGTGGCGGCTGCACATAAGGTCAAACCATTTATTCACTTGGTCAATAAACCACGCTGTAACCAAGTAGTGTTCTGGCCAGCTGTGGGTCTCGACCATAGTGCGCAGCGCAACGTCTGTGGTGTGGCTGAAAATAGTCATTGCGTTGGACACTTCCGTCTTATCAAAGTGATTTCTGTCAACATTTTGTTTTGTCACTTTTGAGGCGAGTTTGAATGCGCTCTCATCTTGAAAAGCAGCACGTTTCTTTATAGGTTCTAGGAAGATGATGCAGCCCGTCAAGTTGTAGCGCATGACGTCATCAGGGTGGAGAATGATTTGTTGTCCATTCATCAGGTGCCCACACAGATTCTTAGCGATGTGGGGGACTTCAGCTATGAACCGAACGTCCTTTCTGTGTAGACCAGGATGCTCGGCAACATTGGCAACACGGGCGTGCTTTCCGGAATTTATCTACAAAATATTTCATACTGTACGTTTCCACAGAGAACATTATGTACTGCTGCGGCTACTGCTTAATAAGCACATGCAAAACGCTGATTCATTTACCTTGGACTACTGCCACATTAATCGGTTGCCCGATCCCATATCTGTCCTGACAGCGACAATTTCCAGACCAATGCTGCAGCATCTTTCAATGATGGTCAGCACCATGTTTCCAGCATCAATCTCACTGAACGAGTCTCCTGCACAATGATCAGTGTGCAGTCACAAAAGTGTTTCTTACTGCACCATCTGAAACCATTCATGCTGCATCGCCAGCATCTAGAACCAGTTCGCGGAACATAGAACATACGCATAGCTTAGTAATAAGTGATTGGCCAGGAATTAATTAGGTTTTACCTTGAAGTGTTTTACATAAAAAATATGTTTGAGTAATTAGTGCCTAACTAACAAACTGCTGCTTCTCTGTCTAAATGTGCTTCATCTGAAAGAAATTACATAAAAAGCATCCACCTTACACCATGCATTCCCAAATTTTGCTGTCGCAGAGCTTACAAGCTACAAGTGATACAATTGTAAAAATAGATCCTAAAGCCAGGCCCAATTACTCAGGCGGATACATGTCGACGACACTTCTTGCTAGCAGTACGTCTTCATTGTCGGACCCTCTGTTCCATTTCTTGTACCACACGTGGGAGGAACGAATGCCTGCGACTAGCTGCAATTAGCTTTATCATTCACAATCTTTAACAGCATACCGTTTGAAAGAGCACTTAATGGGCTATCTTTCAGTGTAAAACTCACTTGGGTCTAATGCCCACTTCCCCGACAGGAAGGCTACCAAGTTCACGTAAAAACGCGCTTTACGGCGTTTTTGCGATTTTTTTTCAAGCGAACGGGCGTCAGTAGGTATCGGGCTCTGCCACAGAGTTACAGTCCGGTATGTAGAGAGCAAGTAGAAAAAATGTCGTCCGCGTCAGATGAACGTAGGGCGCGTAGGGTTGTCTCAAACTTCGGCGCGAGTGCTCACTGATGAGGCATCGTGGTGCGCGCTTCAATTTTGTTTTCCCGTATCCGCTCTGATTTAAAGTTTGAAATTTGTACCAATGTTCATCACAAAGACGTGGCTTTCACAGAAAAAATATGTAACAAAATCGAAGGACCTCGACGGACGGGCTTGCCTGATTTGAGATGAAATCGCCCATCAAAATTTCAAGCACAACGGAAGCAAGACATGACATGATAATGAGACATTACAACAGTACGTCACTGCACCAATGTTGGAACAAAAAAAAAATCTTACTTTTTCTCCGTTGGTGTCCGATTTTGGAGCAGAACACACACTCAGCTCAAGGGAACCCAAGCAGCACAGCGCGTCGGGAAAACTTCGGTCCGACGGCGGTATGACATACGATAGTACCGGGGCCCAACGTCAGACCGGTACTGGTTTTGCAACACCGGGAACACATCGGACCAAAATTGGGTCTTGGTACTGGAGCACGGTGCGAACCCGACTGGTCCCCGGTACTGAGTAGGAGCCTACCCTCCCCTTCCTCCTCGCCCGCTTTTATTTTTTATGTTTCGCTTATATGGCTAGATTTTTATTTCAAACGAAGTACACTTTCCGGACCGAGCGATAAAAGGAAAACTGACTATTTCTGCAGTACTTGCTGGATTGAAAATGGCCGCAATTTTTGTACCGCCATTTTTTAACGTGCCACAGGAAAAAAAGCTTTCCTCCTACGGCTGTTCGGAAGGTGTTCTGCTTCCAAAAAGAACAATACGCTCACGTGACGCTCTCATTTATTATTAGGTAAACAAGAGAAGCAGATTGACTATAAGTGACTACATATTTTCCAGCCTACCAAAACCGCTACAAAGCAGCACTCGTCTGGACTCAGTGGTACTTTCTTGTCAAAAGGAAAGTATAATGAAGCACCCTTGCAGGGTCCAAGAAGACTCACTGCAGCAATATAACCAAAAGTTAAAAAAAAGTGACAGTAAAAGAGATAAACGCGACGACAACCAGGTACAAGTCAAGTGCAGTTGGGGCACTTCAAACATGGAGAAAATATCAGAACAGCAGGCCAACCGAGGCCAACGCTGTCCCACAAAGTAAAACTGAAAGACGTTGCGTGGGTAAGGTTAATGAGAGTACATCGTATGTCTCACTTCATGATATCCAACTGATCATCTGCTCCCAAACAAGTTTTTTCTCGGGATGCTCGTCTATATGTAACGTTTGGTATAGCTTGTGGAATTTGTGGACCGTTTCGTGGTAATGTACGGCGAGTTTGTATCGCGAATGGTCATCCCAATTACCTCATCTGCATTAGCACTCATGAAAACTCAAACTTAATCAGCATTTTGAGAAAATACAACTTTTATCTGCGAACCAACATTTTAAAACTCGTGAAACTTGCAAATGGTAGCGTTCCGGAATGAGGAATGATCATTGTGTAGCGTAAAATCGGTGGCTGAGTCAAAGTGCCCACTGTCCCAGGCAAAAATCTGGAGTGGGACAACTTCAGCGTGGTTTATTGGACAGGTCCCACTTAGAATGTGGGACCATTTAGTGACTGGGACCAGTTGGGACTGGTAGGCACTGAACCAGTTTCATCTGAAGCGCAACTAGTGGAATTGATCCATTGGTCCCCTCTGGCAAGTGGTCCGGGATCCGGCCACTTGGCAACTGGGACCGCTGAATGTATAATCGAAAATAATACGTGGACATGCAAATATTGCTCAAGTAAATATACTGTTTATTCTGCTCAAAGCATACACTAAGCAAAAAGAAATAATCAATTCATCTCCATATATACGTACTACGTAGTATAAGTGTGATCACTCACTGTGTCTAGCTAGACAAAGCATATGCCTGACTGTGTGATGCACTCATGGACCACAGAGAGCTACGTTTTGTTGGCCACCTCACAACTTCTAGTATTTTCTCAGAGAAGATAACACATGACACTCCTGTTTTCCATGCAGGTCGCGACATGTGCCCCCTTCCTCTTCACGATACGTTCGAAATCTGTATCTCATTCAGTTCCTCCTAAGTTTCTAAAATGAAACATCTAATTAATAGTAAGCGAAACATAACGGTCATCACTCATACCTTCGAACATCAGAAGCACCACCACGTGCAGTCCGGTTGTAGTTTCACCGTCCGTTTCTTGTGAAAACTCTTCCGGGAAATCGACAATGTGTTGCGCAGGGTCCACTGTCATCGCATTGCCTTAGAAAGTGCACTAAAACACACGCAAATACTGCACAGAAGTTACACGATCCTTGCTACGGCAACCGAAGACAAAACGAACTCACCGCAACGCGCCCAACTCCCAACTGTCACCTGTCACCCTCGCCTCTCACCCTCTCTGCTCTCGCGTCTCGCCGTTTGAATTTGTAGCCGCCGAGGCGCCTTCATGGTTCTCTATTGCATCAGCCTCTGCATGGAGCTTGGATGTTCTAAAAGTGCGCTTGCCTGCTCCGTATAAGGTACGGCATTGTGATATGTAATCGGCACGGTGTCGGGGCATGAACGCGCAAAATCCTACGATTTTACTCTTTTTTTTACATCTACCACGTGATCACGAATCGGGTGGCTATCGGGGATTTTTCGGGGAGCGACCTCACAATGTTTTCCTCTCGCATTTCTCCTTTCTCTTGGTACTGGGATACTATCGGCATAGCCTCGGGTTCCTGCATTCGATACCGGCCTTTGCAGAACCAGTAGCCCCGTTGCCTTCCCAACCTTTTCCGGGTCCTCTGTGCTGCTTGGGAAGTGTTCACTCTGTCGATATCCTAGTTTAAAGATCATCTTCAAAGATTAACAGATAGAACATAAGACACACATATACACCGGCATATAACATGCTGTGATAAAGACATTGTAGAACTACTTCAATGCACAGTGTATTTTTACAACCTAATAAACTTACACCAACAATGTTTTCTAGACAGTTGTCATGGTCCACACGACGAAAGAGGCTTGTCTCTTGTGCAGGCTGTGGCTGAAAATAAGCAAGGTTTACATTACCACAGATAGCAGTATTGTTACAGACACTAAAATCAAAGGAAAGATAAACGTCAAAGGTATACTTACCATATCATGCTCTGCAATCGGGCCACAAGTCTCCTGATTGCACGCCCTATCTCGTGGCTCTGGCGACACCTGATTTTGAAAATAGATCAGGTGGCACATTTATGTTTCCCTGAGTAGTAATTATACAACCCAAGATTTACACTGAAAATCCACGGCAAGTATTGCATTTTTTACTTTAAAATTAGTTTAAATTATTTAAGAAAATTAAGAAAATTCGAAATTTTAAAATTGCGCAAAATCTACCTCAATGCAATACTTGTCGTGGATTTTCTATGTAAAACTCGGGTTGTAGAAAAAAAACTGAATTGAAAGGGAGCAGACAGTGGGAAATCATTTATTTGAAAATCAACGACGCCATCTGGGCGACCGGTGTGGGTGACCGGGCAACGTTGGGCAGGACTGTTGTAGAGGCAGGTGGCAAGCATGAGACACCAGACGAGATGGCACCTCCGTCATGTGGATATGCGTGTAAGAGAGAGAGACAGAACAACAAGATGCTAGTGTCAGGTAAAAATGGCAACACTGTTCAACAAGTCTAGGCATGCCAGAGCGCGTGGAAAAGGACTTCTCTCACTTCCTCTGACGGTAGGATACAGATCAATGCAGAAAGCGAGTGGACAATGATCAGTGCTGCTGCTCGCTGTGGTACTCAGATGTCATGCTAGAACGAGCACCTCTAGGCGTGCATTGCTGTATTATTCCAATGATTTTTTTTCAAGAAATAGCACAATCTTTCTGTACAAAGGTGTACAGTCAAACTGCATAACCACACAGTGCAGAAATGCAGCATGTGCAATAATTTTCCATAGCTTTGTCATCTGTGTAAACAATGAAAATTAGTCGAGGCAAGCCACAAATATGAACGACACAAACATGTAAACCTCAAACGCCTAGTGACTGAGTTGCTCGAATTATGGTCTGTATTTCAGGATGTCTGAAATCCTGTAATGCATAGAAAACTGGGAATAGAGTGAGAACTATTGCATGACTGGAAAACCTAAAAAACAAACGTCAAGAAAGCAGTGAAGAGCTGCTGAAGTAAAAATTCACTAAATAAGTTGCATAATTGTACAGTGGCAATTGTCTCTCTCATGGCATCACACCGGCCTCTCATGTCATTTCCCAGTCAAAGTTGAGTGATCTGTGTGACAGTGAAGTGATAACTGTAACTGCGTCACCATGCAAATTATTTCTGAACAAGAAGCCTAAATTTAAAAAAAATCTGAATAGGGAGTGATTTCAAAGATCGTAGTGCATGATGCAGTCGTCCGTGTAGTCATTCTTCTATCCGCATCTTTTTGTTGACTACACATCATAATTCGTACCAACTACCCCGCCTGCATATGCTCGTTTAGTGCATGATGTGCTGTTGGCCGCCATGTTATGGCATGGCATGAGCAGTGGGAAATTTTTATGCATTGGTGGTGGTGATGGCTTGACATGTAATGCTGCGCTTTCAGACATATGTCGGCACAGTTCCCTTAGAAGTCGGCCCAGGACGCACATTCCCCCAGGGCGTGAGTCGTGACGTTGCCCACATTCGTGAGGCCGACAACGGCAAGCCCTATCACCACCACCACCACCACCACCGCTGCGATGATAATGCTAGTGAAATTGCTTACAATGCCAGTATGGAGTCGAAAGAGAAGCTTGCAAAGAATGAGCATAGAAAAATAGATGAGTCCCCAATAAGATCTGTAAAAATGTTTCCTTAATATGTGTGGCTTTGAACAAATAAGCACAGCGCAATTATTGAACAAAATGGCACCACAGGCTCGTTTGTAGCTGATGTTGCAGCTGTTGTGAACCTTTTCTTTGGTCCATTCCTGTCTGCCCCATACTTGAAACCAGTATAAGACACCCTTCTTTATGGGATATTTTGTTCATTTTAGCACCTTGTACATGGTCACAACCTCCAAATTCTGAATGGCTCGGATGCGGCGTAATGGCATTAAAGTGTCGTCGTTTACTTTAGCAATTAATACGTCTGTGATGTCAATAGCATCATAGCAGATGACGAGGACATTAGGTAATGTCATCAGAGCAAGAGTCAGTCGCAACGTAATGGTAAATCTTTGTTGGCTCAGCAGAACAATCAATTTAGTGATTAATGATTTGTACAATAATGTTATATGCTGAAATGCAGAACTAAAAAAGGTCACCCGGCGTCGGGAACTTGGCGTCCCCATCGCCCGGCAGCAGCCGCAGTAGCCCCCTCCTGCACCAACGGTTGGGTCGCCGCAGGAGGGAGACCCCACGTATAGCTGTGCGTGGCTTTCCCGTGTCTGGGGAAAGGGGGATCCTGGCAGTTGAGTGGACTCGGAGGTTGGTTTGGACCCTTTGGGGCCCCTCTTTTTTCACCTTCTTTGGCGGCAAGGGTCAACCTTGGGCAGTCTTTCACCCTCCAGAAGCTGCACGTGGGTATAGTGTGAACGTACCTGCTACGGCGCTAAGCGCAATCCCCTGGTTGGGCTCCGTGGTGGGCGGCAGGACTTTTACACCGAATAGTTCCATTCCATGTATGGCTTCTAATTCCTTATCACCCAATGATCGGAGCCTGAAAAGGTCCCGCACCGAGCAAAAGAATACATTCTTATACAGACCCGAACCTGAACCATGGTATGCAAAGTTTCTCGTAGTACACTCCAAAGACGAAACAAAACCGCTTTCGAAAATGTCACCATTTGCAGTTGCTAAAGCATTGGAAAGTGTAGTTGGCAAGAACTACAGCGCCAAGAAGCTGAGCAGCGGTGACATTCAAGTCCAAGTGGAGAACCGAAAACAAAGTAGTGCACTGTATTCCCTCACCCACATCGGAGAAACAGCTGTAACAGTAAGCTCTCACCGCACTTTGAACATCGTAAGAGGTGTGATATCTGAGAGTGAACTATACTTGAGTGCTCAGACTCCGAACTTGAGGAAGGGCTGGCTGACGAGGGTGCAGTCTCGGCAGAACGAATCGGTGACGCGCAGAGATGGGAAAGAGATTCCCACGAAACATGTAGTCCTGTCATTCAAGCTCCACAATGTTCCATCAACAATCAAAGCTGGCTATCTAAACTGTCATGTGAGGGCATATATCCCCAATCCAAGAAGCTGCTACAAGTGCCAGAAGTTTGGCCACGGTTCTCGGGTGTGTCGTGGACAGGCTGTCTGTGTAAGGTGTGCTGGCAAAGACCACTCGTCAGAGACATGCTCAAATGATATCTGTAGCACTAACTTTGAAGGTAACCGCCCCGCGTACTCGAGATCCTGTCCTTTCTGGCAGGAGAAGAAACAGGTTCTCAAGATAAAGGTTGAACAAAACGTCACATACCGAGCGGCGAGAGCCCAGTTACAGTTCCAGAAGCAAGGAACTTTCTCTGATGTGGTGCGCAGGGGAGCGGTACCACTCAGAGTTTCAGTGGACCCAGACCTCTGGGCCTCCACACCACGCTCCCCAACTCAAAGAGAGGGTCACAGAGGTGCTTCCTCCAGTGGCCACACAGCCAATCAGCCATGGAGAGGCCGCCACAACCTCAAAGGAGGTTGTTGCATCTCCCTCCGTTTGGGACGGGATTGCCAAGGGCCCGTCCCAAAGTACAAGTCAAGACATGGATGTCGATGGTGACGACTGCTTATCGCAGAAGTCGTCATCGAGTCTTCCAAGTACTACTTCGTCCTTGGGCAACGAGCAGAGAAAGAAAAGCACTGGCAAAGGACGGGGTCTGAGAGGCCAAGAACAGCAAAAGGTTCCTCCACCACGGATACAAGCTCCTTGATTCTCCACATTCATGTTCCCACATTTCACGGGTTCTTCACGTTTTCAGGTTGCATTTCAGTCCTTGCCGATCCCCTTCCTCTGCTTACTCGTAATGAGTTCCAGTTGCAAGCGTACCATTCAGTGGAACTGTCGTGGTCTTCTGGGGAATCTTGATGACGTCGATGATATATCAGACAGACACAGTGCTGTCTGTTTCTGTCTTCAAGAAACGAACCTGAACTTTGAAACTCCATGACACCTCCGACGGTGAAACGTATACAGAAAAGACCGAACGGACGCTGCACGTGCTTCTGGAGGTGTCTCCATCGTCACGGCGAGGGCACTTCCCACGAAAGATGTCCCACTTTCTACAAATCTTGAGGTCGTTGCATTGCAGATTTGCACTGACCGTGTGATGACGGTGTGTTCTTTGTACCTACCACCATCGAAGAAAAACAACTTGAAGACCTCCTCAGACAGCTGCCACAGCCTTTTCTGCTGCTTGGAGATCTTAATGCACACCATCCTCTGTGGGGTTGCTCAAAAGTTGACACACGAGGTAGGATGTTAGAGAAAATGCTAACATCTTTGCCAATCTGCCTTCTCAACACAGGGAGTGCAACACATGTCAATTCGGCTTCACAGACTTTCTCAGCCATTGACATTTCACTATGTAGTCCATCTGTATTCCAAGCAGACTTGTGCCCGTTACTCGAAAAAAGTAATTGATTACCGTTACTGTTACTTGTACGAAAAAAGGAATTGGTTACCGTTACGAATTACTCGACTCCAAATGTAATTGAGTAACGAGTAGAAAAGCAACGCGTTACTCCGGTCGTTACTCTGCATTCACGCAAGTTATACTCATCTTTGTGTGCCTCAGAAAAGAAAAGGAAATGAAAAAGGTCCAGCAGCAGTACAACTGAAATAACAAAAAAAAAAGAAAAAGAAGAAAGAAAGAAAGACGCCTAGGACAAGTAGCTCTGTACGTCTACTGTATTTATCGTACGGGAAGACGTTGACCCGATTGTGGAAGAACATTGCGTGGAACTTCCCCATGACTCACTAAACTTCCAAAGCTTCAGGTACCACGACACAGGTGTAGGGAGAGATTAGAGAGAGAGACCCTGAAATCCCTGAACTTCATTACAATGACCTCCGCTTGCTATAGTGGAACGGCCCAACAAAGGCTCACAGCACGAGGGCCTTGGCCTGGGACAGAACATGTGAAAGATAAGTTAATCTCTGCTGGAAAAGTAATCAATTACTGAGTAATCGATTACTCAGAAAAGTAATTGATTACTCGAAAAATTACTCAAAAATGTAATTGATTACAAGTAACGCAATTACTAGTAACGCGTTACGCACAAGTCTGATTCCAAGACATTTCATGGGCAGTTGCCGACAATCCTTACAGTAGCGACCACTTCCCTCTTGTATTAAAATTCAATCAACTGGCAGCTACCCTCACTACCCGACCACTCCGTTGGAAAACACAGCTTGCCGATTGGGGCTCCTTTAAACAAGAAGCCATTCTGTCAACAGAATCACTTCATGGACTAGGCATTAATGAAGCAAATGACATTATTACAGACAATATTATCAACGCAGCCACTAAATGCATTCCGCAATCTTCAGGTCGTCTCCCTAGACGCTGCAAGCCCTGGTGGACGAGTGACTGTGCGAACACCAGACGGGAGCAGAACCGTGCATGGGGTAAGTTCCGACGATACCCAACCCCAGCAAACTTGCTCGCTTTTAAAAGAGCCCGTGCGAAAGCAAGGTGGACACGGCAACAAGCGAAACGGCAACCTTGAGAAAATTTGGTATCCACCTTAAGTAGTAGCACTCCATCCAAATTTGTATGGGACAGATTGAAAAAAATCAGAGGCGACTGCAGGAGCTTCTCTGTTCCACTGCTGCAAATAAATGGAAGCACGTGTCAGAGCATTGAAGACCAAGCTGACGCCTTAGGCGGACACTTCCCAAACGTTTCCTCTTCCACTCATTACACACGGGAGTTCTTGAAGATCAAGGATTCTGCCGAGAAGTGCACCCTGTCATGTGGTACTGGCGACAACTACGCTTACAATAGGCCTTTTAACATAACATAACTTTTAAGAGCACTGAGCATTTCAAAACAGACAGCTCCAGGGCCAGATCGCGTCACGTACTCTATGCTGCAGCATTTAACACCTTCATCGCTAGAAACTCTTCTAGGCTTCTTTAACTCTGTCTGGAATGAAGGCTGCCTCCCGTCCCGCTGGAAGGAGGCGATCATCATTCCACTACTAAAACCAGGGAAAAGTCCTTCCAGTCCAAGCAGCTACAGGCCTATTGCCCTTACCAGTTGCTTAGGAAAAACTTTTGAACGTATGGTGAACTGCAGACTTATGTACTACCTTGAAGAAAATGAATGCCTAGACCGATATCAGTGTGACTTTAGAACTGCATGCTCAACAACAGACCAGCTATTGCGTTCGGAGACGGTTATTAGGGAGGCTTTTGCCAGACGGCAGCATTGTGCATCCATCTTTTTCGACCTCGAAAAGGCGTACGATACCGCCTGGCGGTATGGCATCCTTCGTGACCTACACTCTTTTGGGATACGGGGTCGGCTCTTCCGTTGCGTTGCAAACTTTCTTCAGGGGAGAACATTTAGGGTGCAGCTGGGAACTGTACAGTGCCGCCTGTTCACACAAGAGAATGGAGTCCCGCAGGGGTCTGTTTTAACAGTAACACTCTTTATTGTAACGATGAACTCTGTCGTCGGTGCAGTTCCACCGTCTGTCACGTACTCCTTATATGTGGATGACATTCAAATATCCTGTTCTTCCACAAGCATTTCTAGCTGTGAGAGACAGCTCCAGCTCACCATAAACAAACTTTCAGACTGGTCCACCAAAAACGATTTCAAGTTTTCCCGTGAGAAAACTGTTTGTGTTCCATTTTCAAGAGTGAGGGGTGCGTTTCCTGAGCCCACACTCAGAATGAATGGCCAGGATATTACTGTCATGCCTGAACACAAATTCATTGGTGTCATCTTTGACCAAAAGCTCAATTTCGTGTCTCACATAAAAAATCTCAGAGTGAAGTCAATGAAGGCCTTAAATGTACTCAAGATCTTGTCGCACAGGTCTAGGGGTACAGACCGGGAAGTCCTGCGCCGTATTTATATTTCCGTCATTCGCTCAAAGCTTGACTACGGGTCTTTGGTTTATGGCTCTGCACGGAGGTCTGCTCTGGCGGTTTTAGACCTAGTTCACCACCAGGGTCTCCATCTGGTGTTGGGAGCTTTTCGAACATCTCCAGTTCAAAGCTTGTATGCAGAGTGCAATGAATGGTCGCTCGAAAAACGGAGATTTTACCTTGCCTCTACATATGCAATGAAGGTGAGATCTTACCCGCAGCACCCTGCCCTAGCCTGTGCCACAGAAACCCGTTTCCAGCAGCTGTTTGTGAACAGACCTTCTGTCGTCCCTCCTTTTAGTATGCGACTGTCCCTGGAAATGGAAGCTTACGGCTTCCCTGACCAGGGCAGGGTGACTCTAGTAGAAAGTGGTGGGAGGCTTCCCCCATGGCAACCACCACCAACACACAACACATCGTTATTAAAATATAAAAAGCAAGAAACTTCTACAGTTGTGCTCCAGCAGGAGTTCTTATCATTAAAGGACAGGTGTGGGGACCATGTCGCCCTTTTCACAGATGGCTCTAAAACGGGCCAAAAGGTTTCATGTGCAATGGTCACAGGCACGTCTGCTGTGTCTCGCCGTCTGCCAAATAATTTTTCTATTTTCAGTGCAGAGGTATACTCTGTGATCCTTGCTTCTAATCATGTGTTACACTCTAACATTGATACGTCAGTCGTGTACACCGATTCCCTGAGCTGTCTACAAGCTATATGTAGGTTACGGAAACAAAAGAATCCGTTTGTGCAACAGGCCCAGCATTTATTCAGCAAAATTACAAACAAAGGTTTCTCTCTAACACTCTGCTCGGTGCCAAGTCACGTAGGTATACGTGGCAACGAGCAAGCCGACAAGGCCGCTGTCGAGGCACTGTCCGGCGACCTCGCATTTACAGAAGTGGCCGCTGAAGACTTGCGATCATTCATACGAAAGACAATTAATACGAAATGGCAAAAACAATGGAACACACAGAACACTAATAAACTCCATCTAACCAAACATGACATAGGCAAGCCCACACATGTTTTCAGTAACCGGCTTCACGAAATTCTGTCAGCTCGGTTACGTGTTGGCCACACCTACCTGACACACGGATTCCTTTTACGGGAGGAGGATCCACCCCAGTGTGTGCCTTGCAGGGAACCGCTTTCTGTTCTGCATATTCTGATAATGTGCCCACTGCACGAAGCTCACCGTCGCCACCACTTTCCCGTCTTTTACAAATATAACATTCCCTTCCATCCCGCGCTTTTGCTGGGTGATGAGCCCCAGGTTACTTTTAATTGTGTATACAATTTTTAAACCATGTTGGTTGCTTCAAGTACCTTTAAACTAAATTTTAAGTGAATTATTCCCCTTTTTAAATAAATAACATTTTATCATTGTCTTTGCGCATAATAGCCGTAGTCGCTCATGCGCCAGAAAAACCTCAATCACTCACTCACTCACTATCCTTTTAAAACAATCAGTATATTTTTAAATTAAATTTATTTTACACATCAGAGTTTTGGAGCATTATGATCTTTGTTGTCGTTACGCCACTAAACTTCCAATCATCATCATAAAAAAGGTCAGATGTAAGCACAGCACCGCACTGACAGGGGGTCACGACACTGGCAACTTCCACGCTCAGAAGCGGGGACGCCCTGGGTAACATGACGAAAACAGCGCTGAACCAACAAAGAAACACACAAACGCACACCCAGAACGAGGACGTAAACAAGGCAGCACACTGAGTACGTTTTCCGTATGAGTCGCACTCCAAAGAAACACAGCCAGCAAAGAGATGCTCTCCAGTGGCGTATCTAGAGCTACCTGCGCCCATGGCAACATGGTTAGCATGATGTCCTTGGGGATGCGTTTTCGTGTGGTCCGCACTAGGTTTCGCACTACAACCTCTCTAATGGCGGGTGCTTTAGATCATTTATGAATGTGCCAGGTTGAGTGCCCGACCTGGCACATTCCGACCACATAATGGCGCCCCTGTTCACCTGGCGCCCATGGCACCTGTCCACACCTGCCACACCCTAGATACGCCACTGATGCTCTCACACGTTGCAGATTTGTGACACGCTCAAAATACCACGTTTCTTAAAACTATAATACCGTAAAAGTTATGCGTGTGGGAGTCACCCGCAGGATAAGGCCACCTTGCATCAAATGTTCTTTCTGTTTACAAAGCCTACAGTGATCAAGCACACACGTTGTGAACATGACATCAGGCTCGAAAGCGTATAAAAGACGCTGCTGGAATGTCCCATCAATCGAGTGGCAATCTTGATCGTTGCAGTTCACCACACAGGTCGCACAACAGACGATAAAAAAGCGATGGTCGATGCGGATGAAATAAATAAACACAACTACAATCGACGACCGAACACCGACAAAAGCACACCGATCACTTGCGCGAGGATACGTACTGCTGCCTTTCAAATAATATGGCAAATGCCTCTATGTACATTTTTTTTCAACCATATGAACCATATCTCGCAGGGCTTGCGACATAACATAGACAGAGAGTTACAGAGTTAGGCAATAGGCATAACCGCCGACTACCGATACCCCGATCCGCAACCACCTGCGGCAGCGCCAGCGCCGCCTGAACTTTTCTTCCGTAAACGACCTCATAATCAAAAAAGAAGCGGGAGCCTTCCTCTTCGCAGTCCTGTCGTCTGCTACTTTCTCCCTCCCCTCAACCGCCTCATGACAATGTCAATAGTGCGCATGCGTTGTGGTGAACCGTTTGGTCAACCGCTCTTCATTCCCGGAGAGATCACGGGATCGATTTAAACCCGACGTCACTAAACCAATGGTTCCAGTCGGCTGGTGAATACGGATTTGTGTGTCGGTGGATGATCCTCGTCTTCTTCTTGCGAGCAGCCCTCCACCCCGAGCACGGCTGCCACGTGAACCAGGGAGGCTGATTCTACGCCCTTGGCGTAGTTGCCCTTCCTCAGGAGACGATGAATATGGCCCATAGGGAACTGGAGCCCTGTTGAGCGGGACGAGGTCTTCCGCTTTCCCTTTGCATTGTCACCTTTTCTACAACCTGTCATGTTGACGCTATACAGGCTAACGACAAACTGCAAGAAGACAACAGCTAATTCTAAGTGACGGCCGGGGTGTGATCCTCGTCTTCTTGTTGTTCCGAGAAGCGCTGCCCGCCACCTCGAGCACGGCTGCCAGGTAAACCAGGGCTCCTGATCGAACACGCTCGGTGTAGTTGCCCTTCCTCAGGAGACGATGTATACGACCGATGGGAAGCTGGAGCGCTGTTGTGCGGGACCTTGGCGTTGCCACCTTTTCCACCACCTGCCATTTTGACGCTATAGAGGTTAAGGACAAACTGTAAGAAGACAACAGCCAACTCAAAGTGTCCGGGGATGATCCCCGTCCTCTTGCTGTTGCGAGTGGCGTTTCGCGGCACCTCCAGCACGGTTGCTAGGTAATCCAGGGCTCCGGACCCAACGCGCTCGGCTCGTGAGTACGACTTGAAGTTCGTATTCACCAGCGGACTTGGACCATTGGTTCAGTGACGTCGGGTTTAAACCGATCACGTGATCCCTCCGGCTATGAAGGGCGGTTGACAAAAGGGTTGACCACAACGCATGCGCATTATTGACATTGTCATGAGATGGTTGAGGGGAGGGAGAAAGTAGCAGACGACAGGACTGCGAAGAGGAAGGCTGCCGTTTGTTTTTTGATTATGAGGTTGTTAACGAAAGAAAAGTTCAGGTGGCGCTGGCGCTGCTGCAGACAGTTGCGGATCGGGGTGTCAGTAATCGGCGGTTACGCATATTGCCTACCTCTGTATTTATGTACGCAAGCTTTGCGAGATATAGTTGATATGGTCGCCAAAAAAGTGTACATATAGAGTCCGTTTGCCATGTTATTTGAAAGACAGCAGTACGTATCCTCGCGCAGGTGATCTTTATGCTTTTGCTGGTGTTCGGTCGTCGATTGTGGTTGGGTTTAATTATTTTATCCGCATCAACCATCGCTTTTTTATCGTCTGATGTGCGACCTGTGTGGTGAACTGCAGCGATCAAGATTGCCACTCGATTGATGGGACATTCCAGCAGCGTCTTTTATACGCTTTCGAGCCTGATGTCACGTTCGGAACGTGTGTGCAAGTGCTTGATCACTGTAGGCTTTGTAAACAGAAAGAACATTGATGCAAGGGTGGCCTTATCCTGCGGGTGACTCCCATACGCATAACTTTTACGGTATTATAGTTTTCAGAAACGTGGTATTTTCAACGTGTCACAAATCTGCAACGTATTAGAGCACCTCTTGGCTGGCTGCGTTTCTTTGGAGTGCGACTTATACGGAAAACGTACTCAGGGTGCTGCCTTGTTTACGTCCTCGTCCTGTGCGTGTGTGTTTGTGTGTTTCTTTGTTTTTTTTTTGCGCTGTTTTCGTCATGTTACCCAGGGCGTCCCCGCTTGTGAGCGTGGAAGTTGCCAGTGTCGTGACCCCCTGTCAGTGCGGTGCTGTCCTTACATCTGACCTTTTTTGTTTCTGCATTTCAGCATACAAGATTATTGTATATTATGCACTGAATTGATTGTTCTGTTGAACCAACAAAGATTCGCCATTCTGTTGTGACAGTCTCTTGCTCTGATGACATGTCACAAAATGGGAAGATACCTAATGTATATAATTTTCCTTGTCATCTGCTATGATGCCCTTGACATCACAGACGTAATAATTCCTAAAGTAAACGACCACACTTTGCATTCATTCATTCATTCATTCATTCATTCATTCAAATTCATATCATTACATTGCATGAATTTGTACGTTGTGACCATGTACACAAAATATAGATGTTAAAATGAACCAAATGTACGATAAAGAAGGGTGTGTTATACTGGTTTCAAGTATGGGACAGACAGAAATGGACCAAAGAAAACGTACACAACAGCTGCAACATCTGCTACAAACAAGCCTGTGCTGCCATTTTGTTCAATAATTGCACTGTGCTTATTTGTTCAAAGCCACATATATTAAGGAAACACTTTTACACACTTTGTTGGGGACTCATCTATTTTTCCATGCTCATTCTTTGCAAGCTTCTCTTTCGACTCCATTCTGGCATTGTAAGCAATTTCACTAGCATTATCATCGGAACATTACATGCCAAGCCATCACCACCACCAATGCATAAAAATTTCCCACAGCTCATGCCATGCCATAATATGGCTGCCAACAGCACATCATGCACTAAACAAGCATATGCAGGCGGGGTAGTTGGTACGAATTATGGTGTGTAGACAACAAAAAGATGCGGATAGAAGAATGACTACACGGACGACTGCATCATCCACTACGATCTTCGAAATCGCTCTCTATTCAGATTTTTTTTTAAATTTAGGCTTCTTGTTCAGAAAGAATTTGCATGGTGACGCAGTTACAGTTATCACTTCACTGTCACACAGATCACTCAACTTTGACTGTGAAATGACATGAGAGGCCGGTGTGATGCCATGAGAGAGAGAGTTGCCACTGTACAATTATGAAACTTATTTAGTGAATTTTGACTTCAGCAGCTCTTCACTGCTTTCTTGACGTTTTTTTTAGGTTTTCCAGTCATGCAATAGTTCTCAGTCTATTCCCAGTTTTCTATGCATTACTGGTTTTCAGACATCCTGAAATACAAACCATAATTCGAGCAGCTCAGCCACTGGGCGCTTGAGGCTTACATGTTTGTGTCGTTCATATATGTGGATTGCCTCGACTAATCTTTATTGTTTACACAGATGACAAAGCTATGAAAAATTATTGCACATGCTGCATTTCTGCACTGTGTGGTTATGCAGTTTGACTGTACACTTTGTACCGAGAGATTGTGCTATTTCTTGAGAAACAAAACATTGGAATATCACAGCAAGGTAGACCTAGAGGTGCTCGTTCTAGCATGAATTCTCAATGCCACAGCAAGCAGCAGCACTGATCATTGTCCGCTCGCTTTCTGTATTGATCTGTATCATTCCGTAAGAGGAAGTCTGGAGTGGAAAAATGGACGCAGATGCACTGTCTTCAGGCAACTTCTGGAAATTAATACGTGAGAGTACCAATGTACAGGACATGTCATACAGCCAAAACCCGTGGACACTTAGCATGCTCCTGAGCTGGTGCAAGGATGCAGTGATGTACTACACATGCGCATATTAGAAAGATATTGGTTTGGTTCACTATTTTGGAACTCAGCTATTCAAAACACGATGAAGACATGCACAACACAGCCAAATTAGAGGCATTGCGGCATTCATAATAAATAGAAGCACGATTACAATGTGGATGCAGGTGTATGATAAATTATGCGGCATGATTCCATAGGGATGTGTTTTTCCATTCTTAAGATTCATCTGTACAGGATATGAAGCTACACAACAAGAGTGCATAGATCACACAGGTGTAACGTTGCAGTGTCGTCGAGCAATTTTTAACAGTCCTGCTCACAAAATGATGCAGAACAGCATGCATACATTTTTTCTTGAACGAAAAGCCTTGAGCTTCAAGAGGCACAAACGGGGCAGTCTTTTGTTTAGCGTTAGTGTTATATTCACACTGAACACATAAGCACATGGATAAACTCTGTGGCCTTATGACAGCTATCAACAACGTAAAAGGAGAGCTAATGTAACATGGGTGCTTGTTTACTCTTATTTACTCCTGTCGTCTATATCCACACTGAATACATGAGCACAGAAAAGCTATAGCATATGCAGCTGTCAATAACGTAAAAGAACGATAGCTACTGTTAACATGGGTGCATGTTCTTCCAAAGTGCTCGTGTGGATATAAACGGCTGCACTAGCTGGACAAATGTGTACCGATGTTAACGCAAGCTAACTTTCTTTTAAGTAGTTGACAAATTTGTCCATGCGCTCATGCTACAGTGTGGCAGAACCGCATTTCCATTTGCATGTTGCATGTACCAGCTGACACATATTATAATTGTCAATACCATCTATTGATGAGTCTATAGCCTATGTTTTGTTATATTCATCTGGAAGGTGCTATATGCAGTAATTGCTGTTGATCTAATTTTCAACTTTAAGCGCGGTGCAATGGGAGCTTCAAAGTTTCTCTACGCACTGCTCTATTCCTGTGCAATTCAACTCTATTGCAGTACGACACCTCAGATATCTTAGTGGACTCAGCATGTGGAATGTAGCAATGATTTTTTTTCCTTGTGCGGCGTTGCTCACCTGTGTTCTCAAGTGACCTGGGCAAGTAATTGAGCAGGATATCGAGAGTGCACGAATCTATGAAAAAAAGTCATCCTTGTGGAACTACGTAACAGTCTTTATTGTCTGAATATACAAAAAAAGGCTCACGAATACAAAGTAGTTGTGATGAATGAGTCCATAACAGATAAATTTCGAGAAAGGTCCTCCAGAATATCTGCGCTTATATAATGCAGAAAAGCTGTCGGTGATTAGTCATGGGTATGTCCCTACAATAGTTCACCTCGAAAAGTAATGATGCTGTCAAAAGGTTTGCAGCTTCCTTTAGCACGTTGCTGTGCAGTGTCTTTTGCAGAAGCAGCTCTACAAAAATATATCTACTGTTACGAGATGATAAATCAATACAGAAGTAAGCAGCTGTCTCTTTGGATGTCTTCTAATGTAGCAGTGATAACACGATACCTGAAGAATTGTTCTTCATTGGTCTGTTTTGCTGTGCTATGCTGAAGTAAGTAAAGCACACATTTCAGTTTCATATATGCTTGCATGTGAATCCAGGGGAAATGGGGACATCGTTCGCTTTTGTTCCAATATTTGCATAATCTGGGAACGCAAAATCTGCTCAAATTTTGTGTTCGGTGTAGTGCAACAACATGCAATATCTCCATGCCTTGATAGCATCACCCAACAGCAGCAAGACACTAATGCACTTTATGATCAGTCCTATTGCACTTTTAAATATGCCTGGAGATCAAACACGCTGCGAAGAGATGATACCAGGAAGAGATACCGGGATGGTTGATAAACATGCCACATGAATAACGCCCCTCAATTCCTCCATCGGGGCTCGCAACAACCATCTAGCATGTTATTGCTCTTACTGTACAATGACGGGGGCGCTTACAGTGTGTATCACAGGAGATGACACTTAAAATAAGCGCCAGCACTACTTATACTTTGTTTTTGAAGATGCACGTTGACGTTCAGCCGTCCGCACTCTCTCTCGGTCAATTGGATTGGTATATGGATTTGTCCAGTGGCACATGTCGATGTCTTTGACCCCACTTTGACGGTGTTTTTTTTACGTTTGCCAAGCAAGAATTCGCAAGCGCCTCCTAAAAACAACTGCCGCATTTCGTGGCACCGGTCAAGCACTACGCCATTTTTCTTTACTAAACGTGCATTTAAAACGATTCTGCTTAATTTTTACCAGTTAACTTCGAATTAGTGCAACATCATCTACCGCAGCCACTCTACGATAGTTTTTTCAACACACGTTCACAGTAGTTGCAACGTACTTAGACCGACGTTAAACTAGCCCCTCCCCTAGTTTAAACTAGGTCCCATTCATCTGCATGGGACTTAAACCACAAGTTTAAGTAACTTGGGTGGATAATCGAAATGAAATATTCGAGGCAAATATTCGTCCCATTGTGATAAAGTAGCCTCTCCAGGGCGCTTCTAGTAACTCTATCAATCACAACTTACCCAAGATTTCATGAAACATTCTTCGTGAACCGGGGATTAGGCCTACCTGCCACCATCGATTCTTGCAGACTCTGGCGAAATGCGCATGCGCCGTGCAGGAAGCTCGCTATATGCGGTGCCATAAGCTTCACAGCACCAGGTGGTAGAGCATGGGTTGGTGATTCAGGATTGGCGAACGGAAGTCTCACGTGATCGATTTAAACCCAACATCACTAAACCTTGGTTAAGTAACTTGGTGAATACGGACTTGGTGAGTTGGCTGTTGTCTTCTTTCAATTTGCCGTTAACCTCTACAGCGTCAACATGGCAGGTGGTGGAAAGGTGGCAAGGCCAAGGGAAAGAGGAAGACTTCGTCCAGCACAACAGGGCTCCAGCTCTCCATCGTCTCCTGAGAAAGAGCAACTACACCGAGCGCGTTGGGATCCGGAGCCCTGGTTTACCTGGCAGCCGTGCTCGAGGTGCCGAACAACGCCGGTCGCAACAACACGAAGACGAGGATCATCCCCCGTCACTTAGAGTTGTCTTCTTGCAATTTTCGGTTAACTTCTATAGCGTCAACATGGCAGGTGGTGGAAAGGTGGTAAGGCCAAGGGAAAGAGGAAGACTTCCTCCCTCACAACATTGGCTCCAGTTCCCCATCGGTCGTATCCATCGACTCCTGAGGAAGGGCAACTACACCGAGCGCGTTGGAGCCCTGGTTTATCTGGCAGCCGTGCTCGAGGGGCCGCGCAACGGCGCTCGCAACAACATGAAGGCGAGGATCATCCTCCGTCGCTTAGAGTTGGCTATTGTCAGTAGTGCTGAAGATTCATGTTGGAGCCAAACAATGTAAATGACGTCACCGAGTTCGTATGAACTCACTCAAGGCCACAGCCGCTCCGCTCTCATATTAGGGACGTCAGTGGATACGATAGTTAATCAGTGATACGCTCTCAGATCATAGTTAACCCTCGTGATATGCATTCATTGATAACATTATTAAGTAACAATAACGACTTCGTGGTTGAAATAAATTAGGAATCGAACTTACGTCTTTTTGGTTGTGAGCCCAATACCTTCAAGCACTGAGCCATTGGCTCAACATGTCCACAATGGTCGCTATTAAGGGTAGAATTGTGGGGGAGACGTAGTTTGATTTGTTTTACGACAGATGGCGCCACGCAGTGGTTATAGTTCGTCTTCAAGAGATGACACCACTTCCTCCAAATTTTAAAATTACCGCCCCAGCATTGACTCGCTGTAGTTTGCAGTTCAACAGATGGCGCTACTTACACCACATTTTAAATTCCCGCCTTTTGTGACATGTTTAAACAGATGGCGAATTCACTTTTGCCTCAACAGATGGCGCTACGGCGAATTTTAAATTTCCCGCAAGTAGTCTTTGCTCTTGCTAAAGAGAGTACTCACGATGATTTCATTTCAGAAAGAAACAATGACGAACCACTTATTCTGACCTCATCAGAATGATTAAGAAAACTGACTCGTCAGATAGATAAACCTCGTGGAGAGGTGAAAAAACGCTCCTGTATTTCACCTTGAGTTACATGTTCAGACAGACGAGAGCGAGAGCTCAACAGTTGGTCTACATAAGACACAAGGGAGAGAAGAAAGGTCACGTGGTACAGAGATCCAAAGCGTTGTACACAAACGGAAAGAAAAGAAAACGGAGCGAACCATAAACACACCGAAGCCACCCACCTCGTCCAGCCAGACCGCTGTAACGCAACCGAGTTAAACCCGACACTTGTTGTGGTTATGGACTGTGGAGTCAGACAGGGGTTCTTCGAATTGTATCAACACCGGGGATCCCGCTTCGAGATGGGTGGCATGTTATGGTTCCCTCCAATCTGCCCCTCTGTGTATACCTCGACTGGTATCATTTGGTTTGAGTACAAGAAATTCACACGCTAAGAATACAGAGCAAAGAAACGAAACCCGTGCCTTGTAAGTGGCAGCACACTCCCCCGGCTGGTGTCCCGTAGGATACCAGATACTATCATGCACTATCATGCACACAAACGAGTTCAGTCACTTTGATCCGGCGAGAACAGAAGAACCATCTCGGAGACTGGTCGTTCAAAGGTTTTCTTCTTGCCGTCTTTAACTGTCTGGAGTTGCACCTTGCGCACCTTACCGTCATTCCCTCGCCGCACAGCGGTGATTCGTCCCATTGGCCACTCGTTGCGTCTAGCGCCCACGTCTTTCAGCAGCACAAGATCGCCAACTTGAAGGTTAGGTCGATCGGTTTTCCACTTGCGACGGCGTTGAAGGGTGGGCAGGAACTGGGTTCTCCAGCGATGCCAGAAGCTGTTGGCAAGAGCTTGAACTTGTTTCCACTGCTTCACATGAAGACTTTTAAAATCTCCTGGAGGTGCTGTTGACGACGTAGGTTTCTGCGTCAGGATCATTGCAGGGGAGAGCACTGAGGGACATTCGGGATCAGAGGAGACTGGAACCAATGGTCTTCCGTTTATAATGGCGGTCACTTCTGCTAGGAATGTGGTCAACACCTCATGGGAGAAGCGAGGAGAGCCGTCGTTCAGAAGCATTGAATCCAGGATCCGGCGAGCCATGCCTATCATGCGTTCCCACACGCCACCCATGTGGGAGGAATGAGGTGTATTGAAAATCCAGGTGCAGCCTTGCTCGCTCAAGAAGCGTTGAACTTTACGAAGTTCGAAGCCAACAGCCGACATCTTGAGCTCAGAGCAGGCACCAACGAAGTTCGTGCCCCTGTCTGAACGGAGCTGTTTCACTGGGCCTCTGAGCGCAAGGAATCTTCGCAGGGCGTTAATGAAGCTTGACGTATCCATTGACTCAATGACCTCTATGTGCACTGCACGAATGGCCATGCATGTGAATAAGACTGCCCACCTTTTGTTATGGGCCAGACCGCCCCTTGTGCGACGTGAGGCAACCATCCAAGGGCCGAAAACGTCCAGTCCCACGTACGTGAACGGAGGGTCCGCGCTTAGCCTATCTTCAGGCAAGTCGGCCATCTTCTGATGCTCCAATTTTCTTCGAAGTTTGCGGCATGTGATACAGTGATGAATCATGGCGCTGATGCATCTTTTTCCGCCGATAATCCAAAACCCGGCAGTTCTAATAGCTCCTTCGGTGAAGTGTCGCCCTTGATGTTTAACTTTTCAATGATAGTGCCGTATGAGCAATAAGCCTACATGATGGCGACCCGGAACGATGACTGGATGCTTTTCCGTTTCGTTGAGGTCGGAATTCCGTAGGCGTCCACCAACTCTCAACAGGCCCTGATTGTCGACGAACGGGTCGAGTTCGCACAAAGGGTTGCTGGACGAAATGCGACTTTGTTGAGCTGCGTCCGTACGGGGACATGTGACGGCTTCTGGAAATTCTTCGTGTTGGACGCAACGAAGGATTACTTTCTTCGCCTCGTTCAGCTCATCCGCGCTTCGAGGTTTGCTGCAGTAATGCCATCCGTGACAATCAGCCAAAGGGTTATGAAAGGAACGAGCGATATGCACCAGGCATGCCACGGCCCGCAGTAAGGATGTCCATGTCGAAAAGCGCTCGAAGCGATGAGCCCCCAGTTGTTGATTTCCTACGCGAGTTGCTGAGACAGCCACTTGAGGACGGATTTCCTTGTCCTGATCTGGTTCAAAAAGCGGGAAGGCTGTGCCCTCCCTCTGCGCGTCCGTACATTCCCGAAGAAATTTCGGTCCTGTCAGCCAAGTCGCGCCAGCCAAAGCATCTGCAGCCACAGGTCTAGTGGCGTGATCTGCAGGGTTCTGACCGGTAGGAACGTAATGCCATTGTTCGGGCTTCGTAGATCTTCGTATGCGATTCACACGGTTGCTGACATAGACGTAGAAACGCCTCGATTGATTGAAGATGTATCCGAGCACAACTTTGCTGTCCGTGTAGAATTTAATGTCATCGATGTGAGCATCGATCTCGCTGACGACTAACTCGGCGATATCGACGGCGAGCACTGCGGCACATAGCTCAAGCCTTGGAATGGTCTGCTCGGGGCGTGGTGCTAGCTTTGCTTTTCCGAACACAAAACCCACGTGTTGCATTCCATCAGCATCTGTGACTCTGATGTACGCCACAGCGGCGATTGCCTTTTCGGAGGCATCGCAGAATACACAGATTTCCCGTCGACGGGCGTCGGAGAGAGAGATTGCAGTGTACTGGCGTGGTATCTTGAGCCGTTCAAGATGATGTAAGGAGACTCGCCACGTTAGCCAGTTGTCATTCAGGTCGAGAGGGGCATCCCAATCCGACGTTTCTGAAGAAATATCTCTCAGCAACAGCCTACCTTGTACTGTCACTGGGGCTGTGAATCCTAGGGAGTCGTATAGGCTGTTCACAGTGGATAGTACGCCGCGGCGTGTGTTCGGGGTGTCTTTTACGGGCACTTTGAAGGTGAACGTATCTGCCTTTAGGTCCCAGTTTAGTCCAAGGCTCCGTTGCATCGGTACGTGACCTCCGTCGAAGTCCATGTCTTTAAGGCCCTCGGCGTAGTCATCGGATGGGAAGGCGCCCATGACCTCCACAGAGTTAGAGGCTATCTTGTGAAGCCGCAGGTTTGCTCCTTTCAGCATGTGTTATGTCCTTTTGAGTAAATCAATAGCCTCCTCTTCGGTCGGTAAGGACTTGAGGCCGTCGTCGACGTAGAAGTCTCTTTCGATAAAGTGTCGAACGTCCGCTCCAAAGTCCTGCTCTCCCTCCTGTGCGGTGCGCCTTAAGCCGTAGGTCGCAATAGCGGGGGAGCATGTGTTGCCAAACGCATGTACACACATCCTGTATTCAATGACATCCTTGCTGGTGTCGTTGTCTCGGAACCACAAGAAGCGCAGGTAGTCTCTGTCTTCTTCACGTACGAAGAAGGAATAAAACATTCACTGGATGTCAGCCGTTACCGCCACAGCCTCTTTTCTAAAACGGAGCAGCACACCGATCAGGCTATTTGTCATGTCCGGTCCCGAAAGGAGCAAATCGTTGAGCGAAACACCTTGGTACTTGGTACTTGAATCGAAAACTACCCGGATTTGGCCCGGTTTCTGCGGGTGGTAAATACCGAAGCTGGGGAGGTACCAATATTCGTTGGCTTCCTTTCTTGGCGGTGCCTGCTCAGCGTGGCCATTTTCGAGCATATCCTGCATGAAGGCAACGAAGTGCTTCTTCATTTCCGCATTCCTTTCCAGAGTGCGACGTAACGAAGCGAACCGAGAAAACGCCTGTTCTCGGTTGTCATGGAGTTCACGTCGGGGCACACGAAAAGGCAAAGGGGCTACCCAGTTGTTTAACGTGTCCCTGTGGAAATCTCCGTCCATCAAGCTCAGGAATTCTTTATCTTCCATTGACGGAGCAAGCTTCTCGTCATCTCTTGTGATCTGGAATAGGGGATCCGTAAGGTCGTTGCTTAGCGGCGGGGGAGACTGGACGACTTCTTTTGCAGAATGCTCAAAGCAGGGCTTTTCTTTCACAATCATGTGGTTGGGGCAGGGCGTGAAGTAGGAAGGACGGCCGTTTTGCAACACGGTTGTGGCGAAGGTACAGACCTGTGGAGTGCGCAATCGTTCGATACAGACGTCCCCAACTATGACCCACCCGAGGTCCAGCTTCTGGGCGAAAGGAGCGTGGTTGGGACCGTTGCGCTGCTGACGCACTTTGTGCGCCTGAACGAGATCCCTTCCTAAGAGCAGTAGGATTTGTGCATTGGGGTCGAGTGGCGGAATGACATTTGCCAGTGCCTTGAGATGAGGAAGTCTGCGAGCAGCGTCCGGTGTTGGAATCTCATTCCTGTCATTAGGAATCTGGTCGCACTCCGTTAACGTTGGTAGAGGCAGACGTATGCCACTGTCGATGCCCTCAACAACATAGCCGGTAGCTCGTCGTCCCAACGTCTCAACCACCCCGGCGCACGTCCTTAGCGTGTATGGATACTCGCACCCGTGAATGTTGAAGCATTCGAAGAATTCGGGTCTGGCCAATGACTTATTGCTTTGGTCGTCAATGACCGCATACATCCGAACTGCTTGTTCTGGCTGAGCTCCTGGGTACACTTTGACGAGACATATTTTTGAGCAGGATACTCTCGAATTGGCGTTTCCACACACTTCCGTGCAGCTTGATGTAACCTTTGCGGACGCTCGGCTGAAACCGTCTTCCTCAGCCGACGGGACTCCCGCGGTGCGTCGAGCTTGCGAGGTAACGTTCTCTGGATGAAGTGCCGTAATGTGGTGGTCGCTATTGCACTCAGTGCAATGTATCGTTGAGTCGCAGCTCTTCGCGTTGTGCGTCATCGCACAGCATTTGAAGCATGCGCCGAACTCTGACAGCAAGCGCTTTCGCTCGGCGAGAGGTTTCTGACGGAATGCCCTACACTTGCTAAGTATATGTGTCTTCTTGTGCAAGGGGCACATTCCTTCCGGGTTCTTTGGAATTCTTTCCACTTGACTCGCTGAGCTGTCTTCTTGAGAGGTAATCGTGGTCCTGTGCACCGATACAGACGATTTCTTAGAGGATTGCGTTGTCGACGAGGATGTCTTGTCCTTCTTGCCTGTGTTATCGCTTGAGGGCCCGATTATGAAACTTGGATCATTCTTTGTCTTCGCCGTGGTTCGGACGAAGTCTGAGAAGACAGAGAATGGTGGGAAAGACACACGGTGTTCCCGCTTGTATTTCGATCCTAGAGCGATCCATTTTTCTTGCAAATGTAGAGGAAGTTTCGCTGCAATGGGGTTGACCCCACGTGACGTGTCCAGGTAGGAGAGCCCAGGCAAGTGTGGATCTGCCTTTGCTGACTCGAGTTCTTGGAGTAAATCTCCCAGCTCCCTCAGTTTCTCGCGGTCACTACCTAGTATCCTCGGAAACCTTTCAAGCCTGTCTATTAGCGCGTTTTCGATTGCCTCCGGGCTACCGTAGGCCTCTTCTAACCGTTCCCAGATCGCCTGAAGTCCCATATCCGGGTTTCCGATGTGTACAGCTCTTAGCCTTCTAGCGTACACGGACGATTCGGTCCCCAGCCACCTCACCAGGAGATCCATCTCTTCTGTGGCTGATATTCCAAGGTCTTTAGTAGCGTTACGAAATGCCGATTTCCACGACCTATAGTCTTCCGGACGGTCGCTGAACTTCGAGAGGCCCGTAGTAACCAGCTCCCGTCGAAGTAAGTACCTGGCGACGTCACCCATAATGGGTAGGGGATTCTGGAGTGTAGTTGGTTCTGATTCTCCCCCCAGACCAATTGTACGCCTTCCGGAAAGTCTTCCACCGGCAGCGCGAGAGACGTTGTCACCTTGTGACGCGCCAGGTGCTGCAGCAGCCGTCTGTTCACCGCTTACAGTGTGGCATCGATGACTGTCTCCCGTAAACGCGTGCGTGCTCTGGGGTACTCCGTGACGTAGAACGTACTCCCTAGTCCTTTCCGACGTGTCGACGAATTTGACTTCTGTAAGCCGTGGGTCGTATTGTTCAAGTGCCGCCTCTAGAACCTTGGCTTGCGCTTCCGCGACAGCAGCTTCTTTCTCTCTTTGAAGTGCTTCTAGATTGGCCTCTATACGAGCTTTCTCCAGTTTCATGGCAGTCTCCGTTGACTGTAAGACGTGAGAGCGCGAGCTGCTTCGGCATCGGCTCTAGCTCTAGTCGCTGCGGAGCTTACTGATGAATCCAAACTGGAATGGGTGGAACGTCGTGACGACAAGGATGAATGAACAGAACCATCGGAGCGCCGGGAGCCCGTCTCTCGCTGGCCGTCGAGACGGTGTTCAATTTCGGTGATTATACCTCGCACAAGATCGTCCCGATCCATGTCGATTGCTTTCTGAACGTCTCGTTCCGTTAAACTCTGTTCTACATTCGTCCTTGTTAGGAAGGAGGAGAACCTTTCAGCGTGAAGCTTGTACCGTTTGTAGGAGGTGCTCAGTCTCCCGACTTCTTGATACGACGCCTCTGGTATACAGATCTTCTCCAGCTCGAGCGCTGTTTCTTCCCAAGCTTTATCTAGTTTCGCACGGTGCTCCTCTCTTTCGAGCTCGTAGTTCTGCTGAGCCTTTTGCGAGAGGGCTACTCTACGTTTCGGCTTAGCGCCCTGTTCATCTACGGACGGCGCCGCAGCCGCTATGTCCGAATTATCTCCCTCTTGGATTGCAAAGTGCTCACCTGTGTCCTTCCCGGCCATGGCGATGTAGGCCGTCGTTCACGTAGTTCCTCGAACGCCGTTCACGGAGTGGAAGGACAGGTGCCGGAGACGTCGAAGCTTCTCGATGTATCCTATATCTGCCGTTGTTGCTTGTAGGCGAGATACCGTGTATCCGACGCTGCTTCGAGACGGCGCACGGTCTTCCGGCGACAGTGTCAAGCGTGAAGTCTCATCCAAGGACGGTGTGGCTTGAGGCTGGTGCTGACGCATATGTCCGCATGGTAGACGTCCATCAGCAAGCGTATATCCAACAATCCTTGGAAGGCGTTTTTTCACTATTCTGACATCATCAGAATGATTAAGAAAACTGACTCGTCAGATAGATAAACCTGGAGAGGTGAAAAAACGTTCCTGTATTTCACCTTGAGTTACATGTTCAGACAGACGAGAGCGAGAGCTCAACAGTTGGTCTACATAAGACACAAGGGAGAGAAGAAAGGTCACGTGGTACAGAGATCCAAAGCGTTGTACACAAACGGAAAGAAAAGAAAACGGAGCGAACCATAAACACACCGAAGCCACCCACCTCGTCCAGCCAGACCGCTGTAACGCAACCGAGTTAAACCCGACACTTGTTGTGGTTATGGCCTGTGGAGTCAGACAGGGGTTCTTCGAATTGTATCAACACCGGGGATCCCGCTTCGAGATGGGTGGCATGTTATGGTTCCCTCCAATCTGCCCCTCCGTGTATACTTCGACTGGTATCATTTGGTTTGAGTACAAGAAATTCACACGCTAAGAATACAGAGCAAAGAAACGAAACCCGTGCCTTGTAAGTGGCAGCACACCACTTCTATGTCAGTTTACTGTCAAACACCTCGAGTGATGTATTTCTTAGTAACACAATAAGCAAGTTTAGAATTAAACTGGCTCAGCCAGTGCAATTAGATGGAAAGTGGGAGGTTGCTCTGGCTGAGGTGAATATCTCATTTGCAATTAATAATGTTACGGTTGTCGTTAATGGCATATCAGAGACTAGCCTCTTCTATACTGTAAGCACGATACAGCACGTGAAGTTTCTTGCACGAGAAAGCATTATGTTTTTTACCTTTCCCTCCATTGTCAAAGAAACACTTAAAAAACGACTATGAAAAACAAAACGCAATCGTTTCGTCATGACATTTTTTTTATTATTATAACGAATAGATCACAGATATCTTTCAAGCATATAGTAATTTCAAAGAGTGAGGAAAGCATAGTGCTACTCTAGTTTAAAAAAAAAAAAAAAAAACAGTTGATCTTCTTCTGAAACAATAATCGATGAGATTTGGATTTCACACTCTAACTTACTCTGTTATGCATAGTATCTAGCGGACATATTGTAAAGCAACTACACACATGCCTTGCTCTATGGCTATATATTTATTCTATTGATGTTACATGACACAGCCAACCTGACACAGCATCGAATCGACATTGTAAGGATCAATGGCAGCATGCATCGTACATAACACTACAATTTCTATAATATCTAGGGACTAAAATCAGAACTAACAATAATTATTATATATCAATCCTCCCAGCAATAGGCCATCCAACCAAACATTCACTTTTCTATGTCACAACTATTTTTAATACCTGAGAAAGGAAAACCGATGCTAGCACTAATTACTCTTTAAATTAGTAGCCGACCTCCTACAGTCAATCTCTTATAGCATATTATTTCAGTCATCAAGGAATCGACAGAGGTGAGACTCAAGCGGTCTATCAAACGAACAACAACAACCACTATGTTAGTATCTGAGGAATAAAATCATAGCAAGGGATAATTATTCTATGTGAAAAGCGCAACTTTTAGTTCCAATAAGCGTTTCTCAATCAACATGCTGGCAATTAATTATTATAGTATATTGCTAATATTATTCGAAACGATCGACTGAACAACACAACACAGGATGGATAAAGCAGAATAAACAACACATTATATTATTTCATCAAGGTTAATTATTCGATATTCAGCTACCAATTCGAATCTACCGACTGAGACTTTGTTTGGGTTCGTATGACATGTCGACAAGCACAACTCTACAGCTAAAAATATGTTCTTATCGACACACAATTTCGATAACATCTAAAGAATAAACTCAGAGACTCAAGCGGAGCAGAGGAGTGATACTCAAGCAATCTATATAAAAAAAAAACAGTGACAACCATTATGTCACTATATGAGGAATGAAATCAAAGCTTGCGATAGTTATCCTACGACCGGCCTCAATGGCTCAGTCGGTAGCGTGTTCGCCTTCTGATCCCAAGATCGCGGGTTCGATCCCGGCCGAGGACGCCACCAACTTGGTGGCAGCGTACAAGTTGCTTAGGCACGCCGTTTTCCGCGAGAGACGTTAAATAATGGGTGCAGTGTGATGGCGCTTTCATCGCACGTTAAAGAACCCTCAGGTGGGCAAAAGCAATCCACTGGCCGACCTCTGTGGCGGTGCTCATGATATCAGTTGTCTCGCGACGTAAACACCCAATTATTTAATTTAGTTATTCTACGTCATGGACACAGCTTTTAGCTTCAATAAGACGTTCTCAGTCAATATGATTACAATAATTTATTATAATACGTTGCTCATATTAATCGGATCAATCAACTGAGCAGCACAGCACAGGATGCATTAAAGCAGACCAAACAATTATATTATTTCATCCAGGTGAATTATTTATACTCAGTTACCAATTCGAGTCTATCAAGTGAAACTTTATTTGGCATCGTATGACATGCCAGCAAGCACAACTGTACTTAACACAAGTAAAGCACAAGTAAAATATTTTATTATCGACACCACACTTTCTATAGCACCAAAAGTATAAAATCAGAGCTAACTGTAATTATTCATTGACAGAAGAATCAATGTCCAGCAATGTGTCCAGCCAACCAATCACTCAATTTTCTGTACCACAACATTTTTTGTTATTTCAAAAATAAATATCAATGCCGGCAATAATCATTCTTTATCGTAGAAACCGACCACCTACAACAAGTCCGTCACACCATATTAGGGAGTCATCAACAAATCGACAGAGACAGAGGACTGAGACTCAAGCAACCTGTCAAAAACGAACAACCACCACCACTATGTTACTGTCTGAAGAATGAAATCAAAGCTAGCGATAATTATTTTACGTCAAGGACACAGCTTTTTGCTTGAATAAGAGGTTTTCAATCCATACGAATACAATTAAATTCATTTTTCTTATTATAGCCATCTGATACTCTAATATGTAACCTCTATCCTTTCCCGAGAGAGAGGGATAGATCCACCTGCAACCAATCCTAGCAATAATTATCAATAGTCAAGGATAGAAATCAACAGGGGAACAGGTGGATAAACTCAATGTCCACACGCGGGCAAACAATTTCCATACGACGTTCTAGACTACACATGTAAAGAATAGATACTATCCCATTTGAAGCTATACAGATACTCACAAGAGAATTAGTTATTCCATATTTATAATTATCGAACGATTCGCAAGCAGGTATGTGTAAGTAATTAATTATTCTATGCAATTTTTATTAGCAATCGATGAACTGAACAGCACACTACAGGATGAATAGAGCAACACTACACATTAGAACTTGTTTTCCAACTCTCTCACGCTTTCTTCGAAATTATTTATAAAAAATAAGGGCACGACACGAGTGGGTAACACACCTTTTAATTAAAAACAGATTATCTGAAGTCTGTGCTATTATTAATATTCGAATCGATGAACCAAACAGCACATCATAGGATGGATAAAGCATACCAACCAATACCTTATATTATTTCGTTCACGTTAATTATTGCATGCTAATATTATTGAAAAGCGATCAATTCGAATCTATCAATTGAAAGCGCTCAATTTAGATGGACATGTGGTTATAGATAGACAAGGTCAGATTTGAGCATTGTTATGAAATCCATTGGAGACAATGCACAAAAGGAGCGAACGGTGTTGGCATTAGAGGGGCACATGTTTTGCAGCGATGGAGATGACTGGAGTAAGCACTGGCTTGATGGACATGTGGTTATAGATAGACAAGGTCAGATTTGAGCATTGTTATGAAATCCATTGGAGACAATGCACAAAAGGAGCGACCGGTGTTGGCATTAGAGGGGCACATGTTTTGCAGCGATGGAGATGACTGGAGTAAGCACTGGCTTGATGGACATGTGGTTATAGATAGACAAGGTCAGATTTGAGCATTATTATGAAATCCATTGGAGACAATGCACAAAAGGAGCGACCGGTGTTGGCATTAGAGGGGCACATGTTTTGCAGCGATGGAGATGACTGGAGTAAGCACTGGCTTGATGGCCAGATGGACCACATTCCAGGGCAAACAAGCCAAGGTCATGGAAGGGAGTTGCCTCAGGACAGAAGCTTCTGTCCTGAGGCAACCCCCTTCCTACACCTCTACCGGTTCGCTGGATTTCTACACACCTAAGCCAAGGTCATGTAATTTCTGTGCTTGCAAAGGGTGTAATTCTGGTTTCAGCTCATTTGCAAAGAACATCTAGGCTATATACAGGCAAATGAGAACTGTGGTGTGACTTATCACTCAGGACAGCTCCTTCTGAATTTTCTCCTGCCCGACTGCTACTCCGACTTACAGTGGCACTTCCCCCAGCTGAGAACCCTAATGTACCACAATTAGAAAAACAGAACATTAAATATATATCACATTGAAGCTCAGCACTGAGGAGACTTTGTAAACTTTCAGACTTGCAGTGCCTGTCTGCTTGAGGCCCACTGAGAACTGTGACGTGACTTACCACTCAGTAATCCATCAGGATCTTCATCTGTGCTGGGACTCGTATCTGTGTACGGGTTACACCCACTAGACGTGAGGCCTGGCGTGCATAATACAAAAGTCAAAGCACATATAATACAGGTCACCTTCAAGCTTGCCGATGAGGCAACCTCATAAAATTGCAGACTCACAGGGTCCAGGAGATGATGCATCATGGTTGGCCCGTACACAGATGCTTGGTGGTGGCGACGGTGCTGCAGACCCTAGAATTTGAATTGTTGCAGGACAAGGGCGACTGCACAATTTCGAAGAAAGAGCTTGATTCGTGCACATTTATTCGTGACAATTTACAACGTCGGTCATAAATAGAGAGCGGATTTTCAGGCACATGCCCTTTTCCTCGGGAAACATACTAAAGTGACCTTTCAGTGTTCCAAGCACGTATCAGGTCGAATGGGCACCGTTAGTGCCTTGTTATGGTTACTGCCGATAATTGCATAAACGGGAACTGCACTTGCTACTTTGTGACCCCATGTAAAACTTCGGAACACAATATATTAAACGTAGCACTCGCTGAAAACAAACTTCTCAAACAACCAACATACTCACTCCATAAATTGTTTCTTGACAGCAGGACACTTTATAAGTTCCCATTAGAATCACTTAGTAACGTTCCGTCCCAGGCCACGTTTTTTTTTAAGGCCTTAAAATCCGCTTTTCAATCAAAATATCTGTGATGATTTAGCTTTGTCGTGTATGACCTTAGGAATCGTTCAATTTCAAATTTGATAGCAGAGGAACATATTGAAAAAGAAAAAAAATGCTCACCGGAATTGCCTGCCAGGCTGCCAATAATACGCGCTGTGCAAATAAAAGGTAAAGAATCAGCTAACATTTCAAGGAGTGAAGAACATTCAATTTAGAAAATGTTATCTACGGCTTACGTGGTGATGGAAGCTGCATCCTTCTCTTGGCTGGTGGAATAATGGCAACTATGGAACACAATTATATTGAATACAATATCACTCTGACACCAACGCACAGTACCCAAGGTCTCATGCATATAATTACCGGTGCCAGTATCCTCTTCAGCACTGGACTCAGATTCCAGATCGGATGTATATTATGCTTCCCCGGCATTCTTCTTTGCTTTCTTGTAGCTGTCTATTGTATAGAAATGCAAGGACTCATCACAACAACACGCCATATTGCTTTGGTCACCTCTAGCAATTTTTTTACAAGCACAAAAGGTTTGTCGTAGAAGTATTTAAGCAATTGTTAAAGTTACTGAACGACGCCATGCATACACAGGGACACAGGTCCCAATCTTCTTCTGGGTCTTGTCGATATCTGATCATTTCAGCGATTTTTGAATTTTGTTTTTTGCCTGGCCGAAGGCATACTTTGCCACCCACAATCCATTTCGTTGGTACCAGTTCAACCGTGTCGTTAGCGAACTTGACAACAGTGTACAGTTTGCTGAAGTGCATAACGAATACATCATTAGACCCCTTGTGAGTGACTTTTCACTCCAAGAATCAGCATTGATAAAATTTTCGCTGCAAAAACGCAATTACACTGTGAAAATACACTTAGAATAACATTGCACGCGTTTTTGCGATTGAAAATCACTCGAAAACTGCTCGAATTTTCAAGGAGACCCTGGTTGACTGAAGGTATTCACAAAGTTGACAGGTGCACGTCTCACGATAATTTCATACGTCTTATATAGCTTTATGACAGCTGCTATTGCAATTTAACGCAACCCTCGTACATACTCATTCTTAAAGTGCAGCTCCGCTGCTGTTCCGAAAGTATGAAGATGTTGTGATATTCAGAACCGTGGTCCCAACTTCATTCATAAACGCACATTGCTTTCCAAATTTCCATACTCCTTCGTGAGAAATTTGAGAAAAACTACCGGGCAGCGGTTCCACTTGTGACGTCATACTTGGAACTGCGCGGATTGGATAGCCACACCTAGCCAGCTCTGCCTGGCAACCAGTTTGTGTTTACACTCCGTCATGGCCGCTGTATCGTGCTGAAATAGCTGTCACGAGCTATCGGGGACCGCCGCACCGTTTTATCATGTTTCTTATAAGGAATACTTCGTCTTCGAGCACGTTCTCGTTCTCAATAGTTTTGGTGGTGCTCTCTGCACGCGCAGCACGTCCGCGCATAGTGCGCCGCCAAAGCTATTGAGAATGCGTACGAGTATGTCACATGTTAGGTGTTAGGTCTTGTTGGTAGCATGAAGCACAGTGCGGGCACAGAATGTCCGCTCACGATGGCCGTCGTTGCACAACGAGGCCATCCTGTAAGGCTTGTTAAAGAAGACTGGCAAAACTATCTTTGAGGCTATTAACGACAGCAACTATCACGGAACACACCCAAAACATTCACCTTCGCCCATAGATCTCCGCCATCGCATCGAAGATTTGGCGTTAGCCAAGCCACGAGCGCGGCTAAGCCAGGACGAATCCGGGATTGGTCAGGGTTTGCCGACCACAGGACCGCCGTGCCAGGGAAATTAAAAAAATTGTTTTCTTAAAAACTACCAACAAGTGGGTGAAAATTTATCACATGCATGCTCCCTGTGCGGAAACGAACGCACAGCCCAAGCATGGCTCCATTCTGTCGCAGTCGAAAATCGGTGCAGCTGAGCTTTAAAGACAGCTGTGTCTCACGAATACGCGTACAAAGCGGTCAGAAGCGAAACGTTCACGAAAGCTTACCTTGGTCTGTCTGCCTCTTTTGACTTGGACGCGACAGGTGCCATGCTCAGTCCGGCGAAAGCTACCACACAATGTATAAAAAGTACTTCGGCCAACAGACTACTCCAACAGAAAGGGCGAAAACATCGCGGGACAACAAAAACTACAAGCTACAACGCTGATACCACAGGATTCAAAATAAAACTATGTAACGCGACCCACAACCTCCACAACAAAGCAAAGCAGGAACCATGCGGAAGCAACCAGAAAGTGATGGATGGATGGATGGATGGGTGGATACATGGATGGATATGGATAGGATAGTAGTGCCGGAGTGCCCCCTGGGGGCCTCTTTGTATGGAGGGTCCAGCACAGGAATAATTATATGATGCTGACAAACCCTTTGATGTGCTGTCCACTTGAAACCCATCTGAAAATGCTGGAATATAAAAACAAGAGGAAAGTACAAATGCTGTTTTAATATTTATTTGTCGAATTGTGAAGAGCAACAGGAGGACCAACGAGAGAACTTCCGGAATCATTGTTCTTTCCTGTTTTTCGTTAGTGCCTTTGCGGTGCACTTTACGAATTTCGCTACTCTGTGCTTTTCACTGTGATCGTTTCTGTGATTTCTGAGAGTTATTGTTTCTACTTTTTTGTGCGTGTGACACACTGCGCGTGTTCTTATTTGTCGTACTTTTGTTGCACTATGTTCTGCCTTGTGTTATTGTGAGTTATTGCATTTCTAGTTTGTGCCAACCGCGTCATGTCGCGGTAGACACGGTATCGCGCAGTGCGAAGGGAGTTTGAAGAAACTGTTACTGAAATTGTGAACAGTGAGGCAGCGGAGCTACGTGCACGGTCCGTTCGACCGCAGTCGGAAGACGACATCAGTGAACTGTTCGAGCCAACACAGGAAGGCACTGTTCCACACACTGCTACGGAAGAAACAGACCCTGATGTCTCGTGGGACGAACTGTGTGATGAAGCGGCGGTGCAAAGATTCTGCAGTCTGTGAGGAGAACCGAGATATTATTTAGGATGACTTAGTAATGAGGTTAGCCAAGCTTTCCCTAAAGCATAACCTCACACATGCCTGTATCAACGATATTGCGGTACTCCTGAGGTATTGTGGGCTCGAGTTTCCTGCGGACGCCAGGACCATTCTAGGGACACAAAGAAAAGCCCATGTGGACCACAACGGTACTTTTGTCCACTTTGGATTGGAATGAGGTCTTTTAGAGTGTATTCACGGAGGGATTCTGCCTGCTCAACTCATACTGCAAGCAAACATCGATGGCCTCCCTTTATGTAAAAGCTCTTCGACGTGCTTCTGGCCCATTTTATGTATGGTAACGAACCACGACAAACAACAGCCATTCTTAGTCAGTGTTTACTGCGGCCCAGGAAAGCCGCCGAACCTGAATGCATTTTTGACACCATTCCTTAAGGAGGTTGAATATCTTGCTACAAATGGGATAGAGTTCAAAGGGAAGCCTGTGAAAGTTAAGCTTGATGCTATAATATGTGATGCCGTTGCACGCAACTTTCTCAAGTGCATCGAAAGCCACAATAGCTACCATGGTTGCGATCGGTGTGTACAGAAGGGTGTGCACAAGGAAAGTAGATTACCTTTCATAGAACTGGATGCTGGAATGGATGCTAGAACGGGAAGGAACTAGAGAGGTGGAAGGCCACGGAATTCCGCACCTTCTTATTATACACTGGACCAGTGGCACTGAGGAAACTGTTAACTGACATGCTGTATGACCACAGAACACATAACGCCTACGCTGAGAAGCTCTTTAAGTATTTCGTCCAAGAAATTGGAGAACTCTACGGTGTAACACAGCTCGTGTACAACGTCCATTCTCTTGCGCACCTTGCAGGAGACTGTTTACAGCATGGTCCCCTTGACTCGTTCAGTGCCTTTCCTTTCGAGTCATACTTGGGTAAACTGAAACAGATGCTGCGAACTACAAACGGGCCTCTTGCATAGCTAAGCCGCCGAATCTCCGAAATGAAGAACACTGCAACATCTGTCCCCAGCAAAACTGTGTGCCACAACGTCAAGCCAGGTTTCTGCTACCCCCTAGACTGCGGTGGTGTTGCGCGTGTCCAAGAGGTGCGTGCGTCACGAGTCCGAGCGACCGTGTTCTCCAGCAAGACAGACTTTTTTGAGAAACCTTTAACATCATCATTCTTGGGTATCTTCCGGGTGAACAGCTCCAGCGGCCACTCTGAACGCACTTTGCCACTTAATGTTTTTGGTCAAGACAAGCAGTGCCTACTGCTTAACTATAAATCCAAATATGTTGTCATGCCACTCCTACACCACGTGCAATAGTTTAGCTCTGGTGCTTCCCATAGCACCTCTTTTCTAATGCTCCAAGACCTTTTGAACCATGCTAAAGGCCGTTCTCAGGGCCAAACCACGTGATTCCTACAAATGCTTGCCTCTGCATTAGAGAGAACCCCCAGAGAAGATCAATAAAATTGTTTCTGTGGTTTCACAAATTTAGTTCTGTGGCCTTAAAAGTTCAACGTTGGAGAATGAAAATTGTTACCGACTTAACGCAACGGGAAATATCTTCTATGCGGGAGACATCATCAGTGGAAGGCTAGGGACGGGAATGAGGAGCACCAAAACCAGTGACCAAGTTGGTGACAATTTTCATTCTCCAGGTATGACGCCCGGCTTTTGGAATATCTTTGCTTAAGTTCAACGATGTTTGCAGCATTTTAATGTGTAACCTTTCTTTAAAAGCCTTGTATCCTTTCTTTGTTTCTTGCATATTTATTTGCTACTCTTATGAAGTACTCCGGTCGTTCGTGAAAAAATATTTCTGTGACACTTCTACTCGTAAACAGATAAATTACTCTTTTTAACATCTCGAGCGACATGGCCACACGTATAAAAGTACAGCTTGGGACAAAAGTTTACGGAACACGGGGTTGTCACATTTCTCCATTTGAGCGACACCCTAGCAGAAAACAGAGGTGGACGCGCTCATTGAGAGATGGACAAAATAGCTGGACACCCGTTTCTTATTTGATATCTTCTTGATATGTAGCAGGGGGCCGCTCCCATGAAGAAATACGCCAATGCCGTGTTCCGTAAACTTTTCTCCCAAGCTGTACTCTCTGCATCTGTGCAAATTCACCAGGGAATATTAAAAGGCTGCGAAGAACGCGCACAATAAGTTGTGAATGTGCTCCTACGTTTACGTGGCGTACCATGCAAATATTACGATGCCTGTTGTTCATTTTATTAATATAATGTGTTGTTTCTTGCATATTTATTTGCTACTCTTATGAAGTACTCTGGTCATTTGTGAAAAAAAATATTTGTGACACTTCTACTCGTAAACAGATAAATTACTCTTTTTAACATTTGATACGTACATATATATATAGGGAAGTCAATCATTTTAGGAGCCATGAGACACAATCTTATGGTGTCGGTTTGCATAATACATATATTATACATCTGTGAAGCATGTCATAAGAAATTGCAAATGACCAGAAACCTTGCCTTTTTAAATATCATCCCATAGTCTGGAGCATTTAGTTGCTTGAGCTTGATACGTGAATAGCTTGATATAACTTGTGGGAACCTTCGTTCACCACGACCGGAACCCCAGACTCGCTCGCATCAACCGCGCATGGGAAGAACCACAAAAGGAGGTTTACTCACAACAGACCTGATTTATTCCCTGCCATGTTGCAGGCCACGCTCCCAAAGAACACACACCTCTCCAGCATCAAGCCCACCCCCTTAAATACCGGCGTACCAGTACAGCCAGCGCCCCTACTGGGGCTACAATGTCGGGTAACCACTAGCGCCCCCACATCTCCCCCTCCTCAAGTTCGTTACACAAAAGTTCAGAGGTCCTCGTCGGAGGGAAATTCCATGAGCAATTCTTCCTCGAAAATCGGAGGCGGGGCACCGGGTGGTTCAGGTGGCTGGCGAAGCGTCTCACGCAGGAGCTCGCGGAGCGCCTCGGGCCGCATGCGACGAAGAACGCTTATAGCAGCCTCTGGGTTGATAGCGCTAGAGGAGGACTCCGCCGCCCGTGTTCGATGCAGATGTCCCCGCTGGTGAGTGGCCCGGTGAATTTCAGGAACACGGCAAAGCGGGCACAGCACTCGTTCTTCGGCCGAGAGGGGCAGAAGTGGGTCCGAGGGATGCCTCTCAGCCATGGTCAGTCCACGGAACGGCGGCAGAGCAGTGGCCGGGTCTGATGTCCGAAGGGGGCGATGCTGAGAAGACCACCTGGAGTGGCTAGCCCAAGAGACGGGATAACCATTGTGGACGACAGTCCATGTCGAAGCCGATCTCATCCGGGGTCGAGGAACCGCAGCGGGAGGAACCGGGGACCGGGAGCGGGAATATCCAGGCGGCCTTGATGGACGAACCGTCCTCCCTGGTCCTCGTCGACTAGAGACTGGAAGAAACGAAAATAGGCAGTAGTGAAAGGGAAGCCCCCCACCACGAGCGCTGTGTCAGCACTCTCTCCTACGTACGAGCGAAGGACCGCGTAACGGAAGTTCGAAAAAAATCGCACTGGACCGTGAGCACCTGGATGTGGTGACCGAAACCCAGTACTGACAGATACATACCGGTTGAAACCCGGATGGTCCACATCAGCAGGTTGGGGCCTGCAGTACCCTCCCTACAATGACTAACCTTTGCGCAAAACAATGGTGTCGGATACTCGGGGAAACGGCGACATCCAGGAACCGAGACATTGCCTTAAACCAGTTGAAAGCCGGCTTCTTCCCAAGCGTACCAGGGCGTCACATGAAACCGTAACACGTCTGGGCTATCTCTTGTAAATCCTAAGAGATAAGCGTACTCCAGGTTGCGGGCGGTGTCAAATTCGTCCGAGATACCGTTGCGCCGGGTAGAGCGCAACGTCACCTTATCAGCCTGATATCCGCGTAATCCAAGAATGCGGTATATCAGGAAACAACAGCGTGCAAGATCGTGTCTAGAGCGGCGAACCGCCTAACATCAAGACGCGCTGTCCCTAGCGTGCCATGCATGGTTACACCGCTATCGGGTTAGAATTGTCAGGCTACGGCCTGCAGGTTCCAGAGTGTGACAATTATGCGGATGAGGGCACTGCCAAAGTACCTCAAACCTCGTCAACGGCCCTGCAAGGTCCGGATGGCTGTCCGCTGGTGTCCGCGGACGGGGAGCGAGCAGAGTGCGTCGGGTACCGAACACATCAAGGATTGCAACAGTAGGTCTACAAACAATTCAAACCTAACAATTTCCCAAAACAAGCCAAATCCTAATTAGGTAAAAAGCCGGAAGAAACCCAACATACCGTGGCTCCCATGCTGGTGACCGAACGAGAGGGCTCCGGAATACTGGGCGTAACCCGTACATTCTGCCAACACGAGTAACGAGGCTAGTGAAAACACTAGAATTTGGATAAGATAACGGGGCGACTCCGCTGCACCAAGCAGGATGAGCCAACTGCCCCCCCCCCCCCGAGACAACAGCACAAGGCTGCTTCAGTCTCGAAAAGACTGAAAATACAAAAAAGCAACGGAAAATACGACCAGCGGTGACTCTAGTGCACCGTGCAAAATTAGCACACCGCTACGGAAGCAAGAGCGCGAAGCTCCTTCCCGCTTCCAAAAAAAAGAGCTAAATCACAAAATTACAAACAGGCACTCATACTCGTATTAGCAGAAAACGGGGAAGGCCCCACGTTGGGCGCCAAATTGTGGGAACCTTCGTTCACCACGACCGGAACCCCAGACTCGCTCGCATCAACCGCGCATGGGAAGAACCACAAAAGGAGGTTTACTCACAACAGACCTGATTTATTCCCTGCCATGTTGCAGGCCACGCTCCCAAAGAACACACACCTCTCCAGCATCAAGCCCACCCCCTTAAATACCGGCGTACCAGTACAGCCAGCGCCCCTACTGGGGTTACAATGTCGGGTAACCACTAGCGCCCCCACAAACTTTTTGGTCAACATCAAGCCAACACTACCAATTTCTGTGGGATGGCGGTCGCAAGTTGCAATCTTGCTGGTTCTCGTGACATTGAGCCGACACTGCCAACTTCGGTGCGATATCTGATGCAAGTTGGCATTGTCGGCTACATGTAGCTGGTTTCGATCAACATCAGGAGACGTTGCCAACTTCAGCGGGATATTTCCTGCAAGTTGGCATTGTCAGTTGCATATCGCTGGTTTCGGTCAACATCAAGCCGACATTGCCAACATCAGCGGGATATCCGCTGCAAGTTGGCATTGTCGGTTGCATGTCGCTTGTTTCGGTCAACATCGAGCCGACATTGCCAACTTCAGCAGGATATCTGCTGCAAGTTGGCATTGTTGGTTGCATGTCGCTTGTTTCGATCAACACCGAGTCGACATTGCCAACTTCAGCGGGATATTTGCTGGAAGTTGGCATTGTCGGTGGCATGTCGCTTGTTTCGGTCAACATCGAGCCGACATTACCAACTCCAGCGGGATATCTGCTGCAAGTTGGGATTGTCGGTTGCATGTCGCTTGTTTCGGTCAACATTAAGCCGACATTGCCAACTTCACCGGTATATCTGCCGCAGGTCGGCATTGTCGGCGTGATGTCGCCTTTTTGGGGTCAACATCGAGCCGACATTCCTAACTTCTGTTGTATATCGGTCACAAGTTGGCAGTGGCGGGAATACGTTGGGCCGACAGGCCCAACTTGCTACAGACATCGGCCCGATGTTGTGTGCTGCCTGGGAGCGGTGTCCTTGACGTAGAATAACTATCGCTAGCTTTGATTTCATTCCTCATATAGTGACATAATTGTTGTCGTTTTTTTTTATATAGATTGCTTGAGTATCACTCCTCTGCTCCGCTTGAGTCTCTGAGTTTATTCTTTCGATGTGATCGAAATTGTGTGTCGACATGTCTGCTGTCGACATGTCATACGACCCCAAATAAAGTTTCAGTCGATAGATTCGAATTGGTAGCTGAATATCGAATAATTAACCTCGATGAAATAATATAACGTGTTGTTTATTCTGCTTTATCCATCCTGTGTTGTGTTGTTCAGTCGATCGTTTCGAATATTATTAACAACATACTATAATCATTAATTGCCAGCATGTTGATTGAGAATCACTTATTGGAACTAAAAATTGTGCTTTTCACATAGAATAATTATCCCTTACTATGATTTTATTCCTCAGATAGTAACATAGTGGTTGTTGTTGTTCGTTTGATAGACCGCTTGAGTCTCACCTCTGTCGATTCCTTGATGACTGAAATAATATGCTATAAGAGATTGATTGTAGGTGGTCAGCTACTAATTTAAATAATAATTAGTGCTAGCATTGATTTTCCTTTCTCATATATTCAAAATAGTTGTGACATAGAAAAGTTAGTGTTTGGTTGGATGGCCTATTGCTGGGAGGGTTAATATAAAATAATTATTCTTAGTTCCGATTTTAGTCCCTAGATATTATAGAAATTGTAGTGGTGTGTACGATGCATGCTGCCATTGATCGTTACAATGTCGATTCGATGCTGTGTCAGGTTGGTTGTGCCATGTAACATCAATAGAAGAAACATATAGCCATACAGCAACACATGTGTGTACACTCTCACAAAGAAACCGGATAGTAAGGGTAAAAAATCGTCAAATTTTTGACCCATATTCTAAGGGTCAACACCTTACGCATAAAAGTATGACGGATAGTAAGCGTAAAAAATCGTCAAATTTGTTACCCCTATTTTAAGCGGTGTTTGATGCCGGTTATTTTATGTGCTGTTTGGCTACCCTTGTGATAGCGGTTACTGCACCTAAAAATACCACATAGTATGCGTCAAACCTGAGCACCGAAGATGTCACGTGACCTCACGGTCCTTGTGCAGGCAACGGCTGCAATTCTGAAATGACCCGCAATGCGGTTTTCCGGCGGCTGTTCTGGAAAAGGGTATGTGGTTCCCGATTGCCAAAAGCATCAGAAAGAAGTTTCCAGAGCAGTAGACGGAAAATCGGATTGCCTGTCAATTTTGCATTGCAGCTATTGCCTGCCCAAGGGTCGCTGACATCACGCGGCGCATAAGGTTCCCAGATATGATGCGTACTGTGCGGCATTTTGGCGTGCAATTCTCTGTGCAAAGACGGCATACCATGCGAAATTGTTTCATAGGAAAAAAAGAACAGCTGCTACAACAGGATCTCGATGAAACGAATCACACAGGGCGTGAAAAAACAGCTCATATCATCCGAGACTCGTCAGCAGTACGACATAGGTGCACGAAGCACGTATACGGACGGAAGCCCGTTCACTTTTATATGCTATCGCTTAAAAGATATCCATGGTATAGGCATAGCTTGTTGCTCATCCACTTTGCAATTGACAGTGCGCGACAATAGCTAGGCCCACTGCACTGCAAAATCGTATGACACAGACAAACCCATGCATCAGGTGAATAACAGATATAAAAGGCACGTTCTTGCGCAAGGCAAGCAATATACAAGAGTTCTAGCGACAGTCAGAAGAAAAATAAGAAGCACGAGTGCACTTGAACCGGGTTCATCGTCTCACTATAGCCCGCGTACGCCGCTATCTCATTTAAATCAGTACATCTGAATACATGGAAGTATTTCGCACAGCGTTCGTAGCACGCATCTAAACCGTAATGCAACAAAAAATCGCCAAATAATTCCACTTTATTGCAGGAAAGAGCCCAGAATAATAGATACATGCATGTGTTTATAGAATATTGCACATACTGCCTGAAAATGATATGGCATAAGGTGCACGTGACCAAACAATAAAAAAATGGGAACAGCATAGACCATAGCCATAAACCAACAGATTACAACACCTGCAATATTTTAGAGAATTATGAAATGACATTTGTGCATCTTCACAACACTTCAAGACAACAAAATATAAATTGTAGACTAGCTATATGAGCTCATAATTGAATTAAATTACGTTTATAATGGAAAAATATTTAATGAGCGTTATATCACAGGATAAGGCATCGAGGTACACAGAATATCAGGCACATACAAAAATAAATCTATAGCAGATAGGACATAAACTAATTATATATAGGGTGATTCCACGCCGGATCAGGCAGGGCGGTCCGGTCGACCTCTTCAATTTTTTGTTTGTTTCAAACACATATTAAAGCCTTGGCCCTAGGAGGCATATTGGTGCTGAAAGTAGTTGAAAGTAATTGGTGGGTATTTTTAATGATTTATCATTCAGATGTGAGCTTCCTATGCTGCTTGACGCCACGCATCTTCAAACTATTTGACATACTCAGCTTATCACTTTTTTTTTCACGTATTGTCTGGGGTGAGTAGCATTGAATCCTAAGTTGTGAAGATCCTAAGATTTGCCTTCGAGGAGATAAAAAATCGAAAATTTGCGTCATTTGTAAAATATGGTATGTTTGGGGAACCTCACAACTCGTCCCCCAGTTGTGATACCCGAAAGTAATCTACATCATTGTGTTCGTCTCGAAATGCCCTTTCTTCGCATAGCGAGTGCGTCGTATTGTGAATTGGGGCAACGCCCCCAATAGACTTTTTCTGGGGGATATTTACGGAAAATGCAGAAATTCGACACCGCGCATCCCACATATTCCTACTCGTAACATCGTTCATTTTGTTCGCAAGCGTTCATCGTGACTATTCTTAGTTGTCCTACCCCAGACTAAATGGCAATAGTTTAGGTGAGACATGAACAGTGAACGGTATAGAAGTAGCTTAATTCGAAAAGGAAACATGTGTCTATGCCTAGCGGTCATGCCTAATATTTTGCACAGTTTATTCTGAACGTATTCAATGCAAACGTAGCGTGTCTCTCGTGTTTGTCCTCGTTCCTGTTTCGATGCATCGAAGGATCATGTATTAACCTGCCCATCTAGTAACGAACGTGTTCAATGTGTTCATCCTCAAAAACGCAAAGTCTATTTTCACAACCACATAAATCCATATTATTCCTCAGGTCAATAATTATCCTACCATCGTCAAAAGAAGGCACGCACATGTATGGGAACGCAAAACAACAGGTCTTCGTTCGGATGTAATAGGATATCGTCACTCGGCCGGCGCGAACCAAAGCTGACATTGTAATACCTTCGCGATAAACATTTTATTCCGGCGACAGCAGAATGTATTCAAAAAGACTTCGGGTGTGTAAGGCCAGCCCAAGGTGTGTTGATGGGAGCGCACTGCTCTGTTGGGTACCCAAACTTGCAGCCAGCGATGCTGGAATGATTATTTTATTTTATTTTATTTTGAGTCATTATCGGCTCACCTATTTAGTGAAAGCCTATGCACACGTGTTAAGTGGTTTGGTTTAAAAATGATGAGAGCTACAGTGTGTAACGAATGATGTTCACATTTAGCCGTTCTGCTCTATAATATTCTTGCAAAATATATGGGTGCAAGGAAATAAAAGGAAAACGAAGTGAATTCGCTCCTGTATAATGATCGCTGCGCAGAAGCACGGCACCGTTTTCTTCGTGGATGTATAGCGAACATGCATTCCTTTCTCTTTTTTTTTTTTTTTTGGTTCGCGCCGGCCAAGTGACGATAACCTATTACATCCCCGGAACGAAGACCTATCGTTTTGCTTTCCCATACATGTGCATGCCTTCTTTTGACGATGGTAGGATAATTATTGACCTGAGGAATAATATGGATTTATGTGGTTGTGAAATTAGACTTTGCGTTTGTGCGTGTGAAAATGTTAGTGTGTGTGCGCGCGCGCGCTTTTCTGAACCAGGGACCCCACTTGACAAGTAAGTGCTATCTGTTTGCCTTTTCGTGTGACACGAGTGATACATTTATGTACTATTGCGTGAAGTAGTGGTTTAAAAAATAAGTGTAGTCGCGTTTGCATTGCAATCTGTAGGATAGGACGAGCGTTTTTAATGGAATTGCCTCGCGAACCTGGTGAAGTCTTTGTTTTGGGCAGGGTATTTTATCAGTGCCCGATTGCGGTCCTGTTGTTGTTTGTTTGTTAGTTTGTATCTGTCACATTCGTAGCGCTGTTCAAGCTTTGTTTTTCTTCGCAAAAATTCAGACTTTATGGTAGTAAGCTGTCCGAGTAGAAGTGACTTTCCCTGCTCGCTTAAGATAAATTGTGTATCCCTGTCCCGTGCTTTCTTCACGCAGGGACAATGCAATTGAGTATTTAGCATTATGCAATAATTATCTGATAGCAGAAATGGGTGTCTTTGTCACAGTTTATTAGCGTGCACCTCGTTATTTTATTTTTTCTCTTATAGCTATGCGAGCAAAAGTGCGTGTAGTTTTTCGCTGCTCTTTTCTTATTTTCTCTACTTTTACGCAGAAGAAAGCCTCCTGGTAAAAAGCTGGATAGTGTTCTATCAGTGGAAGTGAGGTTGTTTGTTTGCTTTTGTTAAGTGTTCGATATCTTGATGTAGTAAGCAGGGCTTATTCTTGCAGGTTTTTGAGCAGAAATGCTGGTATCTGAGCACGGAGTAGAAATTCCTATATTTCTCAGCTCCCTAAGAAAATCTGTGCATTATTTTCCAAGCAGACAGCGTATTGTTTACGCGAAATAGGAAAATGAAGTTGTGTATGCTCCAAGTTTTTCTGTCGCAGGCTTAGGCCTTTTCCACGATGAGCAGTATTTTGTATTCGATGTCGCATGTCTGGACTTGTTCAGTAGTGTTGCCATTTTTACCCTTCGCTAATATCTTGTTGCTGTCATGTTGTGCTAGCCGCGTATAGCGATAAGCGGTGATCCTCCGATTATTCCTGAGCGGTTCGACTTAAGCCTTTTCCCTGCTCACTTAAGGAAATGTGTGTATCCCTGTCCTGTGCTTAAGGACAATGTGACTGTGTATGGTGCATTATGCAAGAATTATCTGTGGCAGACATGGGTGTCTTTTTCTCAGTTTATTAGCGTGCGCTACGGTTTCTTGCAGTTACAGCTATTGGGACATAAAAGCGTGTAATTTTTCGCGGTTCTTTTCACTGCTTTTACTCAGAATGTAGGTGAGGCGAAAAAGTCAGCATCCAGGTAGAGCAGAAGAATGCCGCTTGGCAAAGGAGAGTTCATGCGAATGGAATTTGTTTGTTTTTTGTTATATGACGTTGAGTGTTAGTATTCACTTTGCTTGATATGTTGATGAAGTAAGCTGTATGCAGTTATAAGTATTTGCGCAGAAATGCTGGTATGTGAGCGTGGAGGAGAAATTCCAATAAAGCACCTCTCCTTGTGCATCCTTGAGCTGATGTCTGTGTGTGCGTGCTTTTATCCTGGTTTGCGACGTCATTATGGCATATTGGGGCTCGTTTAGCCGTGTAGCAATTTTACCCGCCGCTATTATCTTGTTATTATCTTGTGTTAGCCGCGCAGCGATGTCCGGTGACTCTCCTATTATTCCTGATGTCTTAAGCCCTTTCCCTGCTCGCTTAAAAGAATTTGTGTGCCCTTGTCAGGTACGCAAGGGCAATGCGGCTGTGCATGTAGCACTATGCAAGAATTATCTGATAGCAGAAATGGGTGTCTTTTTCTTAGTTTATTACCATATGCTTCAGTTTTTAAAGTCAAGCACAAGTGCGCGCAATTTTTGCTGCTCTTTCCTCAAATCACTGCTTTTGCGCAGAAGAAAGTCGCATGGCACCATAGGTCGGCGAATCCACTCATGATGTCCATCACCGACATCATTTACCACCACATCACTCAGAATTATGTGATGTTGAGTGATAGGCAATGATGTGATGTGATGTTGAGTTTGATGTTGGATGATTCAGTGATGTGATGTGATGTTGAGTTTGATGGTGAATGATGGGCAATGATGTGACGTGAATTTGAATTTTATGTTGAATTATGAGCAATGATGTGATGGTGACAGTAATGTTGAGTGACGGGCAATGATTTGATGCTGAGTTTGATGTTGACTTATGTGCGAAGATGAGATATTGAATTTGAAGACCCTGCTATGGGTTTTTCAAGTTGAAATCTGCGGTTTAGGGTGGGAGGTTGACATTAGTTGTGGGTGGTTGGATGGGTGCATAAACTGCCCATAGAAGTAAGCATTGCAAGTATGCATGACTAGACATGAATATGGTACCCCATTTTCAGCGTACCTGTTCTCGTGCCCTGTGATAATCTGAGCTTAACGGTAGTGGCGGGAAGGTTTCAGTTGTATGTGTGACCTTGCTGCTGGTGGGTGGGAGGGAGAGAGGAGTTTGCAGCTCGCCGTTACGATCAGGCTTTGGAGTCGGGGACTCGGTCGTTGGGGCGGAGCTGCACTTGGATGAATAACAAGGAGCAGGGGAGGTGGGCTGACCTTGGCGCGCTCGCGCTCTTAGTTTTGCGTCGCCTCAGAGCAGGTGTGGTGTTGTGGGGATGGCTCCAGCATTAAGAGCGGCGGGCTGTTATATCTGATGTGTCATGTGTGGGAGGGGAAAGGCTTGCCGTTCAGCATTGTATTTCGAGTTGGGGACTCTGTAGTGCTGCATTTGGATGTCATCCGTAAGGGACAGAAAATGAGGGTTAACCTTGGTGTTCTCGCGTTGTTCGGTTTGCATCGCTTCAGAGCAGGTGCGTTGTGGAGGTTGGTTCCAGAGCATAAAGAAGTGGCGCATTCGGGCTTATAAATCGGTTATGAAAATCGGTCTCTTGGCACTCCTTCCTTTTCTTTTTATTACTGCGGGCAATGAACCATTCCTGGTGTCAGGGCGAATGAGCGGGTACATGGAAAAATGGAACGGGTATTGTGCAGTATGAACTCGGGGAAAGTCACTGTCACGTGAACAAAATGACAGCATCAATTGCCCGACATCGTTTTGGGCAACCAGAGCATACCACGCTTCCGGCTTAGGATTTTTTTCGCATTTTTTTTGCAAAGGCAGAATGCAAGCATAAATGAAAAAATTGTCCAGGGGAATGTGGCATGAAACTGGGTTGCATAATTTAGGCACGTACTCTGCACACGTACAGCCGACAACACAGTATATTATGCCAAACAGCTTCAGGACGCAGCCCCAATGTTTCATTGCACACAATTTTGTTTTTGTGGTTTCGTTATCCGAACTTGTCTTTTGTTTCTGAGTACGACGGTCAAAATAGTTTTCTCTCAGGAACAGTCGGGTATGGTCGGTGACTGTATTCGACACGTCAATGAAGTCACTGCAAGAGAGACGACTCACATAAAAGAAAATGCCTGTAGAGCGATTCGGCCTCACGTACAGTGTGCTCTCACGCCTGGACATTTATAAACTTCGTGGCAATGGAATCGATATATAGACACTTCGAACTGCCGAAACCGTTCTCCGGCCTGACCTTTCGAGCGCCGTCGAGTTTTTGATACACTCCGGTTCTGGAATAGGATCACAGATCACTACGACGATCCCAAAGGAACTGAGCATGGGTGCACGCGTTTCTTCCAGGTTTAGCATAGAGCGTGACTCACATGATATTCACGGTGTTCGGCCCACGTCGGATACACGATATCAAATCAAACCAACGATGCTTCAAGCCGAGAAAGCCCTTTGGTATCAGAGCTCAGAGGGAAAGCAGGCCCGCGTACCGCCGAACTAGCGGATGCACGAAACATGCCGCCAAAGAGTGTTCGCGCCGGTTGGAGCAGACTGTGAGCGGTTGAATGCAGAACCCAGTGCAGTGCTGCATGGATGGGAAGCGGACTGGAGAGACGTGTCGGCCGTTTCAGCAATCACGGCTGCCCATGGGCGTTCCCAGGATTTTTTCCAGGCGGAGGGAAAGTGCCAGGGGAGGCAAGCGTGCTATCGCCTACCACCTCTTTTTCTGGAGGCGGACGTCGTGGACTGTGCGGGTGCTCAGAGGTTCTTATTAGGACATCTGAAAATAATCATTACGACTTATGCCTAAAGTAGAAAGTAAAAAATGGGCACGTATGTGCACTGGTGCGACCAGTTGTTCCAGGACGCTTGACGTGTGAAAGCATTGAATGATTAAAAGATTATTTCAGCACGTGTGTCCTTGAGGTAGTTGGCCAGTGCACACAGCGCAGCGAAAATCCACAAGACAAGGCCTATTCCATTACCTGTTGCAAAAGGATGCCAACGTGTTCACACATTCAGCTGGGAGATTCAGTGATACGTGAACAGTGACCCATCGATAATCAATAAAGGATTACTCATAACTATGCACAAAAAAATCTGCAGAAGTATGCATGTAACTATGCACCTCAAAATATGCATTAAAAATTGTTAATGTAAGTATTGTTTTTCGTCGTTTTGGTGTGAAGTTATACAACAAAGAAGGCATGCGCCACAGACATCGTCTGCTTTTTGCACCGTGCCACAGTGCATATTGAATAATAATATAATTGGCAGTAAATTTACGCGCATCGTAAGTTAGCCCATTTGTGTGAAGAGATGCTGTACGTACAGCATGGTAGGGCTACTGATAATTTCGACCACCCGGGGTACTTTAGACGTGCCAAGGAAACTTTAACACACCGGTGCTGGAAGCAATGTTGCTCCCACATTGCTACCATTCTCGGCCAGGGTTGAACCCGCGATCATGAGCTCAGCAAGTGAACACGTTACCAACAGAGCAACTGAGGCCGGCAAAGCAGATTGAAATGCGAACGCGGTAATTTTCCTAACTGTATACAGAAAGCGAAGAAGCAGAATACGACCCACCAGACTCAGACGCCATGCTGCTTACACCAGTGCATCTAGAAATACAGCAAGAGATACACACACACGCACGCACACACATCCACACACACACGCGCGCGCACACATAAAGGCAATTGGAGCAGATGGCAATATCCCAAAATACGCGCTGTGCGAGTAGTTCCTGTATATGCCGTAACGTACGAAACATTAATTTATACGCACTATAGAATCCACTAATCGACCCCGAACCATGACCAAACGTGCTTCTATCGTAGAGATACGACACTATATCGAGAGAGAGAGAGCGAGAAAACAAAGATGCATTTGCCTGAAAATCCGCCGTTTCACTGCTAGATATTCGCAATGCACCCCCAGTTCAAACAGCCCAGTTTAAAAGTCATAGTTGAAACAGCAGCACGTCGAAACGTCTCGACTGGGAAAAAAAATGGAAATCGCAACGCACGCAGAAAATCAGGGGCGAAGTCACGATACTCCCCTGTACCCTCTATTGGCACATGCCTCCTTCCCATCATGGGATCCCGGTCATTCCCCGATGCAGCGTAACCGACTACCGAACACCGCCGAGCAGTTTCATCATCCCTCTCGCCTCTCTCCGCACAACCGCCACCTTCCACATACGTAGCAGAAGACGGAAATATGCCAGCTCTATGAGGGCAGCCGTGCAGCGCCAAGAAACTTGATACCATAAAGCCACTGGACGCCAACGCCAAGACCTGCCATGCCTTTTCTGATGTAACAATATCAGCAGTCGATCGGCGCGTTGCGCAACAACCCGCAAACTAGGAGGACAGCCGCATACCAGCTGCCACGCCACTCGCCAATCCTCACCCTACACACCTGGTATTGGCATTCACGCTTTCACTACAACCCTATCGCCACCCCGCCCCGTCAAGGCTCGCTCTGGGAAGTGGGCGGGCGCCCCGCCAAGCCCCGCCCACCATTGCGACAACAAAAACACAACACCTGTTTAATTTACGAACGTCACTGTAAACGGCCGCCACCCAGAAGATGACATCTGGCCAGGAGCCGGGACGCACGGTCACCGGAACCCCGAAGCCAAGTCGTCGCCGAAGCGCAAGCATGCGCAGTATGCAAGGCCCTCAGTCTCATAACCGGTCCCTGCAGTTCAGACTCAACGTCCATCATACACAACGAAGCTGAACTCAGAACGAGTTCTGAAGTTGAATTCTGACCTATGATATGATGGGCTGTGATGTCGAATAATGAGTAATGATGTTATCGGCTTGATGTCAAATGATAAATAGTGATGGGCTGTGATGTCGAATGATGTGATGGACTGTGATGTTGAATGATGGGTAATGATGAGTTGTGATGTTGATGTTGAATGATGGGTAATGATGTGATGAGCTGTGATGTTGATGTTGAATGGTGAGTTATGATGTGATGAGCTGTGATGGTGACGTTGAGTGATGGGTTATGATGTGATGCGCTGTGATAGTGATGTCGAATGATGGGTTATGATGTGATGGGCTGTGATGGTGATGTGATGTTATGGGCTGAGGGCTAGGCCGGACATGATGTGATGTTGAATGAATATTTCGAAAAATGCCGACCTATGCATGGTACAGCTGAGAAGTCGGTTTCTCTGCTTGTTTGTTAGATGTTGTTAGGAGCTCGGTATGTTGAAGAAGTACGCTGTTATAGGCATTCATGCAGAAACGCTTGCATCTGAGCGCAGGATAGGAATTCCTGAAGCAGGGCACCCTCAGTGTAAATTAATTATTTTGGATGTGAGTCTGCTTCACTGCATGACAAGGCTGAAATGGGAAGAAAGAAAAAATTGGAGCGCTTGATTAATAGCGATCCAAGTAACAGGGCAATTATAGTTTCGATAGAAAGTAGAACTTTAATAGGCTCCTAAAATTATAGTTTTGTTGTAGCTTTTCTAAACTGCAATGCAATAATCATTTGCTTGCATAATAATCCTAAATTATAGTTGAGCGTAGTACGGACTTTTTGTGATAGTCTTTCTAAACTGCAATGCAATAATCATTAATATAGTATAGGAATGCAATTATGTTCCCGTATAGGCGTTCTGTCTAGTCCTCCGTCGAGCGCGAATAGAACTTTGCCCCCAGGCTTTCGCGCCTTTTTGCTCGCAGGTGTAGCCTCAGACAACGAATGTATGAGCATAGAAAGGGTAATGTATTAAATAAGCCTGGTGATGATGTTGAGTGGACTCACTTACTATTTTAAAAGAGCAGTGGTAGTTTACTGGTGATGTGATTCTAATGACCATGATGAGCCTTTGGGGTGAAAATCGTTAATATGCACGGTGCTTTTTTGTTGAATTTTAATGTAAGAATGAATATCATTAAGAGTAGGACAAAGGAAATACTCTTGCAATTCAATAAATAATAGGAGTGTTTGTCTTTGCTGCTGTCTTCTTCAGATAGGATGTGATGACGTCATGCAGTCTGTAGCAATGCATTGACCATTACTGGAAAAAAGTGTAGCAATAGAAAAATGGTGTGTATTGTCCTGGACGAATTTATGATGAGCACTGTTTTTGAATAAGAGGAGTGCGTGTGCTTAGAAATAGTTTGATGTTGGTTTTCTGTTTGTTCAAGTGTTCCTTTTCGATTTTCCCCCCCTTGTTGTCTGACAAACATGCGCTGACATGCCCAGACCTGTTCTGACATGCTTTCCTTCTACATGTAGTTTTTTTCTTTTTGGAAAGAAACATTCTTGACGATGTCGATAGTGCTGCCTTGAATGGGAGTAGAGCTAGAACGATTCTTGGTAATTTTGAGATTCATTTAGTTCAGAGAGTACCCACGGGTTTGTGATTTTATTCAGTAGGAACAAAGCGTCATGATTCAGTTAGCTGCCTTGCTCTCGGATGGGATGGACATGTCTTGCTGAAGCATTATTTTGTTTTTTCCTGTACAGTAAACTTTGGGAATGAAATGCTTAATTCCTACAATCTCCTCTCATGTATGCTGTTTTTCACCAATAGTTCCCTATGCAGTTGTTATAGTAGAATAAAGGAAAAAATCGTGGGATAGTGATTCAATAAATAACAGGTCCCCTGTCTAGAGCGTACGCGTCCTTGAGCCATGCAGCTGCATGATGACGTCATACCGCGACACCATTGTTTCAGGTGGACCTTGTCCAGAGGAGCATTAGTGAAAAAAAAAAACAGTGTTGCCCTGAGACAATAGGATGACGTCACGACCGATGAGAACGGCCTGCAGGGGGTGCAAGGATTCACTTCTCTCTGGACATTGGTGGGTGTGGACACGTGAATTCTGCTCCTAGCAATTGCGTTGGCCGTCAGTGGAAGAGCGTAGCTTCAGTGGGGTTCCGTCTGCCTCTGACGAGGTGCGGATGTGTGGTTCATCACTAGTGAATGGTGTTCGGCGATGCAGGTGGATTTTGTGGCGAGCGGATTTACAATGAGGGAATATAGTATACGTGTCCGATGATGGTGAGTGACTTTTCACTCTGTTCAAGTGTTTGTTTTCCTCTGTTGCCCAGCAGTCGTGCGATTTGTCCTGACGTGTCCTGACATGCCCCGACATGCATGCTTTCCTTTGTTGACGCTTTGTATTTTTTTTCTTTTATGGACATGAAAGGTTCATGCCTTGATGATGACACTAGTGCTGCCCTGAATGGGAATAGTGCTAGAGCGATTCTTAATAATGTTGCGATTAAATTAGTTCAGAAAGTAACCGCATGAGGGACAGATGTATGACTTTATAGAGGAGAAAAAGCATTACAATTCAGTTCCGTGCCTGGCTGTCGGATGGAGTAGACGCATCGTTCTGCGCTCCTTGTTACCCGTACTCTGTGTTGATTTGTTGAGTGCCTAGTCCTCTTATTAGCCATTGATGAAGTTACGTGTTAGGGTATTTTGTTTTTTGCAAGTCTCATTTAGTAAGACTTTGGAATTCCTACGATCAGTTTTCATGCATGATGTTTTTCTGCAATAGTTTCCTATGCAATCGTTATAGAAGAATAAAGGAAATAATCTAGGGATAGTGATTCAATAAATAATAGGTCTCCTGTCTGCGCCCTTGAGCCACGCAGGTGTATGATGACGTTATGCCATGGCTTTATGGCAGATTGACCTTGTCCAGTTGTGTCGACCGTGTGAAAAAAAAAGCCGTGTAGCCTTGGGACAATGGGATGACGTCACGACCAATGAGCAACGCAAGAAGAGGGCGCAGGAATGCACTTCTCTCTTAGCCTCTCGCAGGTGGTCGCCGCAGAGGACGCTAAGAGCGCGCGCATGCATAGCGGCCGCGGCGCTGCGTCCCAGTCAGTTGCTCGCTGGCTGCCGCGGAGAGCAGACGTGCGCTCGGTTACTCTGCAGTCCCCGTGCGGCTCAGTTTGTGCCTGGCATTCGGATGGAGCAGTCGCATCGGTCTGCGCTCCTGTTGTGCTGCATTGATTTGTTGTGTAACTAATGCTTTCGCACGTGATAACTTTGCCCCCGCTTTTTTCATGCCCGTGCACGTCGGGAGCTGGTTGCTGTTGTCCTGGTATCCCCGCCATTTTCTATCTTCTTCTGCTTTGGGAACGGGAGTAGCGCTGGCGTGATTCTTAATAATTTTGTCGTGAGATTAGTTGAGAAAGCAACCGCTAGGGGGTGCAGCTGCGGGACTTTATACAGGAGAAAAACCATTACGAGTCAGTTCTCTGCCTGCTGTCGGATGGAGCAGTCACATCGTTGTGCGCTCCTGTTGTGGTGGGCTTCTTTGCTTCTCTGCCTGATTCTTTTTGTTGTTAGCTATTGATGCATAGTATGTTTACTCTTGCTTTCACAGCCTCTGTATTATGAGTGTTTTTCTCCTCGCATGTTCAGAGCTGTCCCAACCTGCCCAGACGTCACAGGATGTCCGGAACTGGTGGTCATAGCTGCGACGCTTTGCAACCTGTCTCTGTACTCCGTCGCCCAGTGAAGGTCAGCGGCAGTTCCGGACCGCTTTCTTCAAGATAGCGTCATTGATCTTCAACTAAACTCCTTCTCTCCACTCTATCTCTATCTATTTTTTTCTTTTTTATCAGCTCAAGTAGCCGGAAACTCACACAGTGGTCTGGACACGTCTTAGATGCTCCCCAATAAGTGTAATGAGTCCCAGAATGATCCTAATTACTGTGGGGGGTCCCAAATTGCTCTAATTGCTAATTAATGGCGTCCAGATGACTGTGTGAGTTTCCGGATACTTGAGCTGAACCAATACTACTGGTGTTGTGATTCTAATGACCATGATGAGCCTTTGGGGTGAAAATAGCTAATATGCACAGTGCTTTTTGTTGAATTTTAATGTAAGAATGAATATCATTAAGATTAGGACAAAGGAAATAATCTTGCGATGCAATAAATAATAGGAGTCTTTGTCTTTGCCGATGTTGTCAGGCAGTGTTTCAGGTGTCTGTAGCAATGCGTTGACCGTTACTAGAAAAAAGTGTAGCAATAGAAAAATAGAGGATGGTGTGCATTGTCCTGGACGGATTTGTGATGAGCGCTGTTTTTCAATAAGAGAAGTGTGTGTGTGTTTACAAATAGTTTGATGCTGGTTTTCTGCTTTGTTCATGTGTTTCTCTTTGCTTTCTTCCCCTTGTTGTCTGACAAACATGCGCTGACATGACCTGACCTGTTCTGTCATGCTTTCCTTCCACATGTAGTTTTTTTTCTTTTTGAAAATACACATTCTTGTCTTGACGATGTCGATAGTGCTGCCTTGAATGGAAGTAGAGCTAGAACGATTCTTAACAATTTTGCGATTCATTTACTTCAAAGAGTAATCGCAAGGAGGACAGGCAATTGGACTATATTCAGACTTTATTCGGGACGAACAAAGCGTCATTATTGAGTTATCTGTCTGGCTCTCGGATGGGACGGACATGTCTTGCTGAACCATTATTTTGTTTTTCCTGTACTCATAAGTCTCATTTAGTAAGACTTTGGGAATGAAATGCTTAATTCCTACAATCAGCTTTCATGCATGGTGTTTTTCTGCTATAGTTTCCTATGCAATCGTTATAGTAGAATAAAGGAAATAATCTTGGGATAGTGATTCAATAAATAACAGGTCCCTAGACTTGAGCCACGCAGGTGCATGCTTGGGTCATACCGCGACTCTATTGTTCCAGGTGGACCTTGTCCAGTTGGACGTTAGTGGAAAAAACAGTGTAGCCTTGAGACAATAGGATGACGTCACGACCAATGAGCAAAGCCTGCAGAGGGCGCAAGGAATCACTTCTCTCTTGAAGATTGACGGGTGTGGACGCGTTAATTCTATTCCTAGCAATTTCGTTGGCCGTTAGTGGAACAGCGTAGCTTCGGTGGGGTTTCATTTGCCTCGGACGGGGTACGGATGTATGGTACGTCACTAGTGAATGGTGTGTGCTTCCGTGGACGGACGTACGATGAGGACTTTATGAATAAATGGAGTGTGTCAGTATTTGCTACTTTGTTTAAGTGTTTTTCTGTGTTTGCTTTCCTTTGTTGTCTAGCAGTCGTGCAATTTTTCCTCGCGTGACAGGGCTCCTGACGTGCAAAGGCCAGCATGCTTTCCTTTGTTGATGCTCTGTATTTTTCCTTTTTTGACACAAAATATTCTTGTTGATCGTTCTTGTCTTGACGATGACGGATGCGATGACGATGACGATAGCGGAGTGCTTCCACACCCTTGATCTGGACATGAGTAGCACTGCCATGATTCTTAATAATTTTGCGATTAAATTAGTTTGTAAATAAACCACAAGGGAGGTAGACGTGTGACTTCATTCAGGAGGAAGAAAGCATCATCTTGAGCCACGCGGGTGCATGCTTAGGTGATGACGTCATGCCGCGGCTCTATTATTTCAGGTGGACCTTGTCAAGTTGAGCATTAGTGGAGAAAACAGTCTAGCCCTGAGACAATAGGCTGACATCACGACCAATGGGCAAGGCCTGCAGGGGGCACAAGGATTCACTTCTCTCTTGGACATTGGCGGGTATGGCCGTGTTACTTCTCACTTGTGGTCGCCGCAGGTGGCACTAGGAGCGCGCAGAGGGAGCGCATGTGTAGCACCCGTAGAGTGGCGCCTGCGTCAGTCGGCTGCTGGCTCTCGTAGGGAGAAGACGTGCGGTAGGTCGCTCCATCGTCCCCGCTCTGCGTCACTTGATTCCTGGCTGTCGTCGGGATTGGACGCTCCATCGCCGCGGCTGAATACGTGAGTGATTTGGCGTGCCCGGTGTTTGCACGTTGTTTTACCGTGCTCGTGTTAAGCCTTTTCTGGCATGTTCGCCGTAATGAATACTTCCTCAACACGCATGCTTAGACTTGTTTAGCAGTGACCCGTAGCGTACCAAGCCTGTTTACTCACGTTTAGCGTTGTGAGCCTAGCGTTTTGTGGTTGTCGTCTTGTGTTGGCTGTTGAATTTTGTAGGTGATGACGCTGTGGTTAGGCCTAACCGGTCGCTTTTTCCCCGATGTGTACTGTTTTCTCTGTACTGTATAGCAGTAGCGGTTCGGCCTTTTCCACACGCTCTGGCATGCCTAGCCTTGTTGAACAGTCTTGCGATTTTTACCTGATACTAGTACCTTGTTGTTCTGTTTCTCTCTTACATGCATATCGACATGACGGTGACGCCATCTGGTGTGATGCCTTGCAATTAGCTCGCCACCTGCCTCTACAACCGTCGTGACCAACGATGCCCACTCACCCGCACTGGTCGTTCAGATGGCGTTGTTGATTTTCAAATAAATTATTTCCCACTGTTTGCTCTCTTTCTATTCACTTTTTTCTACAATCCGAGTTTTACACAGAAAATCCACAACAAGTATTGCATTGAGTTAGATTTTGCACAATTTTAAATTTTTCAATTTTTTAAAGTGTAATTTTCTTAAAAATTAAAATCATTAAAGTAATTTTAAAGTAAAAAGAGGATTTTCTGTGTAAGTCTTGGGTTATATAATTACTACTAACGGGTAGCAGCCTTTTGTTCGGGGACATCTCCATCAACGAAGGAAACGAAAAGAGCTCGCATGTTATATTATGAATTTCGCTTTTGGTAGCGGAAAAGACAAAATAAAGGAGATCGAAAACTGAAAACACAAAAGGTTATTTAGAGATTGCCGTAAAGATTTCAATAATCCGTGCAGGAATACTTATAATCCAGGAATACTTGTTCAATAAAAACCGATAGATGCATGACATGTCACGCTGCCTCATAACAGAGATTCATGTCCACTTTTGTCGAATGATTTCTTGTTATCTCTCGGCGGAAAGCTGTATGCGAACGTTTCACGAGCATTTATACAAATTAGAAGCGTATGTGTATGGCTCAAGATGAATGTTTCGATGAAGGTTAAAGCATAAAAAGTTGAAGATCAAGGTAGAACGGCAACAGAAGGTGGTTTTGTGGCAAATTTACAAATAGTGTCACGTCGGGAAATGTGTCACATGACCTTATAAGAAACAAAAAAATTGGACAAGGAACGACGAAGCGAAAGTCAACGTGGACGAAGGGCGGAGCATAATGGAAACGGAAATAAAGAATGTAGCAAACTGAAGCTTATCTGAGTTTGTGTGTAGTCACGAGATTCCCTAGTTTTGGAAACAAATTCCTCTTCTGCCGAAGAAATCCTTTTATTGACCCACTCGTGAAGAAAAATAAAAAAAGGGGAAAAAGAGGACACACAATATATGCTTTTGTATTTCGTTTTTGCTTCCTCGCGTCTATCGTCATATTCAAATCGGATGATGATGATAATGATGATTAGAGTTTTTATGGCGCAGCGACTACAAAGGTAAAAAATATTCAAATCAGCCGCCGGTGCTTCATTGTATGTTGTTCTGCTCCATCGCCATTCAGGTTAGCCATTGCTGTGCGTCGCGTATTCCTTGTATCACAGTGCGTTAGCTTCATCCACCTGTCCATTTCTTCCGTTTTCAATTTTTCACGTTTTGTGCTCCCACCTCATTTCATGCCATGATGTATTTTCTTTTATTGCTCAAGTTGTGAAGAGTTATATTTATAAACTAAAAAAACACCCTGTATACATTTTACACGCTAGGCAGCACGCTTTATATACAGGAAGCAATGGCTGTGTCAGAAAGACAAAGGCAATCCAGAGGCAACTTCTTGACGCCACCAGAACCAGTTTATTTTATGAAATCAATCAATTATCGGGCCTCTCTGAAGCGCGTAAAACATATAGCTGTTGAGTCGAAGGTCACCATGATATTCGCAGCAATAATTGAATCAGCGGTTATATTCACGAACCCTGAGCATAATAAATAAGAAACTTTACTTCGGTGTGTCTTCTATGCCTTTGTGCAAATTCAAACACAAAGAATGTTTCTTCTTTTGGACGTAGGAGAACGCTGGAATATACTGACACTGCGCACATGACGTCACACGAGAGGATTTCTTTTCTGTGCTGTCTTTTAGTGCACACTGCTTCTCGCCTATGCTAATTGAAGTGTGCGTGGACAATAAAAAAATCGATCAAACGACCGCTGCCGTTTCGGTCAAACGGCGTTCGACCAAATGTCCCGTGTTCGATCAAGCGACCTTCCACCCAACGGCGTCCAAACAAATGTCCCGGAACCTGAAAACACTGCAGATGATTTTCTATCGAGGCACCTTTTGTTTTTGCTGCTGCTAAATTATCGAAATAAATAAGGTACTCTTTCTAAATGGCGGGATTAAGCTTTAGATCTTTTCACCAAACACCTTTCGAACAAACGCGTCAATAAAGTGTCTTTCAATTCGACCAAGTGGTGCTCGATCAAACGTCTTCATTTAAAACATCGTTCGACCGAATAGCATTCGACCAAATTGGCGGACCACGCACTATCCGTGTTAGCCACCACGTGCCGATTTCTGATTGTCGCTAAAATGTAGTTCGTGTAGGGGTTAATTCATGGGGTAGACGATCGGAGACCATCACATCCGAAATTCATAAGTTAATTTTAATTGGCGAGAGTACGCAAATGAACGTTACACGGCATAGCTTGTAGCTGGTGCATCACTGATAGCAACCCGAAAGAAATTATTTCGCCAGCATGAACTGTTTTCGAGTCTTCCAGCCGGGAGATTTTAGTGAGGAGCACGGTGTAAGTCAAAAGCAGCAAGACGATACATAAGTCGAACAGAGTGCGAACCAAGGAAGAAACCACAGACACATTTGTCCCACGAGATGTATTCCCTTCAAGAACCCCTCTTTTCTTAGGAGATTATTCGTACATTCTTGTCGACCCAAAAAAATGCAACAAGGTCACGCGTGTTGTTGGAACTATATGTCCCAGCTGTGTATTGCGCACTTCCTGAACAACGGTACTGGTTACGGCACCCGGCGCCGCTAGCGCCATCTGGTGGCTCTCTAGACCCCGGCGCAATCTCGTGCCGAGGGTCGGCGAAACGGAGCGGCTGGTATTTCCTCCTAGGGTGCCGGGCTCACAACGAAAAAGACCCAAGTTCGATTCCTAGTTTGTTTCAACCATGACGTCATTATTGTTACTTAATAATCTTATCAATGATATCATATCACTAGGGTTAGCTATGATATGATATCACTGATAATCTCTGATAGCGTGTCACTGATTAAATATCTCGTCCACTGACGTCAGTGATATGAGGGCGGAGAGACTGCGGCCTTGAGTGACGTCATACGACCTTGATGACGTAATTTCCATTGTTTGGCTCCAATATTAATCTTTAGTACTACTGTTGTCTTCTTAACCTCTATAGCGCGAACATGATAGGTGGTTGAAAAGGTGGCAAGGTCAAGGGAAAAAGGAAGACTTCGTCCCGCACAACAGGGCTCCAGTTCTCCATCGGTGGTATACATCGTCTCCGGAGGAAACGCAACTACACCGAGCGCGTTAGATCACACGCCCTGGTTTACCTGGCAACCGTGCTGGAGATGGCAGGCAACGCCGCTCGCAACAACAAGAAGACGAGGATCATCCCCCGTCACTAAGAGTTGGCTTTTGTCTTGTTGCAGTTTGTCGTTAAAGGGATCGTCGCATTCGGAAGCGTGTTCAGGAACTGTTAAGCGTAGTTTACACATACGGGAACGGCGGACGGCGATCGTGGACGGCACGGCAAATCGCGCCGTTTCCTCGCCATTGTGACGCCGTGATGGCCTCTGTGGCACGGCAAAAGAAAGTTGAGCCATGTCCAACTTTTTCCGTGCCGTGACCCTGCCTACGCTCTGTCGACCAATGGGCGCTGCGTATGAAACCTACTGTATTTAGCCATGGGAGAAAAATGCTGCTGGCAACCATGCGAGCAATGAAAACTAGCTGGTGAGAAAAAAAAAGTTTTTTGAACGAGATTCACTTATGTCTTGTGGTGCCTTGGGGGACGCGTTCATGAAAAAATGGGTAAACCTGAAAGCAAGAAAGTTCCCAGGAATAAAGATGAAGCACAATCACTCGCGTCGTTGCTACCATCTATTTTCACATGTCGCAAGTGGAAAGCTCCCGCGCCGTCCGTGAAATCACGCGATCACGGCGAGACAAGTGTGAACAACCGCGTTCGGCAACGGCAGCAGCGCGCTGCCGTCGCCGTTGTCGTATGTGTGAACGAGGCTTGGTGGTCATGTTCCCTGTCGTTCATAATGTACGCCGGCAAATTTTCTCCGCACAAATCCACTTGGTTCACTCAGAAACGATTTTTAAATGTTCACGCTTCCGGCGCGCACGGCAATCCCCGCAAGGCGCCGACAGTGGATGACGTCACCTTGATAAACCAACCATAAGGAGGCGCTCCTTTTCGCCGAGTTCGGTGTGTGTCTGAGCGTGTGTCTGACCCTTTTTCTTGTTGTCTTGTCGCATTTGCTTTGAAGTACTTTGAACCACAGCGTGTGCCCTAGGATTTCACGCCGTTGACGTGCGATGTCACCGCCAGGAAACCGGTGCTACGTGCCCGGGTGCACAAAGGCTTATAACGCGAATCCCGAGCTTACATTTCACCGACCTCGCAATGGCGAGACGAAACCAAAGTGGGAGGCAGCGATCGCCAGCCACTACTGTGGTGTGGCCCAAGGATTGAATGTTTCACGCATCTGTTCCTGTCATTTCGTCGACGACACCTATTTTGATGACGATGTATTGCAAGTTCGGCTCCGGCTACGGCAGAAACGAAAGCGGCTGAAGATTGACGCCGTGCCCACCATATTCGATCGGGAACAAGGGCAGGAACCAGTAACGGAGGTAAGTGACAATCCTGCGTGGTCGCAGCTACGCTGCAATGAAAAATATCACTTGTCACAATAAACATCATCGCGAACACCTGGCCTCGCCGCCGATTGTAACGTCACAGTCACACCGGCTACTAATGTACACAAATTATTGCAATGATTGCAGCATCCTGACGCAATAGTACGCGTACTCTCGAAAAAAAAAAGATTAGTGTGTTGCTGCTGTGCTAATGGTCGCCTGTATTCTCAGAGCTATGAGTAACGTAACACGCAACCATGACAGCGTTATTCTAATGTTATTGCAGCTAGTGGATGTTTCTACAGTTCATAGTGTAAGCCTGATGGCAGCATTCAGGGATGTGAAAACATCGCAATCTGTGTTTGGCTACGTTTGAGACACAGCACGTTGCATCAGTATTCTACTGCAGACTTGTTGCTAATTTCTGGCTCTATTTCTGGCGGCAGCAAGCACGTCAACGGGATCAACTGGATTTGGTATGTTTTGCCAAGCCACGAAAAAATTGCAGTTCTTTTTGCACGTCCCACAAAATAATGGACATGTACGAGCCCTGAAAATTGTCGAGTTCTGTGAAAGGAATCTTGTGTGATGTGGCTGCAGTGTTTATAACGTAATGTGGACAGGAAAATAACTGTGCCAGTGAAACAGGGACCGCAAAGGGGAAGATTTATTTGCATAGTCATTTTTATGTTTGTTATTGTACCCGCTAGGCCCTCAACGTATTCTTTTGAGTGTTAACACTCAAGGCCATATTTCAGTTGCGGACGTCATGGCTGAAGCAAGTGCTGGGGACCCACTTCCCACTTCATAGCGCATCTCACAAGGGGATTATCCAGAAGGCTGTATGTAAACGTCTATCACTGCAGTTCACTATGCCGTAACGGGGATGCCACTATAGGAGATTGGTGCACATCTTTTCTCCTGTTTTTGCACCAGAGAGAAACACAACATGCTTAATCCTTCTTTTTTTTATTGCGGCATGTGGGAGAGTAAAAAGGGAAAATATCGCACAAAGAAAAATTGGTATTTTTGACAGCTGCATACATATCTTCTCCCTGTTGCCCATGTCTTGCAGCCATTATACTGGATGGACTACTACTGGAACCTCTGGTGCCGTACGAAACAGTCCGCCAGTAAGGGTTTCTCTATACCTTAGTTCTAGTTGATCGTGGGGAAGCCGTAAAGAAGGATGTGAGGCACATGGGAACACAAACAGCTGTTTCTTTGTGTACATTAGGTACTGAGAAAGAGCACTTATTTTGTAATGGTTGAAACGTGTATTTGTACACAGGCACTCAGACAGAGTTTGTTGCGTCGAGTACAACTGTGAAGAGTGAGCTTAGCCTTCCGCCACAAACTTCCTTGGCACTGGCTGAAGGTGTCCCAGGGGACATGAGAGGCAGCGAAACTGCATTGCAGTCTACATACCAATATTTTGATACTGGTGTGGAAAGGGCCTCAACTCCAGAGCCAGGTACAGCGCCAGATGTAGTGCGAGAACTCGATACCACGTTTGGACCGACAAGGTACGTGGCTCTGATGTGCGGTTTTACAGACACCTGTAGTACCGTAGGTACCTTTAGCGTCGGACATACAGAGGGTTTAGACAGAGTAATGGAAGCAACTGGAAATTCAGTGCGTTGTATTTATTGCTGAAGAAATGAAATGTTGCCTTGCGATCACAGTCCGTAATCGTTAGGTCTCTTACAGAAGGCAATTTCATTACTTCAGGTAGAAGATGAGACAAAGAATTTTCAGTCGTTTATGTAGTGAACTCCCTTTAAGTTAAAAATCGATAAATTGAAATTTATGCTTCACTCAAACACACAGTGGTTTCCCTGGTATACTTACAGTGTTGTAAAATACATTTAAGTGCTCAAATTACTGCTTAGCTCAAGCAAGCTCTGGTGGATACTGGGGGGGGGGGTGAAGTTACTGAGAGTTCACTGTAATTTCTTAGTGTAACCCACATACATCACCCTAAACATAATTCACAGGCATGATTTAATCTTTTACATGCAGCATCCCCGACCCACATGATGCTACACTTCATACGTCGGACATGGTGGAAAGTTCTGACTATGAAGAGTGAGTTGAATATTCTTAGTGCTGTGATAATGGAATGGTACGAGCTACGACACGTGCAGCTGCGGCAGGAAGCGAATCTGGTCTAGTCAACCCTCGATCGGAAGCAGACATTTGGGCAACGTGCTGCTGTGTACGTCCATACTGTTTTCTGGGATGACCGTGGCAAAGGCTCTTCGCATGTTTGAAATGTTGAAGGTGCCAGCACTGTCCAAGTCGCAGTATTACAGGACCCAGAAGGAGTACCTCATTCCCGCTGTCAGTTATGTAAGTATATGTCATCTGCATGAAACAGCCAGTAAGAACTCAGCACTACTGCACATAAATGGCAATATTGTATGTTATTTTGCCCTCGTGATGAGGAGCCACAAGAATGAAATAACTTGGTTTCTGAGTCCCCTTCTAATGGGCAGTATACTGCTTTTTCCGCAATAACCCAAGGTTTATCAGACTAGACAGAAGGAACTCCTTGAACAGCTGCAGCCACGTCCCCTAACCATTGCCGGTGATGGGAGATGTGATTCTCCTGGACACTGCCCTCTACGGAACCTACACCCTGCTCGAGACCACTGCCAGCCGCATAATACACTTTGAATTGGTCAAGGTACTGTCTTCAGTTTTTGCTTTGCTCCTCACTGTTTCAGAGGAACTTTGGAGAAGGCTAACATCTGCACCATGCTTGCTGGCTTGCTTATGTTTTTGTACAGGCAACTGAGGTATCGAGCAGTAATGCCATGGAGAAGCATGGGTTACAGAGGTGCCTGGTATTTCTTGAATGGAATGATATGCTCGTAGACACCCTTATTGCAGACAGACACTCTGGAATCAATGCGATGATGAGGGACTGCTGCCCCCAGATAAAACATCGCTTTGATGTGTGGCACGTTGTCAAAGGTGCCTATACCAAGTGCATACTGTTGTAGTTTTCCTGGGGATAATGACAACGAAATTGATGTTCCCAGGGGTAAAAAAGAAGCTATTGGCACTTGGCCGCTCAGCATGTCATCAAGTGGTGAGCTTGTGGGTTGATAGCCTCGTTCACCATGCTTACTGGTGCCCAAAGATGAGTGGAGGAGACGGCGACCTATGTCTTGCTAAGTAAATGTCGGCCCTCAACCACATTGTGGACGTCCACGAGCATGATGATCCTGTCTACCCAGTTTGCTACCATGGTGCGACCTCGGAACCCCGTGAGTGGTTGAAGGAAGGTAAGCATTTCACATTGGCATCCACGTCTTTTGGTGTAAATTTTTCTTTCTTCCCTTTTTTTTCTCTCTACGTGAATACGTCTTTGCTGTCAATATGAGGGGGCAAACTGGCCATCTTGCAACATGATTATGTCGACTTGACTACTGGACAGAGGTCAACTGGAAAAAATTCATTCGATAAAACAATGCTCATTCAATAAAACAATGGAGTTCTATGAACCACACTGGTTGTTCTTGCATGTCATGGCATGGAGACGGGGCTCAACTGAAGTGGGTCCCAAAACTGTCTAAGTTTTGTTTTGCTCATGGGTTACATTTCAGTCAAGTGGATATTATATCGTGTAGAATAAGCTACAGCGGAGAACAGCAAGTTGTGCACATATGGGTGAGTGCAGAAAAGTTATTCCGGATTGAAGTTGGAAAAGCCTAGCTACAAAGGCGAAAGAATAGAATGAGAGCAAGCAGAAATCAGGTCAAAGTATAGTAAACTGTAGTGGTGGGCAGAGATGTTTGCTTGACCGTTTGAGAAACGAATCTCAGAGAGTGAGAAACCAGTGGGGGCGCATGGGAATGGCAGAAGCGTAAAAAAGTAACACAGTAATAATCTCATGCAGTTCTAGTATGACCAGAAGATCACAAAGGGGAACAATACGTGTTACTATGCTCATGAATGCATCTCGTGGGGAGACGTTTGCGTTGATGCCCACGACTGGCATGCGAGCGTTGGTCATTGGCAGGGCACTCATAACATCCTTCAATAACATGATTCTCGTCACCATATATGGAACGTACATGTTCACGTACGTATTCATGTCAAACTCATGGTTGTGGCTCTGCTTCTTTGCTTCTTTTTTGCAGACACTGAACCTTAAAGGAAGGTCACAGACATTATTGCAGCACCTACCCTGCTCAAGGACATCCTTCAGCTGTTCTCCCAAGACCAAACGTACGGTCTGGAGCCTTCCACAGCGTCATGCTGCACTTCACGCCAAAGACATTTTCGTTCTATGATGCGGGAATGCTAGCCAGGTATTAAATGCATGGGCGGGCCTCTTGAAGGAACATTGTAACATCATTATTCATGTTGTAGGACACAACTGGCCGTACTTCACTATAACGAAAATGCCGACCGTGCACAATTGGAAAAATAGCGGTCCAAGCAGTACCGCCTGAAGCCTTCAAGGGTTAAGAAAGGCATGGCTTGTGGTACCTGTGAAGGAAGATGCAACGTATGGTATGTACCTGGCAGTGGTGCGCTGAACATGAGTGTACCCACGGTCATGAGTACAGGATGTCCATCTTGTTGCTGTAGATGAAAAACTTCACAAACAGATCGATAAAAGGGGTGTGGATGGTGCTTTTCTTGTGCCAGTGATAAAAGAAAAAAGGAGAAAACAGCTGGTGCTTGCTCTGTATCACCTGTTTCTATCAAAACTACCACAAAAATGGTGTTGGTTTTCTTTTCATTGCTCTGTTCGTGAACTGTTCATTCCCCATTAAAAATAGAAATAGAAACTTTATACGGGGAATGGCCTGTGAGATCATGTTGCAATTATCTCCTTCAACAGAATATGCGACGGCACTTACAGCAGAGGTGCTACGTCGCATCAAAGAGAAACAGAAAGAACCACCAGCAGTGGAAGCTCGCCCAGCACGGTCAGCCTCTTATGGTTAAAGGCCAACCTTGGTAGAGGCTATGGAACCTTTTCAATCAAGGTGTGTGCATGCACCAATTTTGTCTTAAAAGGTGGCATATGATTAGACTCTGAAGTTTTAGGGTTTCACCCTACTTTCCCCCTGAATCGAGGTTCGCTTGTTTAGGGTTAAACCTGGCTACTGCACACAAAGCTCCAACTGAGTTAGGCCCCTGAAGGAAGTGACATGCTAATTTTTCACAAAATATGCTCTGGACTCAGCTCGACCTCTACGTCCAATTTCTAACACGCCAGATAAACCGTGTGGTGAATGTTACTTCTACAATACGGCTGAATTTCTCCCTGAATTCAGTCTAATTCTATTTCTTCCACCCGAGTTTGCATGAATTTTTTACATGAGGTTATTGCCTTGATTTATATCCCCCCCCACGAATTTGAAAAATAAGAATAAAGAGTAGAATAATCTCAAAAAATGCAACCTGAAAACTTCAGGGCCTTGATACACCGAGTCCTAATATAAGTTTACCAGGGGTTAAAAAAAGCCAGGGGGGCCCGGCGAATGAGCCCAACGGTGCGCTGTGGCCTGTTGTGAGGACCATCCAATTTTTTTTTTCGTGCCAGCCAATTAAATAATTAAGGCTAATGAATTCGCTATTTTTGAATTACGGGTCTTGGCTCCGAGGTGTCAATGACAGAGTTGTAGATTGTCTCGGTATAAAGGCAACTGAAGTAGTTCCAGGTCACTACGCCTTCGTTTCCTTTTTTCCCCGGGTTCAAAAGTTGGTTTCGGAAGTTGCACCGACGCCCGTCGATTACAGCGCACTCTGAAGGGCGTGCTGTCAAAGAGGAGAAATGTCTCCTCCTCGTTCATAGAACACATCCTTGCACGATTAGAACCTTAATTTCTCATCAGTCCGATTGAAATTTCCACCGACAGTTCAAGTAAAAGTTCAACCTCGATATGGACCCAGGAAGACCTGGAAGGCAACCTCAAGCATCGTTCAGGCTGGGAAAATTTGTGTCCATATCGAACGAACAATGAAAATATGATTAAAAAACTAGCAAAAATCTGCAGGTGCTTCACACGGGCCGTGTTTCCTCCTTGTCTGCGCTGCCTGAAACAGAATAGAGAGTAATCGCGGGGGCTGTGATTCAGTTAGCACTCTAGAAGGACCACTCGTCCTTTCCACGGCGATTAATAATACGTGCACAGCACCAAGATAACCTGGGCGTCACTCATCTCTAGTGCGCTTGAGGGTGCTGCATCCGTAGGGTATGTTTGTCAAATCTGAGTATCCCCTGTTGCTCAGCTTGGCTTTTGAGTCCCAACTTTTGTACCCGGGAAAAGAGGAAACCACGAGCCATAGCGACCTGGAACCACTTAATTCGCCTTTGTATCTTGATTATCTACAACTCTCTCATTAACACTTCGAAGATAGAACAAGTAATTAAAATATAGCGAATTAATTACCCTTAATTGGGTGGAACGAAAAATATATTCTTGAATGATCCACACAACAGGCAACAGCGCACCATTGGTTTCATTCGCCTAGAGCCCACCTGCCCCAGTTTTTTTTAAACCCCTAGTATGCTGTATGTGGTATGCGTTGGAGGAGCTTTGCACAACACTTTGAAATTTGGTTTTCTTATTTCAGGTTCCGGAAGTAAATGTGGCTCCCTACTGGCAATAAAACTTGACAGCCGACCTGGATGCACCAGCCTTGTCTCCAGCAACAAAAACGGCCCTTTTCAGCCCACCAACTTTTGCCACAAGAGGCTTTGCCTGCGTGCAGATGACCCTTTCAGAGGAACATTATAGAATGATAGCCTTTTTGATTTTTTACACACCAAGAACATGAAGTGATATCGGCTCTTTCCTTTCTTTCAGGAGCAGTCACCTGCAACACCAGGGAACGTAACCACAGTGGAAGCCTACAAAATGTATCCTAACAAGGAATAAATGTCTACATGCTACGACAGCTTTTTGAGATTTTGTATTGCAGTTGAAATTGAGAGGAAAAATGTGCTTTGTCAATGAGCTGCAGCTGCTTTTGTATAGCGTATTAGTACACCAGATATGGATCTGCCAACATGAACCCTCCTAACATCCCTGTGGCAGCATACCTGTAACCACCCAGACTTCACACCACATTAATTTAGACCCACAGCACAACATATTAAAATAGCTTAGGTTTATTTGCCTCTCATACATAATGGGAGGCAAATAAACCTAAGCTATTTCGTTATTCCCACTCCGCCATATTCCACTGTACAATAAATCGATACAATTATAGGGTCATTCTTTATTCGCGTCACTACACCGCATTGACAATCTGCACAGAGTTCAAAATATTCCCACCTCGGCACTAACTTAGTGCAGTACAGTATGGATTTCATGCCAGAGCTAATACCGCCACGTGTAGTAGTTTTTGCTGTACAGACGGGTAGACAGTCTATTGATTGCAACTGGGATACAGAGTGACAAGACAAAACATCCCCCATACTGCATTGACGAAAAGACGAAAATTGCTGCAAGACGAAAGTTTTGCTGACATAGACACACTTCGTGTAAGTGAGCCCTTGGTCATCCCCTAGCCTCCCATCAGAGGTTTTGGAGGTTACTATAGGTGTGTGGTGTTCAGATAAACCTATCCGTGCACCACACACCTATAGTATCCTCGAAAACCTCTGATGGGAGGCAAGGGGGATGACCAGGAGCTCATTTTCACAAAGTGTGCCTATCTCAGCAAAATTTCTGTCTTGCCACTACATGTCTCCAGTTCCAGCCATCAGTAAGCACCAGCTTGTCTCTCTTGTCAAGACACCCTTGTTTCGATGGTTCTAACGCTGATAGCCTTGATAAGACGTAGATGGGAACTCCTCCTGATTACTCGGACAATGCATCCAGGAACCTGTCGTCTGTTCCTTGGACCAAGGTATCCCCAGACCCATCTTATGAATGACGAGTATGCCGTGAACCTCAGGCAGCTGGAAAAGACAACTCCACATGACATTTCTTTTTGTTTAGCATTTATCTTGTGGGCATTTGCATACCTGCCAAATCTCCCGAAATGTTGGGAAGACAGTGGCCAGAACAGAAGAACAGACACTATCCCAACCTTGGAGTTCAAAGCCTGTGCATTCCTTCCTGAGTTCCAGGGTCTCCCACATTTTGAATGTGGAAGGTTGACAGGTGTGCAACATAGTACAACAGGAAAATGGTCCGCCTCTTTCAGGATGAACCCGATTCCGACTGCTAACTCCCTCCCAAACCAGCTTCCCTCCAATTTCGCCAAAATCCAATTTCTCCCAAAATATATTACTCTTACATTCTTCAGTAACATGCTCCCCCCTTCATTGGCACCTCAAATGCTTCTGTTTTCAGACTTCTAGACTTTCCTTCAGAATTCCCACTGGATATCTGTAAATCAATCAGGGCTTTGTGTTGCCAATCAGGCCATGGCTAACTGGCATAATTGAGAGCATGTCGAGACTAGCTGAGGCGACTGCGTTGCTTCACTTTTCCTAATGGAATTGTTGGACCAGGATTCTCTGGATCGTTCCACGGCTGTCGGCCACGCTTATGATTTATGGGGGAAAAACTTGTGTAGGCCAAAAAGCTGCTGAGAATAGTCGTTTTGTATACAGCCGTTGTCCACTTCAGGTGCGACAATTTGCATAACCAACAACACCCGACTAGCACCCGAGTTTACCCTTCCGAATCTTGATGGGAGGTCATTTAAACCGAAAAAATCATTACGGTCGTAATCATAGCAAACGGAAGAGCACTGCAGCAGCCTTACCTGTGGTCCTGGGGATTGAGTCGCCTAAAATGTTGATCATAGCGGCAAAATTGAGGCGCGTTCACCACTAGAAGCTCTATACGGAGGCAGATGTCCCTGAGTAATGGGTGTTGTGTTATGCACTGCACGGCGGCACAGTTGCACATTTCTACCACCCTGGCAACAGAATGGCAACACAGGCGCTCGTCGGGCTCCTGTGGGTCTCATACTCCACACAGACACCTGCCGACAATTTCAACATTCTAAACTGTTTCGCATATCCGACGGCAACGATGCAAAGAAATACGTCACCTAAAAATGTCATCCCGCGGGTTAGCCGCAGCCACATCTCGTGGATGGTCGGCGGGTTCCAGAGGCATTGGGTCCGTAGAGTATGGGTCATCACTCAGGATTAACTCGTCGCCGCTACCGCTAACATGTTCGTCAGAATCTCCCCCAGACAGAGAAACATCACTCTCGTTTTCCGACTCCATGTTTGTTCCCTTCGCCTTCGCTTCGCCATCGCCAAACAGGCGCGCGGCTCGCATTTGCCCGGGCCGCGCGCTGATTGGCCTTATCCGTGTGGCGTTTGCTCCCACTTTTAGAGGGCGAGGGCGCAAGGATTCAGTTTTCTTTTTCATCGTATTGCGCGAAAAGTACGCCGCGGATCGAAATGGTATTTTCGGGCCCACTTCAGTGGTCGGCAAGGAATTAGAATACGCATTAGTTTCGAAATTGACCTCGGAGAATGTGACTTTCCCTTTAACTTCTATAGCGTCGACAGGGCGGTTGGTGGAAAATGTGGTAAAGCCAAGTGAAAGAGGAACGCTTCGTTCCGCAAAACAGGGCCCCAGTTCCCCATCGGTCGTAAAGCACCGTCTCCTAAGGAAGGGTAACTACACCGAGCGCGTTGGATCCGGGGCCCTGGTTTACCTGGCCGCCGTGCTCGAGTCGCCGCGCAACGCCGCTCGCAACAACAAGAAGACCAGGATAATCCCCCGTCACATATACCCAAAACGCACTATCGCACACGATCTGGATCGGCCCGCAATCCCGCTAGACACGCTGCGCAGTACGCACATGACGTTCGTGATCCAGGTTTTCATTTGACGCCTTCTGGTGAGAGCTTTGCACAATACCCACTGAAGTTTTCAATTAAAAGAAAACTTTGGTCCAGGATGTCTACTTGAAATATATTCACATGAATGCAAATGCTATTTCAACTGTTTCTGCGTTTGTCCATGTTGTTTTCTTCGTTCGGGCCGCTGCCATCACCGCCATCTTGCCAGCCCGGAACCGGCAGTGCGAGTAGAGAGAAACGAAGAAGTGAAAGAAAGCCACAATAAAGTGTGTAATTATGTTCGGGAACGCTGGAGAAGTGTCTGCGTTGTTCATCTCTGACGCCGCGACTGGCTTTGTCTGCACCTGAGTGCGATCGCAATCGCTGCTTAATCACGATTGCGCGCGATGTGGATCCTGCGTCAGTGCGTTTTAGATATTAGAGTCGGCTGTTGTCTTCTTGCAGTTTGTCGTTAACCTCTACAGCGTCAACAGGGCAGTTGGTGGAAAAGGTGGTATGGCAAAAAAAAGAGGAAGACTTCGTCCCGCACAACAGGGCTCCAGTTCCCCATCGGTCGTAAAACATCGTGTCCTAAGGAAGGGCAACTACACTGAGCGCGTTGGATCCGGAGCCCTGCGGCGCGTTACCGAACACTGCGCGACCTTGCGAGCTTGCGACGCTCCGCCTATCGTCGGGGCTGCGCAGGTGGCAGTCGCACGAACAGTAACACTACCGTTGCGCTATCGCATCGCAAGTTGTGGCGGGGCGAAGAAACTCTCGGCAACACGTTCGTCTCGTAACAGCAATAAAGTAACAGGTTGAAATAAACTTTAACTGCAATATAAACTTTTGTTCACATGAATAAATGAATTGTGAGTGGTGGTGGTGGTGCCGGTGAAAGCGGTCGCCGTTGTGGGCCTCACACAGGTGGGCAACCGCCACGACTGACGCCCTGGGGGGATGTGCGTCCTGGGCCGACTTCTAAAGGAACTGTGCCGACATATGTCTGAAAGCGTCTGAGGAAAACCCAGGAAAAACCCCAGACAGCCACAGCACAGCCGGCACCGGGATTCGAACGCCTCGAAACAAAATTATTTTCAGTGGTTTGTCTTATTCTTCAACTTGACCAATGGGAGAACACCTTCTCGTCGTCTGCTAAGAAAACTGCCAGATTCATCTCGGGAAAGTGAACAACGCAAAAACTTACCGGTAAGTATGAAAGTATTGTCAGAAATATTTTTATGTGACATCGCACAGTCGTGTACCACCTTTTGCAAGTTTATATCCCAACAAGACTTAGTATAAACCATGAATATGTTAATCAACGAAATGAAATCGTGTAGCTACATTCCTGTATTGCTTCGGGAGTTCGCATGCTGCACTTTGTTGTCATGACGAGCTTTTCGTATTTAACTTCTTCCACTGACGCGAGCTATATCACACCGCACAAGACGATCTTACTGCAGCAGGCGCCGCATATTTTTACATGCGTCGCGACGCAGTTTTATCACTCTCGGTACACGCCATACATGGTGTGGGTCGTCAAATTCGCAATTCATTTTGATGTACCTTCATTTAGCGCCGACGTAAAAATTTAAGCAACATGCATGGCTTACAGGAACAGGCAGCTCCTGCACCCGACGGCAGGCGCCAGGGCACAGGTGGTGCATGCCGACGATGGAGGGGGAGACTCCCCCCCCCCCTCTGTTGCTCGGCAACTCATGCAGCGCCAACAGGCTCTCCGCGCTACGCTCAGAGTTATCCGACGGTATTCTCGAGCTGAAATGTATATTTTAAAAATGGGGAGCTGTTACGTGCGCAAGGAATGAAACACATTATGATCGTGTACTTACTGCGCTGCATGTCCGGCCTAACAGCTTCGCATACCTCCCTGGCAGCTTCCTTCGACAAGCGGAAGGTAGCGATGAATTCGTCTTCCGATTACGCTTCGAAAGACTCTCGATGATTTCGAAGGTTGTGCACCGGCTCCTCCTCAGCAATACCATCTTCGAGGTAAAGCAGATACAAATCCGGGTCCGCCATTTGCAACGCGACCGTCGAGGAGCTTGGCGTTGTTCTTCTTTCTCTGCGCGGGCGACTACCCTCTGCCACGCGCAGTGGCTGCTCCCTTCTCGAAAAACGGGTTTTTTTGGCCACCGACGAAGTGGCCCGGGTTTACCTGGCAGCCGTGATCGAACTGCCGCGCAACGCCGCTCCTAACAAAAAGAAGACGCGGATCATCCCCCGTCACTTATAGTTGGCTGTTGTCTTCTTGCAGTTTGTTGTTAACCTCTACAGCGTCAACATGGCAGCTGGTGGAAAAAGCGGCAAGGCCAAGGGAAAGAGGACGTCTTCGTCCGCACAACAGGGGTCCTGTTTGCTATCGGCCGTACCCATCGTCTCCTGAGGAAGGCCAACTACACCGAACCCGTTGCGTCCGGAGCCTTGGTTTACCTGGTAGCCGTGCTCGAACTGCCGCGCAACACCGCTCCTAACAACAAGAAGGCGAGGATCATCCCCCGTCACTTATAGTTGGCTGATGTCTTCTTGCAGTTTGTCGTTAACCTCATAGCGTCCACATGGCAGGTGGTGGAAAAAGTGGCAAGGCAAAGGGAAAGAGGACGTCTTCGTCCGCACAACAGGGGTCCAGTTCACCATCGGTCATATCCATCGTCTCCTGAGGAAGGGCAACTACACCGAACGCATTGGGTCCGGATGCCTGTTTTACCTGGCAGCCGTGCTCGAACTGCCGCGCATCGCGACTCCTAACAACAACAAGACGAGGATCATCCCCCGTCACCTATAGTTGGCTGATGTCTTCTTGCAGTTTGTCGTTAACCTCTATAGCGTCCACATGGCAGGTGGTGGAAAAAAGTGGCAAGGCCAAGGGAAAGAGGAAGTCTTCGTCCGCACAACAGGGGTCCAGTTCACCATCGGTCATATCCATCGTCTCCTGAGGAAGGGCAACTACAGCGAACGCAAGTAGTAATGTTACAACCCAAGATTTACACAGAAAATCCACGGCAAGTATTGCACTTTTTACTTTAAATTATTTTAAAGTTACTTTAAAAATGTTTAAAAAATTTAAATTTTTAAAATTTTTAAATTGTGCAAAACCTGACTCAGTGCAATACTTGTCGTGGATTTTCAATGTAAAACTCGGGTTGTAGAAAATAAAAAACTAGATAGAAAGGAAGCAGACAGTGGGAAATAATTTATTTGAAAATCAATGACGCCATCTTGAAGAAATCACGCCGGTGCGGGCGACTGGAGCACGACGGTTGCAGAGGCAGGTGGCACGCTAGTTCCAAGGCATCACACCAGATGGCGCCAGCATCGTAGCTCTATACGAGAAACACAGAGAACAAGAAAGTACTAGCGACACATAAAAATGGCAACACTGCTCGACAAGTCTAAGCATGCCAGAGCGCGGGGAAAAGGCCTAACCGCTACTGCTAAACAGCACGGAGAAAACACTACACATCGGGGGGAAAGGCTTAAGGCAATCGACTAGGCCTAACCACAACGTCACAACACTTCGCGGCTAACACAAGGCGGGAACCACACGATGGTAAACGTGCGTCAACAGGCTTGGACACCGCTAAACAAGTCTAAACATGCGAGAAAAGGCTTAACACGAGCACGGTAAAGAACGCGCAAACATCGGTAAAATCACTCACCTTTTTCCCCTCTGCGACGGAGCGTCCGCTCTCGTCGACAGCCAGGGATCAAGTGACGACGAAGCGAACGACCGCACGTCTTCTCCCAACGAGAGCCAGAGCTGGACTGACGTAAGCGCCACTCTACGGGTGCTACGCATGCGCGCGCTCGTAGCGCCCTCTGCGCGCTCCTACCGCCACCTGCGAGAGGCTAAGAGAGAAGAGCATTCCTGCGCCCTCTTCTCTCGTTGCTCATTGGTCGTGAGGCTAAGTGAGAAGAGCATTCCTGCACCCCCTGCTGGCCGTTCTCATTGGTCCAGACATCATCCTATTGTCTCAGGGCTACACTGTTTTTTTCCACTAATGCTCCTCTAGACAAGGTCAATCTGCAGTGCAGCCACGGTATGACGTCATCATGCACCTGCGTGGCTCAAGGACGCGTGTGGTCTAGACAGGGGACCTATTATTTATTGAATCACTATCCCAAGATTATTTCCTTTATTCTTCTATAACGATTGCATAGGAAACTATTGCAGAAGAGCACCATGCATGAAAGCTGATCGTAGGAATTCCAAAGTCTTACTAAATGAGACTTGCAAAAGAACAAAATATCCTAACACGTAACTCCATCAACGGCAAATAAGAGGACTAGGCACTCAACAAATCAACGCGCGCAGAACTCAGGGCAGCACTATCGTCAAGACGACAATGTTCCTTGTCAAAAAAGACAAAATACAAAGCGTTAACAAAGGAAAGCATGCATATCGGGGCATGTCAGGACACGTCAGACAAATCGCACGATGCTTGGGCAACAGAGGAAAACGAACACTTGAACAGAGTGAAAAGACGCTCACTATCATCGGACACGTACACTACATTCCCTCATGTAAATCCCGCTCGTCACAAAATCCACCTGCATCGTCGAACACCATCTACCAGTGACGAACCACACATCCGCACCCCCATCGGGGCAGACAGAACCCCCTCACCTAAGCTACGCTCTTCCACTGACGGCCAACGCAATTACCAGGATCATAATTACCGTGTCTACACCCGCCAGTGTCCAAGAGAGAAGTGAATCCTTGCCGCCCCTGCAGGCCAGTCTCATTGGTCGTGACGGCATCCTATTGTTTCAGGGCTACCCTGTTTTTTTCCACTAATGCTCCTCTAGACAAGGTCAACCTGCAGTGAAGCCACGGTATGACGTCATCATGCAGGTGCGTGGCTCAAGGACGCTTACGCTCTAGACAGGGGACCTGTTATTTACTGAATCACTATCCCAAGATTATTTCCTTTATTCTACTATAATGATTGCATAGGGAACTATTGCAGAAGAGCACCATAGACAAGAGGAGATTGTTTGCATTTCATTCCCAAAGTCTTACTCTACAGGAAAAAAAAAAATGGTTCAGCAAGACATGTCCATCCCAGCCGAGAGCCATGCAGCTAAGTGAATAATGACGCTTTGTTCCTCCTGAATAAAGTCACACACCTGTCCCACTCGCGGTTACTCTCTGAACTAAATGAATCGCAAAATTATTAAGAATAGCTCTACTCCCATTCAAGGCAGCACCATCGTCAAGAATGTTTCTCTTCAAAAAGGAAAAATCTACATGTAGAAGGAAAGCATGTCAGAACAGGCCCCGGCATGTCAGCGCATGTTTGCCAGACTACAAGGGGGAAAAAGCGAAAAGAAACAAAGAAAACCAGTATCAAACTATTTCTAAGCACACGCACTCCTCTTATTCAAAAACAGTGCTCATCATAAATCCGTCCAGGGCAATACACATCATTTTGCTACACTTTTTTCAGTAACAGTCAACGCATTGCTACAGACTGCGTGACGTCATCACATCCCGTCTGAAGAAGAAGACAGCGGCAAAGACTCCTATTATTTATTGAATCGCAAGATTATTTCCTTTGTCCTACTCTTAGTCACATTCATTCTCTCATTAAAATTCAACAAAAAAGCACCCTGCATATTAACGATTTTCACCCCAAAGGCTCATCATGGTCATTAGAGTTACAGTAAACTACCACTGCTCTTTAAAATAATAAGTGAGTCCACTCAACGTCACCTCCAGACTTATGTAATACATGACCCTTTCTATGCTCATACATTCGTTGTCTGAGGCTACACCAGCGAGCAAAAACGCGCGGAAGCCGGGGGGCAAAGTTCCATTCGCGCATTGCGAGCAAAAAGGCGGGAAAGCCTGGGAGCAAAGTTCTATTCGCGCACTCCAAAGCACAAGACAGAACGTCTCTACGGGAACACGATGGCATTCGTATACTATATTAATGATTATTGCATTGCAGTTTAGAAAAACTACTACAAAACTATAATTTTAGGAGCCCATTAAAATTCTACTTTCTATGGAAACTATAATTGCCCTATTACTTGGATCGCTACTAATGAAGCGCTCCAATTTTTTCTCTCTTCCCATTTCAGCCTTGTCATGCAGTGAAGCCAACTCACATCCAAAATAATTAATTTACACTGAGGGTGCCGTGCTTCAGGAATTCCTATCCTGCGCTCAGATGCAAGCATTTCTTCACGGATACCTTTAACAGCTGACTTCCTCAACATACCGAGCTCCTAACAACATCTAACAAACAATCAGAGAAACCCACTTCTCAGCTGCACCATGCGACTTTCTTCTGCGTAAAATCGGTGATTTGAGGAAGAGAGCAGCGAAAAATTGCGCGCACTTGTGCTTGACTTAAAAAACCTGAAGCATATGCTAATAAACTAAGAAAAAGACACTCAGGTCTGGTATGTGATAGTGCCACATACGCAGACGCATTGCCATTGCGTAAAGAAAGCACAGGACAGGGATACACAAATTTCCTTGGGTGAGCAGGGAAAAGGCTTAAGACCTCAGGTCACCACACATCGCCACGCGGCTAGCACAACATGACACCAACAAGATACTAGCAGCGGGAAGAACTGCAACACTGCTAAACAAGTCCAGACATGCCACGATGACGTCACAAATCAGGAAAAAAAAGCACACGCATGCACGCACAGAGGACAACGCATAAAACACACGGAGCGCTCAGGAATAATCGTAGCGTTACCGCACATCGCTACAAAGCTCAACGTCTAACACAAGACGACAACAACAACAAGATATTAACGAAGGGTAAAAATTGCAACACTGAACAAGTCCAGACATGCGACATCGCAAACAAAACACTGCTCATCGGGGAAAAGGCCTAAGCCCGTGGCGGATCATCATAGAGCATACACAACTTCATTTTTCTACTTCGCGTAAACTAAACGCGGTCTGCTTGGAAAACGACGTACAAATTTTCTTAGGGAGCAGAGAAATATAGAAATTTCTACTCCGGGCTCAGATACCAGCATTTCTGCTCAAAAACCTGCAAAATTAAGCACTGCTTACTTCGTCAAGATATCGAACACCCAACAAAATCAAACAAACAACCCCACTTCCACTGGTAGAACACTATTCAGCTTTTACGCAGGAGGCTTTCTTGTACATAAAAGTAGAGAAAATAAGAAAACGAGCAGCGAAATATTACACGCACTTTTGCTTGACTTAAAAAACCTGAAGCATATGCCAATAAACCAAGAAAAAGACACTCATGTCTGGTATCTGATAGTGCCACATACACAGACGCATTACCCTTGCGTAAAGAAAGCACAGGACAGGGATACACAAATTTCCTTAAGTGAGCAGGGAAAAGGCTTAAGCCGTACCGCCTAGGAATAATCGGAGAATCACCGCTTATCGCTACACGGCTAGCACAACATGACAGCAACAAGATATCAGCGAAGGGTAAAAATTGCAGCAAGAAAGACATTACTGAACAAGTCTAGACATGCGACATTGAATGCGAAAACACTGGTGATCGGGGAAAAGGGCTAAGCCTGCGGCGGATCATCATAGAGCATACATAAGTTCATTTCGCGTAAACTAAACGCGGTCTGCTTGGAAAACGACGTAAAAAGTTTCTTATGGAGCAGAGAAATATAGCAATTTCTACTCCGTGCTCAGATACCAGCATTTCTGCTCAAAAACCTGCAAAATTAAGCACTGCTTACTTCATCAAGATATCGAACACCCAACAAAATCAAACAAACAACCCCACTTCCACTGATAGAACACTATTCAGCTTTTACCAGGAGGCTTTCTTCTGCGTAAAAGTAGAGAAAATAAGAAAAGAGCAGCGAAAAATTACACGCACTTTTGCTCGCATAGCAATAAGAGAAAAAAATAAAATAAAATAACGAGGCACACGCTAATAAACTGTGACAAAGACACCAATTTCTGCTATCAGATAACTATTGCATAATGCTAAATACCAAATTGCATTGTTCCTGCGTGAAGAAAGCACAGAAAAAGGACACTCAATTTATCTTAAGCGACTAGGAAAAGTCAATTCTACTCGGACAGCTTAATACCATAAGTCCGAATTTGTGCAAAGAAAACAAAGCTTGAACAGCGCTACGAACGTGACAGATACATACTAACAAACAAACAACAGCAGGACCGGCGTCGGGCACTCATAAAATACCCTGCCCAAAACAAAGACTTCACCAGGTTCCCTAGGCAATTCCATTAAAAACGCTCGTCCTATCCTACAGATAGCAATGCAAACGCGACTGCCCTTATTTTTTAAACCACTATTTCACGCAATAGTACATAAATGTGTCACTCGTGTCACACGAAAAGGCAAACACTTACTTGTCAAGTGGGGTCCCAGCGCGTGTGCGCGCACACACGCAGACACGCACACTCACATTTTCACACACACACACACACACACACAAACACAAACACAAAGTCTATTTTCACAACCACATAAATCCATATTATTCTTCAGGTCAATAATCATCCTACCATCGCCAAAAGACGGCACAGACATGTATGCTTACGCAAGACAATCGGTCCTCGTTCCGTATGTAATAGGATATCGCCACTCGGCCGGCGCGAACCAATAAAGAAAGAAAGGAATGCATGTTCGCTACGAAGAAAACGGTGCCGTGCGTCTACGCAGCGATCATTATACAGACGCGTAAATGTGAACATCATTCGCTACACACTTTAGCTCTCATCATTTTTAAACCAAACCACTTAACTTGTGTTCATAGGTCTTCACTAAATAGGTGAGCCGATAATGACTCCAAATAAAATAAAATCAAATAATCATTCCAGCATCGCTGGCTGCAAGATTGCGTACCCAACAGAGCGCCTTCAACACGCCTTGGGCTGACTTTACACACCCAAAGCCTTCTCTGAATACATTCTGCTGTCGCCGGAATAAAAGATTTATCGCGACGGTACTACAATGTCAGTTCTGTTGCTGTTTAAGTGATAAAACAGTGCGCCCGAACCGCGCCCCACGCGAGCCGCGCGCGGACCCGTTCTCGCGACGCGACCCGCGCAATTCCCCGCGCGAGCGCAACGCGGGCCCATTCTCGCGGTTTGGACGCGCGCGATCCGTTACTCCAAGTGAGCGCACTGTTTTATCACTTAAACAGCAACAGAGCTGACATTGTAGTACCGTCGCGATAAATCTTCTATTCCGGCGACAGCAGAATGTATTCAGAGAAGGCTTTGGGTGTGTAAAGTCAGCCCAAGGCGTGTTGATGGAAGCGCGCTGCTCTGTTGGGTACGCAATCTTGCAGCCAGCGATGCTGGAATGATTATTTTATTTGATTTTATTTGGAGTCATTATCGGCTCACCTATTTAGTGAAGACCTCTGAACACAAGTTAAGTGGTTTGGTTTTAAAAATGATGAGAGCTATAGTGTGTAGCGAATGATATTCACATTTACGCGTCTGTATAATGATCGCTGCGTAGAAGCACGGCACCGTTTTCTTCGTAGCGAACATGCATTCCTTTCTTTCTTTATTGGTTCGCGCCGGCCGAGTGGCGATATCCTATTACATACGGAACGAGGACCGATTGTCTTGCGTAAGCATACATGTCTGTGCCGTCTTTTGGCGATGGTAGGATGATTATTGACCTGAGGAATAATATGGATTTATGTGGTTGTGAAAATATACTTTGTGTTTGTGTGTGTCTGTGTGTGTGTGTGTGAAAATGTGAGTGTGTGTGTCTGCGTGTGTGCGCGCACACGCGCTGGGACCCCACTTGACAAGTAAGTGTTTGCCTTTTCGTGTGACACGAGTGACACATTTATGTACTATTGCGTGAAATAGTGGTTTAAAAAATAAGGGCAGTCGCGTTTGCATTGCTATCTGTAGGATAGGACGAGCGTTTTTAATGGAATTGCCTAGGGAACCTGGTGAAGTTTTTGTTTTGGGCAGGGTATTTTATGAGTGCCCGACGCCGGTCCTGCTGTTGTTTGTTTGTTAGTATGTATCTGTCACGTTCGTAATGCTGTTCAAGCTTTGTTTTCTTTGCACAAATTCGGACTTATGGTATTAAGCTGTCCGAGTAGAATTGACTTTTCCTGGTCGCTTAAGATAAATTGAGTGTCCTTTTTCTGTGCTTTCTTCACGCAGGAACAATGCAATTTGGTATTTAGCATTATGCAATAGTTATCTGATAGCAGAAATTGGTGTCTTTGTCACAGTTTATTAGCGTGTGCCTCGTTATTTTATTTTATTTTTTTCTCTTATTGCTATGCGAGCAAAAGTGCGTGTAATATTTCGCTGCTCTTTTCTTATTTTCTCTACTTTTACGCAGAAGAAAGCCTCCTGGTAAAAGCTGAATAGTGTTCTATCAGTGGAAGTGGGGTTGTTTGTTTGATTTTGTTGGGTGTTCGATATCTTGATGAAGTAAGCAGTGCTTAATTTTGCAGGTTTTTGAGCAGAAATGCTGGTATCTGAGCACGGAGTAGAAATTGCTATATTTCTCTGCTCCCTAAGAAACTTTGTACGTCGTTTTCCAAGCAGACCGCGTTTAGTTTACGCGAAACGAACTTATGTATGCTCTATGATGATCCGCCGCAGGCTTAGCCCTTTTAATTCCCCGATCACCAGTGTTTTCGCATTCGATGTCGCATGTCTAGACTTGTTCAGTAATGTCTTTCTTGCTGCAATTTTTACCCTTCGCTGATATCTTGTTGCTGTCATGTTGTGCTAGCCGCGTAGCGACAAGCGGTGATTCTCCGATTATTCCTAGGCGGTACGGCTTAAGCCTTTTCCCTGCTCACTTAAGGAAATTTGTGTATCCCTGTCCTGTGCTTTCTTTACGCAAGGGTAATGCGTCTGTGTATGTGGCACTATCAGATACCAGGCATGAGTGTCTTTTTCTTGGTTTATTGGCATATGCTTCAGGTTTTTTAAGTCAAGCAAAAGTGCGTGTAATATTTCACTGCTCTTTTTCTCGTTTTCTCTACTTTTATGTAGAAGAAAGCCTCCTGCGTAAAAGCTCAATAGTGTTCTACCAGTGGAAGTGGGGTTGTTTGTTTGATTTTGTTGGGTGTTCGATATCTTGACGAAGTAAGCAGTGCTTAATTTTGCAGGTTTTTGAGCAGAAATGCTGGTATCTGAGCATGGAGTAGAAATTTCTATATTTCTCTGCTCCTTAAAAAAATTTGTACGTCGTTTTCCAAGCAGACCGCGTTTAGTTTCCGCGAAGTAGAAAAATAAAGTTGTATAAGCTCTATGATGATCCGCCACGGGCTTAGGCCTTTTCCCCGATGAGCAGTGTTTTGTATGCGATGTCGCATGTCTGGACTTGTTCAGTGTTGCAATTTTTACCCTTCGTTAATATCTTGTTGTTGTTGTCGTCTTGTGTTAGACGTTGAGCTTCGTAGCGATGTGGGGTAACGCTAAGATTATTCCTGAGCGCTCCGTGTGTTTAATGCGTTGTCCTCTGTGCGTGCATGCGTGTGCTTTTTTTTCCTGATTTGTGACGTCATCGTGGCATGTCTGGACTTGTTTAGCAGTGTTGCAGTTCTTCCCCCTGCTAGTATCTTGTTGGTGTCATGTTGTGCTAGCCGCGTGGCGATGTGTGGTGACATGAGGTCTTAAGCCTTTTCCCTGCTCACCCAAGGAAATTTGTGTATCCCTGTCCTGTGCTTTCTTTACGCAAGGGCAATGCGTCTGCGTATGTGGCACTATCACATACCAGACCTGAGTGTCTTTTTCTTAGTTTATTAGCATATGCTTCAGGTTTTTTAAGTCAAGCACAAGTGCGCGCAATTTTTCGCTGCTCTCTTCCTGAAATCACCGATTTTACGCAGAAGAAAGTCGCATGGTGCAGCTGAGAAGTGGGTTTCTCTGATTGTTTGTTAGATGTTGTTAGGAGCTCGGTATGTTGAGGAAGTCAGCTGTTAAAGGTATCCGTGAAGAAATGCTTGCATCTGAGCGCAGGATAGGAATTCCTGAAGCACGGCACCCTCAGTGTAAATTAATTATTTTGGATGTGAGTCGGCTTCACTGCATGACAAGGCTGAAATGGGAAGAGAGAAAAAATTGGGGCGCTTCATTAGTAGCGATTCAAGTAATAGGGCAATTATAGTTTCCATAGAAAGTAGAATTTTAATGGGCTCCTAAAATTATAGTTTTGTAGTAGTTTTTCTAAACTGCAATGCAATAATCATTAATATAGTATACGAATGCCATCATGTCCCCGTAGAGACGTTCTGTCTTGTGCTTTGGAGTGCGCGAATAGAACTTTGCTCCCAGGCTTTCCCGCCTTTTTGCTCGCAATGCGCGAATGGAACTTTGCCCCCCGGCTTCCGCGCCTTTTTGCTCGCAGGTGTAGCCTCAGACAACGAATGTATGAGCATAGAAAGGGTCATGTATTACATAAGTCTGGAGGTGATGTTGAGTGGACTCACTTATTAGTTTAAAGAGCAGTGGTAGTTTACTGTAACTCTAATGACCATGATGAGCCTTTGGGGTGAAAATCGCTAATATGCAGGGTGCTTTTTTGTTGAATTTTAATGAGAGAATGAATATCATTAAGAGTAGGACAAAGGAAATAATCTTGCGATTCAATAAATAATAGGAGTCTTTGCCGCTGTCTTCTTCTTCTTCAGACGGGATGTGATGACGTCACGCAGTCTGTAGCAATGCGTTGACTGTTACTGAAAAAAGTGTAGCAAAATGATGTGTATTGCCCTGGACGGATTTATGATGAGCACTGTTTTTGAATAAGAGGAGTGTGTGTGCTTAGAAATAGTTTGATACTGGTTTTCTTTGTTTCTTTTCGCTTTTTCCCTCTTGTTGTCTGACAAACATGCGCTGACATGCCGGGGCCTGTTCTGACATGCTTTCCTTCTACATGTAGATTTTTCCTTTTTGAAGAGAAACATTCTTGACGATGGTGCTGCCTTGAATGGGAGTAGAGCTATTCTTAATAATTTTGCGATTCATTTAGTTCAGAGAGTAACCGCGAGTGGGACAGGTGTGTGACTTTATTCAGGAGGAACAAAGCGTCATTATTCACTTAGCTGCATGGCTCTCGGCTGGGATGGACATGTCTTGCTGAACCTTTTTTTTTTCCTGTAGAATAAGACTTTGGGAATGAAATGCAAACAATCTCCTCTTGTCCATGGTGCTCTTCTGCAATAGTTCCCTATGCAATCATTATAGTAGAATAAAGGACATAATCTTGGGATAGTGATTCAGTAAATAACAGGTCCCCTGTCTAGAGCGTAAGCGTCCTTGAGCCACGCACCTGCATGGTGACGTCATACCGTGGCTTCACCGAAGGTTGACCTTGTCTAGAGGAGCATTAGTGGAAAAAAACAGGGTAGCCCTGAAACAATAGGATGCCGTCACGACCAATGAGACTGGCCTGCAGGGGGCGCAAGGATTCACTTCTCTCTTGGACACTGGCGGGTGTAGACACGGTAATTATGATCCTGGTAATTGCGTTGGCCGTCAGTGGAAGAGTGTAGCTTAGGTGGGGTTCTGTCTGCCCCTGATGGGGTGCGGATGTGTGGTTCGTCACTGGTGAATGGTGTTCGACGATGCAGGTGGATTTTGTGACGAGCGGATTTACAATGAGGGAATGTAGTGTACGTGTCCGATGATAGTGAGCGTCTTTTCACTCTGTTCAAGTGTTCGTTTTCCTCTGTTGCCCAACAGTCGTGCGATTTGTCCTGACGTGTCCTGACATGCCCCGATATGCATGCTTTCCTTTGTTAACGCTTTGTATTTTGTCTTTTTTGACAAAGAACATTGTCGTCTTGACGATAGTGCTGCCCTGAGTTCTGCGCGCGTTGATTTGTTGAGTGCCTAGTCCTCTTATTTGCCGTTGATGGAGTTACGTGTTAGGATATTTTGTTCTTTTGCAAGTCTCATTTAGTAAGACTTTGGAATTCCTACGATCAGCTTTCATGCATGGTGCTCTTCTGCAATAGTTTCCTATGCAATCGTTATAGAAGAATAAAGGAAATAATCTTGGGATAGTGATTCAATAAATAATAGGTCCCCTGTCTAGAGCGCACGCGTCCTTGAGCGACGCAGGTGCATGATGACGTCATACCGTGGCTTCACTGCAGATTGACCTTGTCTAGAGGAGCATTAGTGGAAAAAAACAGTGTAGCCCTGAGACAATAGGATGATGTCTGGACAAATGAGAATGGCCAGCAGGGGGTGCAGGAATGCTCTTCTCACTTAGCCTCACGACCAATGAGCAACGAGAGAAGAGGGCGCAGGAATGCTCTTCTCTCTTAGCCTCTCGCAGGTGGCGGTAGGAGCGCGCAGAGGGCGCTACGAGCGCGCGCATGCGTAGCACCCGTAGAGTGGCGCTTACGTCAGTCCAGCTCTGGCTCTCGTTGGGAGAAGACGTGCGGTCGTTCGCTCCGTCGTCACTTGATCCCTGGCTGTCGACGAGAGCGGACGCTCCGTCGCAGCGGGGAAAAAGGTGAGTGATTTACCGATGTTTACGCATTGTTTTACCGTGCTCGTGTTAAGCCTTTTCTCGCATGTTTAGACTTGTTTAGCGGTGTCCAAGCCTGTTGACGCACGTTTACCATCGTGTGGTTCCCGCCTTGTGTTAGCCGCGAAGTGTTGTGACGCTGTGGTTAGGCATAGTCGATTGCCTTAAGCCTTTCCCCCGATGTGTAGTGTTTTCTCCGTGCTGTTTAGCAGTAGCGGTTAGGCCTTTTCCCCGCGCTCTGGCATGCTTAGACTTGTCGAGCAGTGTTGCCATTTTTATGTGTCGCTAGTACTTTCTTGTTCTCTGTGTTTCTCGTATAGAGCAACGATGCTGGCGCCATCTGGTGTGATGCCTTGGAACTAGCGTGCCACCTGCCTCTGCAACCGTCGTGCTCCAGTCGCCAGCACCGGCGTGATTTCTTCAAGATGGCGTCATTGATTTTCAAATAAATTATTTCCCACTGTCTGCTTCCTTTCTATCAAGTTTTTTATTTTCTACAACCCGAGTTTTACATTGAAAATCCAGGACAAGTATTGCACTGAGTCAGGTTTTGCACAATTTAAAAATTTTAAAAATTTAATTTTTTTAAACATTTTTAAAGTAACTTTAAAATAATTTAAAGTAAAAAGTGCAATACTTGCCGTGGATTTTCTGTGTAAATCTTGGGTTGTAACATTACTACTAACGCATTGGGTCAGGATGCCTGTTTTACCTGGCAGTCGTGCTCGAACTGCCGCGCATCGCGACTCCTAACAACAGCAAGACGAGGATCATCCCCGTCACTTATAGTTGGCTGATGTCTTCTTGCAGTTTGCCGTTAACCTCTATAGCGTCCACATGGCAGGTGGTGGAAAAAAGTGGCAAGGCAAAGAGTTAGTCTTCGTCCGCACAACATGGGTCTAATTCGCCATGGCTCATACCCATCGTCTCCTGAGGAAGGGCAACTACACCGAACTCGTTGGGTCCGGAGCCCTTTTTTACCTGGCAGCCGCGCTCGAACTGCCGCGCATCGCGACTCCTAGCAACAACAAGACGAGGATCATCCCCCGTGACTTATAGTTGGCTGTTGTCTTCTTGCAGTTTGTCGTTAACCTCTATAGCGTCAACATGGCAGGTGGTGGAAAAAGTAGCAAGGCCAAGGGAAAGAGGACGTCTTCGTCCGCACAACAGGGTCGAGTTCGCCATCGGGCGTACCCATCGTCTCCTGAGGAAGGGCAACTACACCAAAGGCGTTGGGTCTGGAGCCCTGGTTTACCTGGCATCCGTTGTCGAACTGCCGCGCAACACCGCTCCTAACAACAAGAAGACGAGGATCATCCCCCGTCACTTATAATTGGGTGTTGTCTTCTTGCAGTTGGTCGTTAAAGGTCAGCTATGCCGATATCCCAAATAGTCGAAACGGTTGTGATATTCTGAAAGCCCACATCCAGCTCTCCCCAAAATACACCTTCGTTCTCTCAGTTCGGTACAGTACCATGTCAAAAAAATAGGTAATTCATTCCGAAACATACATGGGCGCAGCCATTTTTATGACGTAGATGCGCCCGAACGGGCATTGTGACGTGTACGCGCCTTCGTACTTGTCAGTGGATTTCAGCTACGGCTCCTCGCGGCTTCACGTATCTGTGCTTGAAGATGGCGGACAGTCGGGTTCCACCGTTCCGCGATAAGTAAACAGTGCAGCAGCTGCGAACTCATTCGCGAACCAACCTCTGTGCGATGTTGTGACTGGAATTAGTCGTTTGTGTTTTGTGAGCACGTACAATTTGTATCAAGTCGCGTCTGCGTTAGCCCCTTTACAGCACTTGCCCATTGTAGAGGCTGACGTTTCGACAGCCGTGTCAGCAAGAAAATGCCGACAGCGTTTTATTACTGCAGGAAAATTGTGCTATGTATTTGAGAAACCGCATACTGCTATGGGACAAGTTTTACGTACGATTTATCAATGTGCAACAGCGTCGACGATGGTATGTAACGACGAAAGACGTAAAACGAAATACAAATCACATTTTAAACTTTTTGTGGGATTCTGTGCATTTTCCAGAAGCTTTCTTTGAATCACGCACTCCCATGTCACGCTGTGTTGTGTGGTACGCTACAAACTACTGCATTTTATGTCTAACATCTGGATATTGTTTGTAATGAACACCGTCGCACAAAAACATGCACACGAAAGCTCCAGTAGCCATGTGGTTGCACACTATGCAGACGCAAAAGAAGTACCAGAGCACATATTGCCACTTAGAAATGTGGTGTCTGAAGAGTTAGGGCATAGCATAGATCCTAGAAATCAGGTGCACCTTATCCTTCTGTAGAGTGCTCTTTCAATTCACAACTCAGCCCATGGGGTGTAAAAGTATTAAAGGCAATTATGTGACTTGTCGTCGTGGGTGACATCACTGGCCAGCCTCGGGATTAATTCCGTGCTCAGGAATTATTGTACAAAGCACTTTGTATGTAGGACGTGATAAGCAATATGTAATTTGCAACCTTGTCTGCAGCATTCTCGATTGCCTCTTACCTTTACAGTTCGAGACACGTTACCAAACCATTTGCAAAGGGCACTCTTACAGGGGCCGTGTAACTTGAGTTTTTAGTATAAAATTTATAAAAATATAAGTATACAATATGTAATATGAAATTCATATAAAATCAAAAATAACATTTATAAAAAGAATTTATAAAAAATAAATAAAAAGGCTTCATGGAAGCAATCCGTTAGCATACCCATTGCACATGAAGCACAATTATATATGCTTGGACATCATCTAATTAATCTTCTGAACCATATGTGTGGCTGCATACGAAATTTTTTATGCGCATCCTCTACCTTCCTATTCCTACATGTGCACACGAATAACAGTGCATATATGTGAAGTGGCAAAAAGCAACGCTAGACTCTACCATCATTGTGCCCCTTTAACTTTTCCACATTTATGTCTGGTGAACAGGGAATATCTCACTAGAAAAGAAGACATTTGTGCATTGTTTGGCAAGCAAATAAATATATTTATTTACATTTTCCATAAATCAACAATGTTGTGACCTGGTGCAAATATTAATGTCAACAAGTAAAGTACTTACAAATTATTCCTATGTGCTCAAATGCAGATATGACAATTCTGTTTTTGTACCTCAGCACAGTATAGTTTCAAAATTAACAAACTGCACAGCATCAGCAATCTTAAAGTATCTGAAGAGGGGAATCACATAAAGCTCCAATAATAGACTGTGCAAACAAAGCTAAAAAAAAACAAAGTACTTCAAGAAAAATCTGAATAATCGGTTGCCGTTGTGATATGTACTACTATGCACAGTTCATGAATGGAACATGTTACCTCATTGCATTGCCTCCATGTGAGCACTAGAACAGGCAGCTTTTTAGGTCGCTCTTTCCGTATTTTTCTATTGTCTTTTTCTGTTTTCTGTTTTTGCATTAGCAAGCATGGCCATAGTGAATCACAAGCAACCAAGGACAGGATGAGACATCTACAATGCGACTGCTAGCTCTAAACTGATATATTTCTTAGCAGACTCTGGAATATACACATATATGCTGCTAAGAAAATGACAATTTAACCAATAGGATAACAGACAAGAAAAAGGGTTATATATCTTCCCCTCTCCTCATTCTATTTCACAGGCAGCCCTAGTATCATTCTGAGTGTGTCCGTGCGTTCCCTTTGAGATAACGTGTCTCTGACAGAAGCAAATCCAATAGCGGACTGCTTACGGATGCAACTATCTTGGATTTCTCTAACAACTTGTTATTTAACCGCTGCCTTGAGCTGTGTGTTCTGGAAATTTAGGCAGCATCCAGAGTCCCTGCAATGTGTTGCCATGTTTCTCGAGGGCCTGTGTTTCACTATGGCTCTCAGATACAAACTACCCCATTTCAACACAGTAGAAAACACAGAGTTGTAAATAGCATCTGTTGATTGCACTGTACATACCCCCACATAAAGGATCATAGTGGATACTACATCTTGTGCGATAATGTCAGGAACACAAAAAATATAGATTTTAAACCACTCTTACGTCATAGTAGTAGTATTTGTGTGAAGCTGCGCAATTCCTGTCCTGCAAATAATTTAAACCATATGTTTCATCTGCCAGCGTGATGATCTCCTGAAAAGCAATTCACACTTGGCGGGAACTACCGGTTCTGAAACCTATCCCTGACATGTGTAGCCATCAGGGAGGAAACCCAAGGGCTGCGGTGGAAAAGACAAACACACACGGGCTGTGTTCTCTCTGTGTATCAGCTGCTCTGGCTAGGTTTCTATTCACGCTTAATGGCCGTAGCAGTAATGCATGAAGACCACTGCTAAGTGTTGCGAAACACCACTTTATGTTTGCCATGTCTAAATGAAACGTACCTGACCTGATCCAAATTAACCGTTCTGAGTCTGGAACACACAAAGAGAAAAACGCAACACATGCCACAACATTAACAGATAGCAAATGAGCTGTAGCGAGCTCCACCTTGGGACAAAGTCAACAAGTAATTCACCGAAAGTCAATGAGCGCCTGAAATGTAACATCTCCAGTGGCGTAGCCCGACCTCAAAGGTAGGGGGGCTCGATACGAAAACTCCCCCCCCCCCCCGCTGATCCTGTGTAGACAACACACACATACTTGTGCACACTTCAAACTGAGGATTAAAAAAGGGAACGAAAATAGTTGATTTAGACGTTCACAGTACGATTACATGTATAGGCTGTCATGACCAATGAAGTGGTGTCACGAGATTGGAAGTATTTTGAAAAGCTCATACTTTGAAAACCATTCAAGAATGCTTCTTAGATAGACGCCATGAACTGCAAGAACTTTCGCGATAGTCACACTGGTCCCCCCCCCCCCCATATATTATGTTCTCGGATTTGCACGATTTGTGTGGGTCGGTCCGTGGTAGGTAGGGGGGGCTCGAGCCCCCCCTAGCCCCCTTGTGGTTACGCCACTGAACATCTCTGACTGGTAGCAGGACGGTCCACGTTCAATTCTTGGTGCTAGCACTGACTGGCTTCTTCATGAATTATTTGTTGGAAGTTTCGATGTGCTTGAGAACCATTCGTCAACCATTGTATCCTCATGAGGTGATGAGGGTTTGCCATCCCAAAGAGACTCCCTTTCTGGCATGTGTCCTTATGGATGCTCATCACTGCAGAAAAAAAGAAAGAAAGAAAGGAAAAGCATTTAATGACAAGAAATGGATAGTCGCATTTACTGCATAATGATTGTGCACAACAGAAAGAATATTTTTGCACAGAAGGCTGTACTTCTTGATGTCTAACATCAAGTTACAAACTTCCAGAATATATGACATGTTGTAAGGTAGAGAATAAGTAGAGTTATTGAGTTGTCCAGTTGAGTTGAGGGGGCAGTTGTACCCCCTTTTTATTTTATTATATATGATTATATAATTATCTTTATGTCTGTACCACCCCTCGCTCTCTACATTACAACATGTTTTATATATTCTGGGATTTTGTAACTTCATGTTAGACATTAACAAGAGCAGCCTTGTGCACGAAAGTCTCGTCTCATTAAAAGTTAGATGCTCTCAACAGTCTTCTTTCAGTTGTGAATCTCTATCGCAGCATACCTGCATTGCATACGCAGCATACTTGATACATATTGCTGTTCTACGTACTGTGACTTTGCAGTAAGAGTATGGACTTTGGGTAAAAAGACTACACAGCACTGCTCAGGTATTTTTGCCTATCGAACAGTATGTATGTATGCAGTATGCACACAGTATTTGCGCACCGGACCCACTAAAAATGTAGTGAATGTGGCATTGCCCACGGTAATGCACCAAGTTGAACACAATTATTGTAGAATCCAGGTATTTTAGCTTACATGTCAAGCCAGTACCAGACCAGTATCCAGTGTGAAGTTGTGACAAATAAATAGTTTCCATTTTTCTTAGCTCTCAGAAAACAGACAGTGAATTAATAAGAGTAGAGAATGTTAACATGAATTCTGGGCTATTCTTCAGTTGAAGATTCACAGATAGTAAAGGCACCTTCCTCAATGGACGTTGATGACACTGAAAATTCTGAAATGTTATCAGAGGCGACATCAGCTTCTGTGTGTCAAAGGATTGTATGTCCAACAGTAATCCAGCTAACAGCAACAAAAATGTGCAAAAGACAAACTAACTGAACTAATGTAACGTACCTTCTATATCAGACAGTAAAGCTTGTAACACCCCATCCACAGGAACCAGTGTCCAGACACAAAAGTGCTTGAACTGGGAGATAGCAGCTAATCGGAATGGCGATCTTTGTTTTCCACCCTGGAAGCACAGGTTGTAACTTTGAGGGCAGATTTAAAAGTAGTGTCAAAATGTCTGCATGCGAGTGCACATGAAAAGTTGAACATAGATGAATACTCAAATTATAACATCACATTGTCATACCTGTTGGTGGAGGTGGACTGCAACTAACGTGTCAGCAATTTCTTCATGACCAGATGCAAGCCAGATCATGCTTCATTTCCGCCTTCAGCGTGCACCTGTGATAATTCAGAAGTTAGATTATCAATAGTACTATTGTGTTGTTAATCGTGGTTATAACAGAGTAAGCGCAGTAGGACAGCTGCACAATCGATTCATTAAGCTTGCTATTTTTTATATCTGAACCTCGACTTACAATTTTTTGCTCTCGTTTTTTGCCTTGATCCTCCGTGGCACGTTCAAAATGTTATGCGTCGGGCACCTCAGATTTTCATCAGACGATTTCGTGCCGAGATTCCAAATTGCCTCTGGAGTCGCGCGTAACCTATGATAACATTCGTGGACGAAATCCTTGCAGTGGAAATTAGCAGGCACCACTGCCAGCCAAGAGCTTCGCACTGCTTGGTCTTTCGGCAGCTTATAATAGGTAACACTTGAATGCACCGATGAATTGTTCTAACAGCGTAGCACTCTCGCATCTTCGACAACTTCGCCGTGGCATATTTACGAATCATATCGCTCCAGCCCATAAAAGGCAAGGTCAGAACAAGGAAGTGCACTTTCCAAACGACGCTGTGCCAAAAACAAAGATTCACATGCTTTGTTTCCGGCTTAGCAACAACACAACAGCTGTTCGCTTATGTACGATGCACAGAGGAGGAAACGAAAGAAGCCAAGCAGCCAAGCCAAGAGTCCATGCCAAGCCAAAGACAGATAAACCGAGAGCAGTGACGTCGGTGTGCCCGTGCGCAGGGTTTGCCGACGGTCTGACGGCCGGGCGTGGGAACTAAAAAAACTGTTTTCTAAAAAACTACGAACAGTTGGAGCAAGATATTTCGCACACATATTCAGTGTTCGGTAATGAACACACAGCGCGAGTATCGCTCAGTTCTGCGGCACTTCAAAATCGGCATATCTGACCTTTAACCCCTATAGCTTCAATATCGCAGGTGGTGGAAAAAGTAGCAAGGCCAAGGGGAAGAGGACGTCTTCGTCCGCACAACAGGGGTCCAGTTCACCATCGGTCGGTCTATCGTCTCCTGAGGAAGGGCAACTACACCGAACTCGTTGGGTCCGGAGCCCTTCTTTACCTGGCAGCCGTGCTCGAACTGCCGCGCATCGCGACTCCTAGCAACAATAAGACGAGGATCATCCCCCGTCACTTATAGTTCACTGTTGTCTTCTTGCAGTTTGTCGTTAACCTCTGTAGCGTCAACATGGCAGGTGGTGGAAAAAGTGGCAAGGCCAAGGGAAAGAGGACGTCTTCGTCCGCACAACAGGGGTCCAGTTCGCGATCGGTCGTATCCATCGTCTCCTAAGGAAGGGCAACTACACCGAACGCGTTGGGTCCGGAGCCCTGGTTTACCTGGCAGCAGTGCTCGAGGTGCCGCGCAACGCCGTTCGCAACAACAAGAAGACGAGGATCGTCTCCCGTCACTTATAGTTGGCTGTTGTCTTCTTGCAGTTTTTCGTTAACCTCTATAGTGTTGACATGGCAGGTGGTGGAAAAACTTGCAAGGCCAATGGAAAGAGGACATCTTCGTCCGCACAACAGGGGTCCAGTTCGCCATCGGTCGTGTCCGTCGTCTCCTGAGGAAGGGCAACTGCACCGAACGCGTTGGGTCCGGAGCCCTGATTATACCTGGCAGCAGTGCTCGAGGTGCCGCGCAACGCCGCTCGCAACAACAGGACGAGGATCATCCCCCGTCACTTATAGTTGGCTGTTGTCTTCTTGCAGTTTGTCGTTAACCTCTATAGCGTCCACATGGCAGGTGGTGGAAAAAGTGGAGAGGCCAAGGGAAAGAGGACATCTTCGTCCGCACAACAGGGCGTTCCAGTTCGCCATCGGTCGTGTCTATCGTCTCCTGAGGAAGGGCAACTACACCGAACGCGTTGGGTCCGGAGCCCTGGTTTACCTGGCAGCAGTGCTCGAGGTGCCGCGCAACGCCGTTCGCAACATCAAGAGGACGAGGATCATCCCCCGTCACTTCCCTAGTGAAAATGTATCTGAGAGGCCTCTCAGGATTTTTTAAGAGGTCTGAGAGGACCTTTTAAGAAATTCTGAGAGGTCTGGGAGGACCTCTCAAGCAGTCCTAAGAGGTCTGAGAGGATCTTCTACGAAATTCTGAGGGGTCTGAGAGGACCTCTCAAGCAGTCCTAAGAGGCCTGCGAGTACCTTTTAAGAAATCTTGAAAGGTCTGGTAGGACCCTTTAGCACTTCTGAAGGGTCTGAGAGGTCCTTTCAAGAAATCTTGAAAGGTCTGGTAGGACCTTTCAGGCAGCACAGAGGGGTCTGAGAGGACCTCTTAGAGAAAATCTGGAAGACGTTGTATAATCATTCATGTAGCCCCGAGAGGTTTGGGGGGACCTCTCAGACAGCTTTGCGACAGTGCGTCGTGCAACACCTCCGAGAGCAAGTTGCTACGTGTTTTCCGCGCCGCGGAACATGCTACCTCGTCCGCTTTGGAAAATAGATCGCAAGATTTCACGTGTTTGTGCATTATTCCTTCAAGGAACACGTGCCGTGATAACCTTGTATTGCCTTCCCCCCATGAAGCTATTGTTCTTGCAATCCGTGCATTATTGCACTGCACGTAAGTGGAAGCGTTTCGGCCAGTCGCCAGCGGTTGAATCAGTCTGTTTTGAAACGTTGAAGTGTGAGGACGTCGGCCGCGGATCTCAAGTAATTTGCGTTTTGTCTCCGGGATTGTAACTGTTTTTGAGGTATGTAGACGATGTCTCAAATATGCTTTTGTGATTGACAGCCATTCCTCTTCACTTTAGGCTTTTACTACTGTTCGCAGACACGCATTATGAGCGCCGATAGGAAGATAACCAACCCAGATACCAACCACGTAACGTTACCAACGGCGCTGGGTGCCAAACGGTGTGTTATATATTTCGATGCCTACACACTGACTTACACTGACATTTTGAAGTTGTATTTCTTACAGATGAATCTCGTACGAAGTGACAGGTGGTGAGAACACAAGGTGGTGAGAACCCAATCTCTCCAGTTAGTTGGTGGCTTACGCAAGCAAGGGAAACTAGACGGTGCATCGCAAGTCCCGAAGTATACGTAAAACAGATGAACTTGATCACCGAGAAGCAGAATTCCTCAAGAATATTTTTCATCGCCGCTGTACGGACATTGTGAATATGTGTCCCATGAGTTCACGCTTTGTGGAATACGACAGTATGTGTTGATGATGACTCGTACGCTTTCGTCGACATGTAAGTGCTAAATCTAGTTTCTGTTGGTGCAATTTACCGTTTTGTGTAGTTTCTTGCGAGCGATCCTTCAACAAATATTAGATATTCACAATTCTGTAAGACATTTGAAATAACTGTTACATAATCAGATAGCAGTGTGCATGCATTGAGTGTATCTGTACAATCGAAGGAACTCAATATATGTGGAGTTTTGTGACATGTACTTGTCTGTATCTATGTCTGGTGTATCATAGCACTGTATGATTACACCACTCCGACGACAGGTGCAGCGTAGACGGCGAAATTGAACATTGATGTTCCGATGTCAGATCTGTGCATTAGCTTCTGAGAGGTCCTCTCAACCTGAAAGGTCAGCCTGAGAGGTCCACCAGCCTGAGAGGTCCTCTCAGTCCCATAACATATTAGACCTGAGAGGCCTCTCAGATACATTTTCACTAGGGTTATAATTGGGTGTTGTCTTCTTGCAGTTTGTCGTTAACCTCTATAGCGTCTACATGGCAGGAGGTGAAAAAAGTGGCAAGGCCAAGGGAAAGAGGACGTCTTCGTCCGCACAACAGGGGTCCAGTTCGCCATCGGTCGTGTCCGTCGTCTCCTGAGGAAGGGCAACTATACCGAACGCGTTGGGTCCGGAGCCCTGGTTATATCTGGCAGCAGTGCTCGTGGTGCCGCGCAACGCCGCTCGCAACAACAAGACGAGGATCAATCCCCGTCACTTATAGTTGGCTGTTGTCTTCTTGCAGTTTGTGGTTAACCTCTATAGCGTCCACATGGCAGGTGGTGGAAAAAGTGGCAAGGCCAAGGGAAAGAGGACATCTTCGTCCGCACAACAGGGCGTTCCAGTTCGCCATCGGTCGTATCTATCGTCTCCTGAGAAAGGGCAAGCACACCGAACGCGTTGGGTCCGGAGTCCTGGTTTACCTGGCAGCCGTGCTCGAACTGCCGCGCAACGCCGCTCCAAAGTACAAGTCGAGCATCATCCCCATCACTTATAGTTGGCTGTTGTCTTCTTGCAGTTTGTCGTTAACCTCTATAGCGTCAACATGGCAGGCGGTGGAAAAAGTGGCAAGGCCAAGGGAAAGAGGACGTCTTCGTCCGGACAACAGGGGTCCAGTTCGCCATCGGTCGTATCCATCGTCTCCTGAGAAAGGGCAACTACACCGAACGCGTTGGCTCCGGAGCCCTGGTTTACCTGGCAGCAGTGCTCGAGGTGCCGCGCAACGCCGTTCGCAACAACAAGAGGACGAGGATCATCCCCCGTCACTTATAATTGGGAGTTGTCTTCTTGCAGTTTGTCGTTAAGAGGACATACCACCCCCTGTTTTCTATGTGAACTTTGCATAGGTTTTGTGGCTGAACTACGAGACAGATCGGAATGCGGAAACTTTCATAGGAAAGGTCACGTCAGATCTCTTAACTCTGGGAACTGAAATATCGCTCTAGCGTTGTAATTTTTTTACGGACCCCTGAAGGTGAGAACCCCTCTGTTTTCTATGTGAACTTTGCATAGGTTTTGTGGCTGAACTACGAGACAGATCGGAATGTTGAAACTTTCATCGGAAAGGTGACGTCAAGATCTCTTAACTCTGGGAACTGAAATATCGCTCTAGCGTTGTAATTTAAAAAAAAAAAAGAAAAAGAAACGAATTTTGTCGCTACAGATTCAAAAAATCCAAATAAATAAATGAAAGCAAATTAAAACAATCCGCTTCTGAGGTTAACCGGGGACATGTTTCAGGTTTCAAATCACTCGTTTTTTGTGTGTTTTTAGCGTTCTGTTTTTCCGAAAAAGAATTAAAAGTGAGTACAGGCATGCATCCAAAGCGTTTACCACTGATTCCAGAAGATGGCGCCGTCCGCTCGCAGCGCCCGAACGGACTCCGCCTGTAAGCCTCCGCGTATTGCGCAGCAGTTGATCGGCGTCCGTGGTTTCGGTTCGTCCTGAAAGGGACTCTGACCAGAAGTTCGACAAATATTTCGTTTGCATCTATTACGAAGGTATAATATGCCTCCTAGCCACACGCGAAATATTTTGGCTGTGCGCGGAGGCAAAGTTTGCCAAACAGGGAGCTGAAAACCGGCTTCGCTTTTCCCCCTCAACTCGCGCAATCGGGGCCGAAATCTAGCCTCTTTGCAGTGGACATCCGCCAATTTCCGTGTGTGTGACGAAGTCACGAGGGCCACGTTTCATTGGGCGCCCGGACCGGAAGTTCTGTTGTTAGTGAGTTTGTGAGAGCGCCGGCATCCGTCCGGAAAGCGATCTTCAATATGGACGTCGAAGGCAGAAATGCGGAGACTTCGAGCCCGGAACTTCTTTCTGACCTTTCTGCGATCCAGACATCGAGAAGAAAATTCTGCGTGCTGAACAGCTCGGTAGGCTTTCGAAACGTCGCCGATGCCGCGAATGCGAGACGAAGTTAGAGCTCTACGAACATCAGTTACAGATGAAGCAAACAGCATGAGTCGACTGTCTTCAGGTAAGCGATGAGCTTTTTAACGCACACTGTGATCGAACATGTAAACGTTCTCAGAAATTTCGTGTTCTGATATCTAATGCGCACTTGCTGTTCATGGTGCCGGTGTGGCTGGTGTGTCATAATGCCGAAGGAGACCGAATGCTTGTGCTGCAAGGAGCTCGAAAACACTGCCGAATGACTGCAGTATGAGTGCATTACAACCCACAAAGATTTCCAACTTCTATTCTTCAATATGACTGTCCTGAAGGTCGCATATTGAACTCCGTGGGCAGCGCGAACCTATGAGCGACTGTATTCGCAATTAAGTCACATGTGTCCTTGTCGAACGATGTTAAAATTTGGGCGCCCAAAACTGGTTTGGTCCTGCAATGGAGTCGTTAAAAACTCCAGTACAGGGCGCAGCACATAAAAAGGCTATACAGTACACGACTCTGAACTGTAGAAAATCAATATAGGCAGTTTTGTAATTTTCAGTGTGCTGTGTCCTGAGTCACGTTTTTATGTATTGCCCTGTGCATAAGGTTTTAGCGTAGGTTTTTAGCGATATTGAGTGTTCTTGATTGTCGATTCAGTGAAAAGCAAAACAATTTTGGGTTCTAAAAGAACACAGCATGTGTAGTAATGTACAAGGTGTGGGCAGGTAAACTGCAGTTACTCTCAGGTACATGTAGAAATGACAATGCACACACACTGCACTGTAACCGGTTACCTATTTGCCTAAACTATATTTTATGTACATCTGTGTAGACGATGCAGATACACTGCGTATCGCCAGTTTGCAAGGTGAGTATGGCACAAGCTTGGAAAAAACAAGATCATGGTCATCCCAGCCTGTGCAGTGAAGAGGGTCTGGCAAGCCTTTCCCACAGAAAATGCCACAGGCTTCAAGTACCCAAGATCCTAACTGGGGGTACCTCTTCGCACAGCTCGTCTATCACATTTAAAATAATTCAGCATCTGTATTTAGGATGATCTATAGCTCTCAGGATGATGCATGGTTCATGAGTTCAACATGTTGTGTTGAAACACAACACTAGTCCTTTTTAATGAGTCTTGCGGAACGATAGATGAGCACTCCTTTCGTGACATTGTGTACCATTGCTACAGTGAACAATTTCTTGAGCAAGACTGATGAACGAACAAAAAATAGAGTCTTGTCTTCCAAATATGTATGTTCCTTGTAACTTCCGTATTTGTTAAGTGACCCATGTTGATGTCCCCCCTCATGTAATGCCTGCAATGGCCTTTGAGACATATTCATAAATAAATAAATATCAAAACCGGAAAAAGATGTAACACGTATCCTCTCTTTGTGTGAATGATACATAGACATTCTCAGAAGATTTGTACATAGTCACACTTTGCCTCATTTTGCATAAAGCCTAGTTCCACCTCTTACATCATCTCCACAATCTCCAAAGCAGTACAAGGCTAAAGTAATCAGCTACTACATAAAAAGAAGGAGGGGAGGAAAACAAATGCTGGCACATCTAAAATTCGAAGAAACCCTGGTACTTTCACGGGGCTACTCACGGCTCAGTGCTGGATCAGATCCCGATGGAAAACAGCTTTTCTGAGCCTCAGTGATTGATTCCCTTGATTGCACTGACTGTGAGGCACATCTCATTGGCTTGGTGGCAAGTGGGCTTGCGTCTGATAGTAAGATTTGGAAGAAAGGGAGCAAGGAACATCTCTCTACGGTCTTAAGAAGGATATCAACGTTACCTGTCAAGGTACAGCATTTCATGTTGCTTTCAGTAAGTACAACACTCCTCATAGCAGTTACCATTCGTGTTGGGAAAGCATGCTGAAGTTAGCTCAGGCAGTGCATCCAGAACTGTGAATCGGGTTCATAGAGAGCACCTGGTGAGAGGGACAGCAACAGTGTCCAGTAAAGACTCTCCAGGAATTTTGTGTAGGTTTGGGGGTCACACCTTTTAATAGTGTTGATGGAAAGCAGGGTGTGTGAAACACTGACTTCTGGTAGATGAATTCTTGTTATTTATAACCAGGTACCCATGTTCTAGTAATATAGAAAAAGCCTTGGCTCTCTTAGAGGAAATTGCTAATGAATCTGAGTGTCTTTTGTGGAAACAGGTTGTAACTGCCTTTCTATCCACCCTTCTTAGTTGCCCTAGCAAAAGCAAATATGTAATGCTGTACACCATATCTGATGCTAGCACACTAATTGCTTTGAGTGTTCTCAGGCTTCTGAAATGGAACTACCTCGTACATACGCTGTGCCATGTCGGCAAGAACATAAGTCAGACTGCCTTTACTTTTTAAATTGGCCCTTCAGTGCTTCATGTGACTGCTAGAATGGCACCCCCAAAACAATAGGCAACAAGAATGATTTCTGCAATGTATTGAGCTTTGTAAAACAACAACTTTATTTGAAAATATATTCCAAAAGCCGGGTGACAACCTCATAATGTAGCGTCCTTTACTGCAAACACCGCTCAACACAACGAATAAAAACAGAGCGTAAACGTTTTGTCGCCTATCCAGGTGGCATCATCAGTACAACAGAGGCCAAAGATGAGCACATCAGCCTATCTAAGAGGGAATCTTACACATCCGATAGGGGGCCACGGTATGTATTACAGGCTGAAGCATCACGCCTGATAAAGCAGGATTCTAAGAACTTTCTAGGGTCCCATCGCTAGTCATGAGCAAAGGTTACTGCACCATCAAAATATATGTCCCTTAGGACAGCAGTGGTAGACTGATTCGGTCCTGTTTAGTTAAGCTAAGCATTAGTAGCCCTGGCAACTGGCTCTTTTAGTCTTGTCCCACGTCTTTTGTCTATCTCGCCAATGTAGGTTGCATCAGATTCTATGCACTCAACTTGATATGCACAGTCAAAATGCCTGATGGGCACAGTGCCCTCCAAATAGCGTATGAAATACATTGGATGAAAGGAATGCGGACCACCGATTTTACTCCTTTGATGTTGTTTTTGATTGTTCTCTGTTGGAGGGATGATGCCACCTGGATAGGCAATGAAACGTTTACTCTCTTTATTCTTAATTGTTGTGTTAAGCCAGTGTTCTGAGTAAAGCATTTTACATTATGAACTTTGTTTGAATGATGATTAGTGGCGAGCTTCATACCCTGGGCCACTACTCTAACAATTGCTTGTGGTAGTGTGACGAAATGGAATAACGAGCCTTGTAGACAATTTACTTGGCAATATATTTATTTCTCTCTCATAGGTTGAAGAACCCAGTGTGGTGTTACATAACGGAGGGGCACGTAATTATACAAGACCGATCACCAAAAGGCCTTGCTTTTGACTAGATTAAAATGTGAAGCGATTGTAATATAACAAATGCTGCATGGTGGCGATATGATAGGTTCTCCTCACGAGTTGTCGCCACAGTTACGGTTAGTTGAGAAACTGCATATCCAGGTAGCAGGATCAAATTTTAATTAGGCTACTTTGGCCAACACGCGAGCGTAGAGCACAGTGTCAAAAGCCCTTACAAAATAAAAAGAATACTACATCTACATGGACCCAGAAATCAAGACAGTTTGAAATGCTGTGAACGAATTCCACTACGTTAGTTTTGCCTGAATACCCTTTTCTAAAGCCATGCTGGAATTTAAAAAAAGAAATTGACAGAGTCAACTTAGTTGACGTGGTAGTACATGATGTGCTCCATTAGTTTACAGGGAACCCTAAAAAGTGGAGCTGGTTAATAGATAGAAGGAGCATAGTTGTCACCTCTTCTGAAGACAGGAATAAGCTTGAGACCTATGTCCTCGACTCGCACACATACTAAGAACCTTTGACACAGATTAACGTATCTTCATTCCAGCTCTTTCACTTTCAGATGTTCATCTCTATTGAGTGGTCTGTCATTCTTGTAATACAGATTGGAATTGAAATGCAGGTGCATAAGGGATGCTCTGAAAGAAAAGTGTTTGGTTTTAGTCCTCTTAATGTTTCTGAAAACGAAAACAAACTTCACGGTGACTATTCTTCTGAAATGAGCAATTCCAGGATGACAGCAAAAAAATATATCTTGCCATATCATTATATCCACCTGGCACTTCAATTGAATAATGGCAGTTGAAGATGACGATGATTCAATTTAATGACGCATAAGCAACTCGGGCTATAGTGTGCCAAAACCATGGTAAAACTGTGACTTGTTAAATATCAGACGATTATACTAAAATAATATACTTTGTTGGTTGGTAAATTGAGATATAGACAAAAACATGATATGATAAAAATAAGCAATTGAAGAAAAGGCAATTGTTGGCTTTGTGTGACTGATGTCGAGTTTGCCACACTACGTGTTGAATAATAATGTACGCTGATACGCTGTAGCATATAAAGTACAATCATACACACGCTCAATATGTGGTGGATATGTGAAACCAATATACACATACTTACATTTCAAACTTTCTTGAAAAAGGCAGTCCAAGTCTGTCGGATTTGCCAGACTCTACACAAAGCCAGTAAGCACAGTGTGGAATGACTGATTCATCTTTCGAAGGCAGAGGTGCAGCTACCACGACGCTTCGTTATCTCAATGCTTCGGAGCGGCATAGCCTAGTAAGAAGCCATCAGAAGGATCTCATAACGATAACTTGGTCGAAAAAGTGGAGGGTTCTGTGGGATATGTAAGAAAGCATACGCGTTACACAACAGCTACGAGAATGATCGACTGCACCTGCATGGTTTTCAGTACGTAGACTTGGAACTGAAAAATAAATGTGCTAACCTTGTTGATACTACTTTTCCGTCAGGACCACACGAGAGCACATTTGGTTTCTTTAGTTGAAGGTATCATCAGGTCCCCATGCTCCTTTGAGATGCAGCAGACAGAAGTTCGCTGAGGCGAGTGACTGCCGTTGCGGTTCGTCGCTTCGCAGCAGATCAAGAACAGTACACCGCAACGATAGGTGAAACGTTCAGAATATGATGACCAACTCTAACACCAACCCAATGACCCGAACAAAGAGTCAGGCACCTGTCAACCGGGAGTCACACAAGTTCGCAGTTCGCAAGCTCGGCATACGGCATCCATTACAGCTGACCGGACACGGAAGCATATATCGAACGCCGTGTACAGATTGAAAAGAAAATCGTAGAAACTGTTGCAGGTGATAAATGCAGGGTATATTTTTCTTTTTGAGGCTCTGTAACAAAAACATATTAACGTAGAAATGCCATTTCATGAAGGAAATTGACAGATATTGCGTGACCACGTGACGCGTTTGAGCCAATTGTGGGTGTTGCGAGTGGCCCCCGTGTTGACGTCATCTTGATGGTGGACCGGGGTGGATATTCTATATAAACGTATGTTTTCTCGGTTTGACGCTAGGCGTGCTGCACTCGGATGAAGTCGAATGTTTAAAATTCGAGTTTAGAGAAACCGTGGGGTTTTAATGCGTGAATTTTCGCATGGAGAGTCCTTGTTGGGTGCTTTATCGACTACAGGTACGAAAGAGCTCCCACAGTTTCTGGTCAGAGTCCCTTGAAGTGACCAATTCGTGGCTAAGTTACGCGTTTTTTTCACTTTCTTGTCCTGTTCATTTGCTCTCTGTCCTTGTGTGTTTTCTGCGTGTTCATAGTATTTACCCATTATGGCTCGAAGTCACGTCTACGGACAACGGAAACGTAAGAAGAAGGACTTTGCGAATTTACGTGGTAGAGGCAGGCATGTGACGGAGCCTGCGGATTTGAGAGATTTTGGTAATGCAGGATGCTCCAGCCGTGCTGTTCCCAGTGATCGTTGCACTTCGACGACTCCACATCGCGCAGATACCCTTGTAGGCTCAACCTTTGGTGGTAGTGTTGTTCCTCAAACTGTAACTGATGCCGGTCGGAATGCTTGTTTCGCTTCGAGCACAAGCGAAATTCGTCCTTCAAATTCGTCATTTGCTGATTCAGCTGAGGTAGATAATGTAGTCCCCTGCAGTTCAGGTTGTGACGAGCTTGCCGGTTCCAGAGCAAGTCCCGTTCCAATCACTGCCGCTGTTACACCCAGTCGATCTTCATCTTTCGATACTGGCAATGTTCACCAGACACAGAGTCAGCGCACAAGCAGTGTGAATGGTCGGCGTATAGTGGAGATTGATCACTTCTTCTCGTCTTTGCAAAGTTTGTCGGTACATAGTCCGTTTGGTTGCGGCCTGGCTGACATGGAAATTGTATCAGAACATCGGCGAGGTCTGTGTAGCTCTTTCAGTTTGAAGTGCAGGATGTGTCTGAGGAAAGATGTAGTCACAACAGAGGCACCAGTTGATCAACTTGTTCAACAACGCATGGACGTCAATTCCTCAGCAGTGAACGGTATCGTGTCTATAGGTTCTGGTTTCTCAGGCCTTCGCGAGCTCCTAGGTGCTCTGGACATACCCGGCATGGCTGGTAGCACGTACAGTAAGTATCAGGATATTGTTGCTAAAGGAATCGACGAAACAGCTTGGGAAGAAATAAGAAAAGCAGGCATTGAGGAAGCTCGGTTAGCTAGGGAGGCTGGGGACGTCGATGCTGACGGTTTTCCTATAATTACGGTCGTTGCCGATGGTGCTTGGTGCAAACGTTCATACAAGAACAAGTACGACGCTCTTTCTGGCTTGGTAAGTAAAAATTTTTATCTACACTTAATAAAGGTGCCCGAAAAAGGAGGATTTATCTTGCACACCGCTTGGCAGACGGTATACAGGAAGTCTGTGCCCACCATTTGTGGAAAGAACACTATGAGCATTTATTTGGAGGAAAAAGTTGACCCCTCTGGTGCTATTAGTGGCACTGCTGTCTTTTGGTAAACACACTTTCTAGAGTGGTATACATCCTGTGGCATTAATTCGTATGATACGCGTACAAATGCATAATTCCTCGAAACATTGTCATTGGGGGTAGAGTTTTGTGGAATACAATCCTGACATTTTTTCGTTTTTGCAGGCTGTAATTGTTGGGTACCGCACAAAGAAAGTACTGTTCCTAGGCGTCCGGAACAAATTTTGTACACTGTGCGCAAGTTCCAAGGCAGGGTCGAGCCCAAAAAAGCATCTGTGCTTCAAGAACTGGGACAGCAGCTCTACCAGTATGGAGAAGGATATCGTCGTTGAAGGCTTCAGGCGCAGCATTGAGTTGCACGGGGTAAAGTACTTGCAGTTGATCGCTGACGGTGATTCGAGCACATACAAGTCAATTCTTGAAGCTGCACCGTACCAGCATCAGGTAGTTCAGAAGGTAGAATGTCGCAACCACCTTCTTCGAAACTATGTAAGTCGTCTTCGAGATGTTGCTTTGGCAAAGAGAACAACCCCCATTCCCCCATCGTTGAAGAAGCTACTTCTGGATAATGCTGTTCGACTAAGAGTTGGAGTTGCTAGGGCTATTCACTATCGCAAAGAGCAGGCCGAGTTCAGCAAACAAGATCAGATTCGGAACCTGGTGGCTGATATCCGTAATGGGCCACTCCATGTGTTCGGCGACCACGCAAAATGTGCGGGTTACTTTTGCAGTGGTCCAAAAGAAGGGGAAGTCAATCACGTCCCAGAGCTCAGGAAATGCGGACTTTTCAATGAAATCCTTGTAGCGATGAGTCGTTTGGCAAACAATGGTAGCAGCTTGATCCTTGACGTTAACAATAATGCTGCAGAACATTTCAATTCTCTCGTTGCAAAGTTTTCTGGCGGTAAAAGAATAAACTTTTCCCAGAGGGGATCATTCGGAATGCGGGCTTCAGGAGCTGTCGTGTCTTTCAACTCTAAGCAGTACCATCGTGCTCTACATAAGGCAGTGTACAACACCAGCCCTGGGAAGTATGCAAAAATTATGCTGAAGCGTAAAGCAGCTGTTCGTGCTGCTTGCATAAGGCATCGGAGTTCTGGGGCTGCTCGCTGTAAGCGTTCACTTGAAGGTGCGCCTTGCAAGCGTGCTTCCAGCGACAACCACTATGGTTCCATAGTGGATGCTCCAGACATGAACCACGATGACTATGTTGAAGCTGCTGCGGCGTACAAGGATTCCCTTGTGCTCTCCCAACCAGATGCAGAGCAGCTCGAGGCTGATACTCGAGGTCAAGAAGGGAGAACTTTGTGGATGCAGGAGAGGCGAAAGCGACTCACCGCTTCTAATTTTGGCAAGGTATGCAAGATGCGAGATGCAACGAGCAGTGCAAGTACTGTTCGTTCCTTGCTCTATGGTCATTTTGACACTGAGGCTCTCCGATATGGTCGCGACACTGAGCCCATTGCAATTGCTAAGCTGCAGGATGAGTTAGGGGTGACTGTTTCACCATGCGGCCTTGTTGTTGATCAGGAGTTTGCATACCTTGCTGCAACACCTGATGGGCTTGTCGGTGATGACACTGTCGTGGAAGTGAAGTGCCCTTATTCGGCTCGGCCCCTTACCCCTGTGGAGGGAGTGCGGGCAAAAAAAATCACCTTTTGCACTATTGATAACTCTGGTAATATTTCGTTGAAGGAAAACCATGACTACCACTATCAGGTGCAGGGACAGCTCCACATCACTCGACGTCAGTTTTGTCTTTTTGTGGTATATTCTGGCGAGGAAATTTTTGTCCAGAAGATCGAGAGAAATGATGGCTTCTGGAGCAAAATGATTGGCCACCTTCAACTGTTCTACTCGCATAGCCTTCTACCGGAGTTGGTTGACCCTCGTCAGTCCCGTGGGCTGCAGCTCAGAGATAACAAGAAGAGTGACCATCAGGTTGCCTCGCTCTGTGATGCCGCCAAAACAACTTCCAATCAGGGCGATTCATCCAGAAAGAGACGGAAGACTGGTAAAGATAACTCACCTGCCGCTGTTCTGTAATTATGGCTAGACTGTGGATTTACGTGTCATTTAGTTTGTGCGGCTCCACCTTTGCCAAGTGTTTTAATGCATATTCATCCATTTTGCTTCATAATTTACTGAATGTTTTTCCATATACATGTCTTCGACTTTGGCTCAGGCTGCATATCTTCACGTTTGTGTTTCATATTTAAGTTACCTTTTTCCATTTTTACTGTGCATATCTGTGCATATTTTTCAATTTTCCTAAATATTTATATTAATATATTTCTATGTATAAATCCACAGACTAGTCGTGCGATGCTTGTCATATTTTAAACATGGCGTAAGAGTGTGAAATCTGAATCCAGCCATCAGCACGTGAGGATCTAAGTATGAGAATGGTGCACAATCTTCCCCGGCATTGTTGAAACACGTCCACACGTTGATGCTATATGTGTGAGGCCATCATGGTATTCTACCTTGGCTTGAGTGTATGAAGATATAGCAAAGCTGTCCCCAAACCGTCGTTCTTCCCAGGCATGGTTGAAACACGTCCACACGTTGATGCTATATGTGTGAGGCCATCATGGTATTCTACCTTGGCTTGAGTGTATGAAGATATAGCAAAGCTGTCCCCAAACCGTCGTTCTTCCCAGGCATGGTTGAAACACGTCCACACGTTGATGCTACATGTGTGAGGCCATCATGGTATTCTGCCTTGGCTTGAGTTTATGAAGATATAGCAAAGCTGTCCCCAAACCGTCGTTCTTCCCAGGCATGGTTGAAACACGTCCACACGTTGATGCTATATGTGTGAGGCCATCACGGTATTCTACCTTTGCTTGAGTGTATGAAAATTGTGGAAAGAAACATGAATGGTATTCCTAGCACTTTTGAAGCTCCACCAGCCTGTTCAGATGTCGACATCCTGAGTATGAATCCATTTTGATATTTTGACAAGGTCGGTAAGTATCATTGTGCAGAGCTGTCTCCCAACTGTCGCCAGTTCCCCGCATTGTTGAGCACGAGCAACATCCCAACATGTCGCTCTGCGTTACGTCCTCTTGCCATCTTGCCTTTACTTGGGTGTCATTTCAACATATGAAAATTGTATTTTCAGATTCAGGTATCCAGTACTACTGCAAATATGATGGCCAGACGCCCAAAGGTCAAACTTCCTAAGTGTTACTGTCTTTACCTGTCATTTGAAAATTTCCTACTCTCTCCCTGATTATGAAGCACCTGCCCTTGCCAGTGTTGTACCTGGTTCAGCATTATGTGGCCAATGATGAATGGTGCCCTGTTGGACATTTTTTTTCCATAAACACACACTCTGAGGCTTTAGCTGCCAACTGACAAGCATGGCAAAAGCAACTATCAGTTGCTACTTCATTGCTCAAAAAGGAAACTCGTTGCTGAGTAACACGTTCCAAGTTTTTACTATTCCCATATTATGAACCTGGCTCTGTCCACCAGGATGCTATATGTTGATGCCGTATGTGCGAGACCTTCATGTCAAAGTGCGCCTACATGCAGCGGACTGTATGGTACTTCATTATGTGTGTATGCCACATCGCCAATGATGAAATGTGCTGTTGGATACTGTATCCACGAATGAACATTCTGAGGCTACAAGCATGAGCTGATACGCATAAGTAATGCAGAAAACGTGACGATGTATACATGCTGCGTTCTTCAATAAAATATCTCCAATCTACCAATAGTGAACACGTGCTACTGATTTCTTTTTAATCTTTCGGGTGCTGGCTGTCTAGGATTTTCTGCTTGCAGTAATCTGTGAACCAGTGGTTACTAACAATGGCTATTGGTCACCTTGACCAGATTTCATCTGAAGAAAAACTTGAGACCGGGGGAACACTGCAAACACATCTGTACGGACCACAATACGAATTTGAGGAGAAATACATTTTTTCTCTTGAAAAGCTTGCTATGAAGCATAATATATTTTATTAACCAAAATATATTGCACGAGTTGCACCCGTAGGAAAATACCCAGCCATCTCATTCAGGCTACAGTGGGCATCAGTGACTCGCACTCATAGTGGCAAGCAATGCAGTAGTCTTTCAATTTCAAATTTCACACGCATGATCATGCACCACCTCGCTGTGTTTAGAGTTTCTGCTCCAGGAAATATCACGGGGAGGGGGGCATATGTGCCCTGGACCAACTTCTAAGGAAACTACTGGTCTCAGGGTGCCTAGGGTAACGAGCAGACAGCCCAGCCGGAAGCTGGCAGACGGCATGAAGCCATTACAAAATTTCCATCGGAATGATGATAGTTGTTTACAAAATTTTATCGGGCAGGTCTTGTGTATGATGTGGGCCATTTGTACACTAATCATGGGACAAAGTATGCGATGGCAGGAGGAACAGGTTAGAAAAAGCTTTGACTACGTTGCTGCTGCTGACAGAAGTGAGCATAGGATTGGGGATCAGATGACGTGGTTGTTATAATACAGCAGGTAACAGTGGTAACATCGTTCTGTGTCGTCATGACATGGCGGCTAAAATGGTGAGCGTTCACCACGGTGAGCGCACAGGCCTGCATGCACTCGTGGGGTGTCCCTTAGCACGACACTCTTCACACGACTCCATTGGCTTGAGTACGATGCCACGACGCGGACCCGGTGCTTTCAGCCATGGTCCGTAGCGTTTCACGAGGGCTGTGCGGAGGATGCCTGCTAGGCACGATAACCCCCGTCCCGTCGAAATGTGATAGCCATCCCGTGAAAGCATCCCCTCTTTCACCTCCTTGTTCCTGGTAAAGACCTTGTGCTGGAAAAGATATTTGAACATATATACGGAATGTTTTTGCAAACAGCACTTCACAAAGACAGCAATACAAATAAACCGGAATTCCTGGTAGGCATGTGCCAGTACTTCGTACGCATTTTATTTTCGGAAAAATTGCGCGATAAAAAGCAACTGGAAACTAGCTTTGTGATACTTGAATTACAAACAGGTACCGCATCAAGACCATCAACTGTTTGTAATTCAAGCACCACAAAGGTAGCCCCAGTTACTTTTTGTCGCACTGTTTTTCCAAAATTAACGAGCATTATAAAATACCTGCCATGACCACCAGGAAGTTCCAGAGTTAGCGTTCGAGAAGCGACTACTCACGTCAATGCTCAACACCGTAGCGTCACCGGCACGGACAGCTGGAATCGTGCGCAGCATCGCGTTATATCCCTGAATTGTGCCAGAAAGTTCAGGCCGCCTTGTCTGTGGCATCAGCTTATACAGGAATATATGCTCCGCGTAGCCTTTCGCCACCTCAACGGTATCCTGTGAAAGAAGACCATTCATGGAAATGAATCTTCCCTGGCGTGTCAGAGGAAATGGGTTTTAGCAGCACAGAGATTGAAATCGTTGCAATCTGTACTTACTGAGACTTCCCGCAAAACAGCTGCGGCACTCTTCCCATCCTGGATATCGTTGCCACCGATATACATGACGATCCAGTCTACTGCTAGGTGCAGTCGATGGATTTTTTCTCTCAGACGGGCCGCTGTAGCTCCGGGATAGCTAAAAGTGACGATTTCCACGTCAGAGTCTACGAACAGCCTGTCGCGCGTCATAAACTTCAGCTGGCTACTGCCAACCAACGCGCCTTTCATCGTTTACGTTTCTCTGGGATCACAATGCGTTGTGCGGCGAACTGCAAAGTCAGTTGAAAATGACATCCGGCACCATAACCCGGGACCCGGACCAGGCAGGGGCAGCGGCGTCTTAGTTTACTTATATTATTTGGTCTGATCTTTTCTCTCGTTGTGTTGCTGTAGCCGTTGGCTATGATCGAGGCCGACCCGCCCGCAGAGCTAGAGCCCCCCACGCCTGCCCGCACCCCGCGCGGGTGTCAAAACTATCCCCCGCAACCCCGCCGCTACCCGCGGGAAACACTAAAGCCGGGCTCCCACCGCTGGATAGAGCGGGTAGTGCATGAACCCTGCCAATACGCCTTGGAAAACACCGCACATACCTCATTGATCAGCGACTCACTCTTCCCGTAGGGAGCGGTGTCGTGTGTAGCGGTTGCTCCTCTCTGCCTTTGATGTAAGGACGCTACCTTCTGCTGTCGAAACGCGCCCATTACACCTGTGGGCACCCAACGTGTGTGAGTGCATGTGTGTGGAATTTCGAGTATCAATCCGTAGCTATCTGGCTGACATCTCCTAACCCCTATGAAGAAGAAGAACACGACCCGTTACACGAAATAGGCAATGAAAATGGACACAAACAATCAGCTGTCGAGTCTCATGAAGTCTGTTATGACGTACATGCCGCACCATGGTATGTGTTGTCAAGTCCGAACCTGGCACGGGCACGTGCGGGAAACGTAAAGCCCGGCCCGACAAGGCCCGCGCAATGCTCTAAAGATGAGTGCGAAACCTCTATCGAAATTTGCAAGCAGTCCTGTGGGAGCGCACCGGCCTTGAGTTCTATTATGAAATAATGCGAGCCGATTGAGGGAGCGCTTTCACGACACCAAACGACAGCAAGGAACGTCAGGTTCAACAGCGTAAATGTCACTGGCAAGAACAGCAGGGATGGTTTGCAACGGGATTTTGCTACTGTCATATGACCGTCGACAACCCCGCGTCCTTTCTGGATGCCGTAGCCTCTGACAAAAATCGCTATTCAGCTCAACTGGAGTCCCCCCGATATTCTCAGGGACACGTGATCCTGTGACAACACGAAAACTGAAAAACTACGATCACCATATCACGAATAGACACCTCCACGGACAGTCTCTGCGTATCGGGTGAAAAGCTTTAGGCCGCTGCTACCGATCAGAGCAATCTTCATCCACGAGAAAGCGAGTTGGTAACGGCGGTACGCGACAGTCACACGGCATGTTCGAGAAATGCCAGTAAAACGTACACACCACAGAGCAAACGCGAGACAACCAAATCCACCGCGCAAAAGCAAATCGGGGAAAGGAGGAAATCTAAAATAAAGGAAACACAACCCAGCTCATAGGTCTCCGCCTGTCACGTGGGGCTTGTCGTGTCCTCCAATCAGAGACGCGAAGGACTTCTTACAAATGTGGAGGAGTGAGAAGGACGCGTGTGGCGCCATCTATCGCAGAAAAAAGTTCATTTTTGAGTTGAGACCTATGTGAAAATGTCCTCTTAAGAGGGGAAACCAACCGCTCCATTTCGCCGACTCTCGGCACGAGATGGCGCCGGGGGTCTAGACAGCCACAGATGGCGCTAGAGGCGCTGGGTGCCATAACCAGTACTGTTGTTCAGGAAGTGCGCAATACCCGCTGGGGCATGTAGTTCCAATAATACGCGGTGACCTTGTTGCATTTTGTTTGGATCGACAAGAATGTACGGCTAATCTCCTAAGAAAAGATGGGTTCTTGAGGGAATACAGCTTGTCGGACAAATGTGTCTGTGGTTTCTTCCTTGGTTCGCACTCTGTACGACTTGTGTATCGTCATGCTGCTTTTGACTTACACCGTGCACCCACTAAGATCTCCAGGCTGAACGACTCGAAAACGGTTCATGCTGACGAAATAATTTCTTTTGGGTTGCTATTATTGATGCACCGGCTACAAGATAGAGCCGTGTAACGGTTCATTATGCAGACTCTCGCCAATTAAATAAAAATAACTTATGAATTTTGCATGCGATGGTCTCACGAGCGTCTACCCAATGAAAGAACACCTTCAGGAACTACATTTTAGCGACAATCAGAAATCGGCACGTGGTGGCTAACACGGCTAGCGCGTGGTATATGGTTTTGGCTATTGGAGTGCTAAAGCCGCCAATTTGGTCGAACGCTGTTTGATTGAAGACTTTGATCGAACGCCACTTGGTCGAATCGAAAGACATTTGATCGACGCATTCGTTTCGAAAAAGTGTTTGGTGGAAAGATCAAAAGCTTAATCCCGCCATTTTAGAGAGAGTACCTTATTTATTTCAATAATATAGCAGCACGCGAAAAACAAAAGGAGCGTCGATAGAAAATCATCTGCGGTGTTTTCAGGTTCCGGTGACCTTTGATTGGACGCCGTTTGGTGGAAGGTCGCTTGATCGAACGCGGGACATTTGGTCGAACGCCGTTTGATCGAAACGGCAGCGGTCGTTTGATTGATTTTTTATTGTTCAAGCACACTTCAATTAGATAGGCGAGAAGCAGTGTGCACTAAAAGACCCCACAGAAAAGAAATCCTCTCGTTGACGTCATGTGCCACAGTGTCTGTGTATTCCAGCGTTCTCCTACACTCTTAGAAATGAACTTCACCGCATAGCAACGCTCCTAGCCAACCATCATCACGAAATGATATCGTTATCTGCCCTGATTCGTTAAAAACAGGGAGGCGCAGCGCCGCCTTTTTTGTGACAATTATGAACAGCATAAGTGTCACAAAAAAGGCGTACGCCTCCCGTTCTCAACAAATCAGGGCAGATAACGATATCATTCGAGATGATGGTTGGCTAGGAGCGGGCTATGCGGTGAAGTTCATTTTTAAGAGTGTACGTGCAAAAGGAAAAACATTCTTTGTGTTTGTAATTGCACAAAGGCATAGAAGACACACCGAAGTAAAGTTTATTATTTATTATGCCTCAGATGTTTATTATGCTCAAAAATGTCCCGGAAAAAATGCCCCGAAAAATATTATTACCTGGTTAACCTGGGTAACCTCTCCACAGGGGGATACTTCTTCCGGGGGACCTTCAGCTTATTTGCTTGGAAATACGTTTGACTCTCATTTCACAGCACAGAATAAGCATTAACAATGACAGGAGCTCAGTAAAACTTGGTGCAAACAAACTGTCGTCTAAATACCATGCGATCCTAACCTCAACACCCTTATTTTGTTTCTTTCGGGAACTCACGGCAACCTTTCCACAGGGGACATTTTTTCTGAGGACATTCTTTCCGTGGGGACGTTTTTTCCGGGACATTTTTTCCGGCTCCCAACTTGAACGGCGATGGAGCAGCAAAACCATACAATGGAACACCGGCATCAGATTTCAATATGGCGATAGCGCGAGGAAGCAACAATGAAGTACAAAAGCGCATATTGTGTGTCCTCTTTTCTTCCCCTTTTTTATTTTTCTTCACGAGTGGGCAATATGATGATTTCTTTGGCAGAAGAGGTATTTGATTGCAAAACTAGGAAATCACGTGACTTCACACAAACACGGATAAGCTTCAGGTGCTACATCTTTAATTCCGTTTCCATTACGCTCCGCCCTTCATCCACGTTGACTTTCGCTTCGTCGTTCCTTGTCCTTCTTTTTCGTTTCTTATAGAGTCATGTGACGCGTTTCCTGACGTGACACTATTTGTGAATTTGTCACAAAACCACCTTCTGTTTATGCCGTTCTACCTTGATCTTGAACTTTTTATGCTTTAGCCTTCATCGAAACTTTCATCTGAGCCATACACATACGCTTCTAATTTGTATAAATACTCGTGAAACGTTCGCATACAACTTTCCGCCGAGAGATAACAAGAAATCATTCGATAAAAGTGGACATGAATCTCTGTTATGAGGCAGTGTGACATGTCATGCATTTATCGTTTTTATTGAACAAGTATTCCTGTCAACGCACGGATTATTGGAACCTTTACGGGAATCTCTGAATAACGTTTTGTGTTTTCAGTTTTTGATCTGCTTTATTGTGTCTTTTCCGCTACCAAAAGCGAAATTGATAATATAACATGTGAGCTCCTTTTCCTTCGTTTCCTTCGTTGATGGAGACGTCCCCGACCAAAAGGCTGCTACCCGTTTTCACTTCGGAAAGCCTACCAAGGGCCGGTTGGCCACCTTGGCCATCAGTTAATCCGCTGTTGAGGCACCAAGTGTTCCTCCTACAATGGGCTTCTGATCCCTTCTCACTCACACTACGAGAAGGAAGGATAGGGGTTTGGAATACGGGGGCTTCCTTACGCGGAGTGGTACTTCCCCTTCTAATCCACGGCATGGCGCTACCATGCACGGGGAAGACAGGACCATCTCCTACGGCTCCAGGTACCTCTGCATTTTGCCCTTAATCTCGATAACGGGTGAGCGGATTTCAATGAGTATGAAATCAAAATACTCTGGAAAGAATTCTGCATCCGAGTTTCAATACGGATTTTTCATTTTTCTTTTTAGTTTTTAACAAGAGCGCTTCAAATTTGCATTCAATTTTCCCGTGCTTTCAGAACGCCTAGAAAAATGTCAAGAGCGAAAATCAAAAATTGGCAATGAAGCTCAATGCAGCATTGGACAAGCTATCGTACAAAACAAACCAAGTGAAAATCCGTCGAATATTAACCGAGATTAAGGACGAAACGTGTTCCATAGAAAAACATGGGGCCTTTGGAGCTGGTATCCCCCCTTAACCTCTACAGCGTCAACATGGCAGGTGGTGGAAAAAGTGGCAAGGCCAGGGAAAGAGGACGTCTTCGTCCGCACAACAGGGGTCCAGTTCGCCATCGGTCGTGTCCGTCGTCTCCTGAGGAAGGGCAACTACACCGAACGCGTTGGGTCCAGAGCCCTAGTTATACCTGGCAGCAGTGCTCGAGGTGCCGCGCAACGCCGCTCGCAACAACAAGACGAGGATGATGCCCCGTCACTTATAGTTGGCTGTTGTCTTCTTGCAGTTTGTCGTTAACCTCTATAGCGTCCACATGGCAGGTGGTGGAAAAAGTGGCAAGGCCAAGGCAAGAGGACATCTTCGTCTGCACAACAGGGCGTTCCAGTTCGCCATCGGTCGTATCTATCGTCTCCTGAGGAAGGGCCACTACACCGAACGCGTTGGGTCCGGAGTCCTGGTTTACCTGGCACCGTGCTCGAACTGCCGCGCAACGCCGCTCCAAAGTACAAGTCGAGCATCATCCCCATCACTTATAGTTGGCTGTTGTCTTCTTGCAGTTTGTCGTTAACCTCTATAGCGTCAACATGGCAGGTGGTGGAAAAAGTAGCAAGGCCAAGGAAAGAGGACGTCTTCGTCCGCACAACGGGGTCGAGTTCGCCATCGGGCGTGCCCATCGTCTCCTGAGGAAGGGCACTACACCAAAGGCGTTGGTTCCGGAGCCCTGGTTTACCTGGCATCCGTTGTCGAACTGCCGTGCAACACCGCTCCTAACAACAAAAGAGGAGATCATCCCCCGTCACTTATAATTGGGTGTTGTCTTCTTGCAGTTTGTCGTTAACCTCTATAGCGTCCACATGGCAGGTAGTAAAAAAAGTGGCAAGGCCAAGGGAAAGAGGGCATCTTCGTCCGCACAACAGGGTCCAGTTCGACATCGGTCGTATCCATCGTCTCCTGAGGAAGGGCAACTGCACCGAACGCGTCGGGGCGGAGCCCTGGTTATACCTGGCAGCAGTGGTCGAGGTGCCGCGCAACACCCTCGCAACAACAAGAAGACGAGGATCATCCCCCGTCACTTATAGTTGGCTGTTGTCTTCTTGCAGTTTGTCGTTAACCTCTATCGTCCACATGGCAGGTGGTGGAAAAAGTGGCAAGGCCAAGGGAAAGAGGACGTCTTCGTCCGCACAACAGGGGTCCAGTTCGCCATCGGTCGTATCCATCGTCTCCTGAGGAGGGGCAACTACACCGAACGCGTTGGGTGCTTAGCCCTGGTTATACCTGGCAGCGGTGCTCGAGGTGCCGCGCAACGCAGCTCGCAACAACAAGAAGACGAGGATCATCCCCCGTCACTTACAGTTGGCTGTTGTCTTCTTGCAGTTTGTCGTTAACCTCTATAGCGTCAACATGGCAGGTGGTGGAAAAACTGGCAAGGCCAAGGAAAGAGGACGTCTTCGTCCGCACAACAGGGGTCCAGTTCGCCATCGGTCGTATCCATCGTCTCCTGAGAAAGGGCAACTACACCGAACGCGTTGGGTCCGAATGCCTGGTTACCTTGCAGCCGTGCTCGAACTGCCGCGCATCGCGGCTTCTAACAACAGCAAGACGAGGATCATCCCCCGTCACTTATAGTTGGCTGATGTCTTCTTGCAGTTTGTCGTTAACCTCTATAGCGCCACATAGCACGTGGTGGAAAAAGTGGCAAGCCAAGGGAAAGAGGACGTCTTCGTCCGCACACACAGGGTCCAGTTCGCCATCGGTCGTATCCATCGTTTCTGAGAAAGGGCAACTACACCGAACGCGTTGGGTCCGGAGCCCTGGATACCTGGCAGCGAGCTCGAGGTGCCGCGCAACGCCGCTCGCAACAACAAGAAGACGAGGATCATCCCCCGTCACTTATATTAGCTGTTGTCTTGTTGCAGTTTGTCGTTAACCTCTAGCGTCAACATGGCAGGTGGTGGAAAAAGTAGCAAGGCCAAGGGAAAGAGGACTCTTCGTCCGCACAACAGGGGTCGAGTTCGCCATCGCGCGTACCCATCGTCTCCTGAGGAAGGGCAACTACACCAAAGGCATTGGGTCCGGAGCCTGGTTTACCTGCAGTTGCTCGAACTGCCGCGCACAATGCTTCTAACAAAAAAGACGAGGATCATCCCCCGTCACTTATATTGGGCTGTTGTCTTGTTGTTTTGTCGTTAACCTCTAAGCGTCAACATGGCAGGTGGTGGAAAAACGGCAAGGCCAAGGGAAAGAGGACGTCTTCGTCTGCAAACAGGGGTCCGGTTCGCCATCGGTCGTATCCATCGTCTCCTGAGAATTGCAACACACCGAACGCGTGGGTCCGGAGCCCTGGTTTACCTGGCAGCGTGCTCGGACTGCCGCACGCGCTCCAACAACAAGACGAGGATCATCCCTCGTCACTTATAGTTGGCTGTTGTCTTCATTCAGTTTGTCGTTAACCTCTATAGTGTCAACATGGCAGGCGGTGGAAAAAGTAGCAAGGCCAAGGGAAAGAGGACGTCTTCGTCCGCACAACAGGGTCGAGTTCGCCATCGCGCGTCCATCGTCTCCTGAGGGAACAACTACACCAAACATTGGGTCCGGAGCCCTGGTTTACCTGGCATACGGTCGAACTGCCGCGCAACAATGCTCGTAACAACAAGAAGACGAGGATCATCCCCGTCACTTATATTGGGTGTTGTCTTCTTTGCAGTTTGTCGTTAACCTCTAAGCGTCAACATGGCAGGTGGTGGAAAAAACGGCAAGGCCAAGGGAAAGAGGACATCTTCGTCCGCACAACAGGGTCCAGTTCGCCATCGGCGTATCCATCGTCTCCTGAGGAAGGGCAAGCACACCGAACGCGTTGGGTCCGGAGTACTGGTTTACCTGGCAGCCGTGCTCGAGGACTGCAGCAACGCGCTCCTACAACAAAAGACGAGGATCATCCCCGTCACTTATAGTTGGCTGTTGTCTTCTTGCAGTTTGTCGTTAACCTCTATAGTGTCGACATGGCAGGTGGTGGAAAAAGTGGCAAAGCCAATGGAAAGAGGACATCTTCGTCCGCACAACAGGGGTCAGTTCGCCATCGGTCGTATCCATCGTCTCCTGAGGAAGCAACTACACCGAACCGTTGGGTCCGGAGCCCTGGTTTACCTGGCAGCAAGGCTCGAGGGCCGCGCAACCGCTCGCAAACAAGACGAGGATCATCCTCGTCACTTATAGTTGACTGTTGTCTTCTTTGAGTTTGTCGTTAACCTCTATAGCGTCAACATGGCAGGTGGTGGAAAAAGTAGCAAGGCCAAGGGAAAGAGGACGTCTTCGTCCGCACAACAGGGTCGAGTTCGCCATCGGGCGTATCCATCGTCTCCTGAGAAGGGCAACTACACCGAACGCGTTGGGTCCGGAGCCCTGGTTTACCTGGCAGCAGTGCTCGAGGTACCGCGCAACGCCGCTCCTAACAACAAGACGAGGATCATCCCCCGTCACTTATAGTTGGCTGTTGTCTTCTTTCAGTTTGTCGTTAACCTCTATAGCGTCAACATGGCAGGTGGTGGAAAAAGTAGCAAGGCCAAGGGAAAGAGGACGTCTTCGTCCGCACAACAGGGTCGAGTTCGCCATCGGGCGTACCCATCGTCTCCTGAGGAAGGGCAACTACACCAAAGGCATTGGGTCCGGAGCCCTGGTTTACCTGGCAAACGTTGTCGAACTGCCGCGCAACACTGCTCGTAACAACAAGACGAGGATCATCCGCGGTCACTTATAGTTGGCTGTTGTCTTCTTGCAGTTTGTCGTTAACCTCTATAGTGTCGACATGGCAGGTGGTGGAAAAAGTGGCAAGGCCAAGGGAAAGAGGACATCTTCGTCCGCACAACAGGGGTCCAGTTCGCCATCGGTCGTATCCATCGTCTCCTGAGGAAGAACAACTACACCGAACCCGTTGGGTCCGGAGCCCTGGTTTACCTGGCAGCAAGGCTCGAGGGTCCGCGCAACGCCGCTCGCTACAACAAGAAGACGAGGATCATCCCTCGTCACTTATAGTTGGCTGTTGTCTTCTTGCAGTTTGTCGTTAACCTCTATAGTGTCGACATGGCAGGTGGTGGAAAAAGTGGCAAGGCCAAGGGAAAGAGGACATCTTCGTCCGCACAACAGGGGTCCAGTTCACCATCGATCGTATCCATCGTCTCCTGAGGAAGGGCAAGTACACCGAACGCATTGGGTCTGGATGCCTGGTTTACCTTGCAGCCATGCTCGAACTGCCGCGCACTGCGGCTTCTAACAACAAAAAGACGAGGATCATCCCTCGTCACTTATAGTTGGCTGATGTCTTCTTGCAGTTTGTCGTTAACCTCTATAGCGTCCACATGGCAGGTGGTGGAAAAAGTGGCAAGGCCAAGGGAAAGAGGACGTCTTCGTCCGCACAACAGGGGTCCAGTTCGCCATCGGTCGTATCCATCGTCTCCTGAGAAAGGGCAACTACACCGAACGCGTTGGGTCCGGAGCCCTGGTTTACCTGGCAGCAGAGCTCGAGGTGCCGCGCAACGCCGCTCGCAACAACAAGACGAGGATCATCCCCCGTCACGTATAGTTGACATTTGTGTTCTTGCAGTTTGTCGTTAACCTCTATAGCATCAACATGGCAGGTGGTGGAAAAAGTGCCAAGGCCAAGGAAAAGAGGACGTCTTCGTCCGCACAACAGGGGTCCAGTTCGCCATCGGTCGTGTCCGTCGTCTCCTGAGGAAGGGCAACTACACCAAAGGCGTTGGGTCCGGAGCCCTGGTTTACCTGGCATACGTTGTCGAACTGCCGCGCAACACTGCTCCTAACAACAAGAAGACGAGGATCATCCCCAGTCACTTATAATTGGGTGTCGTCTTGTTGCAGTTTGTGGTTAACCTCTATAGCGTCAACATGGCAGGTGGTGGAAAAAGTGGCAAGGCCAAGGGAAAGAGGACGTCTTCGTCCGCACAACAGGGGTCCAGTTCACCATCGATCGTATCCATCGTCTCCTGAGGAAGGGTAAGTACACCGAACGCATGGGGTCCGGATGCCTTGTTACAGGAAGGAAACTCGGAGACCCGCTGTCATGAATATGGTCCCACTTTATTCCAGAGGGGCGGATCCAAACTGCCTGAACGAAGGTACAGGCCCGAGTGCCTGGCTCGCGATCCCTCCTTCTCTTTCGGTACTCGCGTGGGCAGAAACGTCCTCGTCGATTCCCAACATCCTCCCGGGGGCGGCAGTGGTGTCCTCGTGGGCCTCTAGCAGGTACAGACGCTGAGCAGGACGTGACGTTTCTCTTCCGTTTGCGAGTCTGATAGTGAAGCTCCGGACGATCCCGTCGCGCCCCGGGTGTGTGGCTACAACGATGGCGGTTTTCCACAACAATGGTGGGAGGCGGTCGTCTTCAACGATGACAAGATCACCAGGCTTCAGAGCTGTAGGAGATCCGCCAGCACCTTGGTGCGCAGAACGGAGCTGGAGGAGATATTCCCTTTTCCAGCGCTTCCAGAACACTTCAATGGCTTGCTGGCGTCGTTCGCTCCGTCTGCGTACGTCAAGGGCGTGCTGTGTTGCTGGACGTTCTCGAGAAGCGGCAGCCTGGCAATACGACTCCCGACGAGGAAATGAGACGGGGTTAGAGGGAGCACCTCTTGGGATCCGTGGATATGCTAGTGAGGGGTCTGCTGTTTACGGCCGCTTCGACTTCGTGAAGGATGGTGACCAGTTCTTCGAATGTCTTGCGACTATGGCCTAGGGTCAGTCTTAGGGATGATTTCACCGTGCGGATCATGCGCTCCCACCACCCACCCCACCAGGGGGCGGAAGGGGGGTTAAACCTCCAAGTGATGCGAAGATTGCTGGCGAAATCTTGGACGGGTTCCGTGGACAGGAGAGTGAGGAGGTGAGCGCATCGGTGGAACGTGCGGGCGTTGTCGGAGTATACAAGTGATGGAACACCGCGTCGGGCGACGAAACGGCGGAAAGCGAGAAGAAAAGCCGGGGCGGTCATATTTGTGACGAGCTCGAGGTGAATTGCTCGAGTCACCGCACACGTAAAGAGGGCCGCGTATGCTTTAGATGAGGCGCTTGAGCTGACTCGGACATACAGCGGACCGCAGAAGTCCACGCCAGTGACGTCGAAGGCGGTGGTCGGTGTTATCCGCTCGCGAGGTAGTGGGGGACAGGCGCGGATTCTGGACGAAGTCTCGTGCGGCGGCACCGCAGGCACTGACGAAGTACGCGTTTAACAGTTTGTCGTCCCTTGAGCAGCCAGATCTGTCGCGGAGATCGAGGAGCGTTGTATGAATGCTTGCATGGCAGAGGTGGAGGTGGGCATACATGATAATGAGGGCCGTGAGGCGGTGATGGCTTGGGAGCAAGATAGGGTGTTTTAGGTCACTTGGGTCGGAGGGCTTCAAGGCGGCCACCGACACGGAGAATGCCGTCATCGTCCAGTATAGGTCGGAAGAGTCTGATGGCTGATGATCGAGCGAGCTGCTCGCCGCGCTGAAGCGCGGAAATCTCGCCGACGAAGACGTCACCTTGCGACCGCCGAAGCCAGTAGATTTCTGCCTGATCAAGCTCGCGTGCGGTTAGGGGACCGCGTACGGGCGACGCCGTGTGACGAGCGTTAGCGACGAAGCGGCGTACCCAAGCGGTAATCCGGAGAACCGTGCTTAGATTGCCGTAGCGGTCTAAATCGAAAATAGCCGGTAACCTGAGCGAGGGAGCGGGGCAGACAGTGGTCTGCGTGACGCGTTCTTCATCTTGCGGGACTGGAGTTAAGCTTGAAGAGGGCCGAGAAGGCCAGGAGTCTGCCTGCATGGTGAGCCAGTGTGGGCCGTGCCACCACAGGGGTTCGGCGGCGAGTCGCTGAGCAGACACACCGCGAGTGACAAGATCGCGGGGTTCTCTTGTCCGGGGCAATGACGCCACGTGTGACCGGCAGAGAGGCGTTTGATTTCGGTGACGCGGTGCTGAACAAAGGCAGGTTTGGACGGTGGGTCGGCTGTGATCCAGTGCAATGCTATTGTGGAATCGGTCCAAAAATAAGTGGGTAGAGATGTGAGCAACGGAAGTTGCCGGATGTGAGCGGCGAGCCTTGCGGCGGCGAGGCATCCGATGAGTTCAAGGCGTGGAAGGGAGATGGTCTTGAGCGGAGCCACCCGGCCTTTGCTGATGAGAAGACTGCAGTTCCACTGGCCTTGGGAGGCGATCGTTCGAAGGTATAGCGCGCTCCGTAGGCGCGCGGACTGGCGTCAGCGAAAACGTGAAGCTCGCCAGACGAATTCGCGAGGTCACATACCGCTGTCAGGTGGCGAGCCAAGCGTATGGTGTTGAGGGTTGGTAACTGCGAACACCATTCGGTCCAACCGGAGCGTTGCTGGGGAGCAAGCGGGGCATCCCAACCGTAACCGAGACTCCACAACGACTGAAACAACAGGCGCGCGGATATGGTGAAGGGGGTCAAGTACCCCAGGGGGTCGAAGATGCGGGCTAGTGCGTGGAGAATGGTCCTCTTGGTGACCGGGTGATCGGCGATGTACACGACGACCGAACCGACGTCGAAGGTGATTTCGTCGGTGGGTCGATGCCAGAGGAGTCCTAGCACTTTGATCATAGGCTGAGTCGACACGTTGTCATAGGCAAGGCCGTCGTGTAGAAACTGACTATTCATGGTTGGGGAGTTAGACGCCCATTTGCGGAGCTCCATGCCAGCTTCGGCCAAGATTGAAACGGCGTCCTGATAGAGTCGGAAGGCGTCGTCGTCGGAGGTTGCTCCGACAATGAGGTCGTCGACATAAAAGCCATGTTTTAAGCGTTCGGTGGTATCCGGGTATCGGTCGGCCGCGCCTGCGAGATGATGACGTAGTGTGGCGGCGAGTAAAAATGGACTGGAAGAGGCGCCGAATGGAACTCGAGTCATTCGCCATTCCTGGATGTCCGGTAGGGGTTCTTGAGGTGAAGGTAGCTTCTTGATCCAAAGGAAACGCAAGGCGTCTCGATCCTCGGGACGGATCGCGATCTGCAGATAGGCCTTGCGAATGTCTGCAATCAGTACGACCGGATGGCAGCGGAACGCGATAAGTTGCACGAGGAGGTCAGCGTTGAGATTCGGGCCTTTGTGCAGAACTTGATTCAGCGAGAGTTCGCCGGGCATATGCGAGGAGGCGTCGAAGACTACCCGAACCTTCGTTGTCACGGCATCTTGGCGTATGACTGCATGATGAGGAAGGTAATAGAGGTTCGACGGTCGGCTCGACATGTTGGGCACCTCTTCTGCATGACCTTCTGAGAAGTACTCCGATATCGTGTCATGATATTGCTGCAGGAGATGGGGCTGATCGCGAAGGCGACGAAGCTGCGAAAGGAGTCTGGCCTCTGCAATCGTTCGGTTGTCCGCTAGTTCGCCGAAGTAGGAGTCCTTGATGAGAAGCGGAACTTGATAACGATTGCCTATCTTGGCCACCTGGTGCTCAAACTCATCCAACGCTGGATGCAAGTGCATGGGATCGGAGGGGTCATCGGTGATTCCGATGGCGTCTAACCGCCACATTTCGGCCGGGTCAATGTCGGATTCACATGGCGGTCCTGCGAACGAGAGCGCGGTAGTGACGGCAGTACAGGCTGAGGCGGAGACGGGGTAGGCTCCTTGGACTAGCCATCCAAAGCGGGTTTCGACTGCGGTGAGACCAGGGGTGAGACGGCGAATATTGCCTGACACGAGTGTCCAGTAAATATCGGATCCGATGAGAACACTGATGTGGGCGTCGGCGACGCTATCGGGAAGCGGGGCATCGGCCGCAGCAAGCCCTAGGTCACGCAGTTTGTCGAGGGCCAGTATGTCCAGAGGCTGGGTAGTGACAGAGCACACTTCCGGAACTTCGAGAGCCTCTATAATGAGAGGACAATGAGCGTGCTGACTAGTCAAGGACAATGCCACTCTCCGGCAGTGGTATCTGGAAGGAGCCTTGCTTCTCCCAAAGGAGTACACAGTGAGGTCCTCGGTTCCGAGGACGGGACAACCGAGTCTGCGGGACAGGTCCTGTCGAACGTAAGTGCGATGGCTGCCGGTATCAAAGAGCGCGCGGACGAGATGGTTGGCTTGCCGTCCAAGTGCCCAGACGCGAGCGGTTTGGAGGAGGACGTGCGTGGCAGGTCGAGTGCACGTAGCCGTCGTGGTGGGGGTGTGCGAGGAGCGTTCAGAACTGGCGCGTTGGATGTCGCAGAGGAGGGAAAGGTGATGCTCGCCTCAGGTGGAGCACGTTAGGTACCTGAAGGAACGGCATTCGCGTGAGACATGGTTGTATTTGCCGCAGCGGAAACAGCAACGTTTGGCTGAGAGAAGTCTACGCTTGTCGGTGGAAGACACAGCTGCGTGGCAATCTTGAATGGCGTGAGAGGGGCTGTTACACAGCGGACAATTACGAGGACGGTGATTTGTCGAGCGGGCTGCTATGAGAGGCTGTCGGGAAACTGGCAGGCTGCTCCGGGGAGGGGCAGGATCGCTGCTCCCGCGGTTCCCGTTGGGATACACGACGCTGAGCAACTTGCAATCCTCTCGGCTCTCGATATGACTGCGAAGAAAGGCCAGCAAGCTCGAAACTGTTTCGGAGCGTTCGTCTGACATCTGCCCCTCACGCCTGGCGGCTGAAGAGGACTTGAGGGCGCTTTCTCGAGCTGTCGCTGGCGAAACTCGACGGCCAGCTCTTCCGGTATGCAGCGCATCACTACTCGGTGCAACACGACTGCGTAACGGGACTGAGGAACTCCAAGATTCTGTAAGCAACCGGTTCTAAAGATGATGGTGTCGTAGAGTTCTCGCAACTTCTCTACATCTCTGGCCGAGGATACAGGGGGCAAATTGAGCAGCTTATCGATGTGAGCATCTACGAGCGCCGCTGGTCGACCGAATCGATTCTGTAAAGTCGTGATCGCCGTGTCGTAATTCGCTTCAGAGATGGAAATTCCCTCGACGGAACGTTTCGCTGGACCCGACAAGTAGGACAGTAGATATTTAAACTTTTCGATTCTGGGCAAAGCTTCGCAGTTATGAATTGTGGTTCGGAAGTGATCCCAAAACGCTTGCCAGTCCTCTGCCTTGCCCGCAAATGGGGATCTGCAACTTCGGAAGAGCGACCGTCCTAATGCTGGATGGAAGCTGGTGAGGATCACGAGGAGCGGGTGCGACGGTAGGACTGGGCGCGATACTGCGACGAGCTCTTGCCACGGCGAGGTAAATATCGTCTGGTAACGTGTGGCTGTAGTATAACTCATCTTCGAACGCGTCATCGCTGACTTCGTCCTGGATTTTGGAGTCACTCTCGCAACTGTTCAGCCTTTTGTTCCAGCAAATGAGCGTTATCGGTGATCTCGCTGAGGTTTGGATATCGGAGATGTGCAGGCCTTCCAACTTGTTGAGGAGCCGTGTCACCGGCCGCGCGAAGGACGGAACGAGCCTTCTGTGGACGACTCATTGAAGGCGAGGATGGCAGCGGTATCCGAGTGATTCCTTGACGGAGGAGAGCGGCAGGAGAGTCCCGTGTTTCGGCGACCAACAAATATATGTTACAGGAAGGAAACTCGGAGACCGCTGTCATGAATATGGGTCCCACTTTATTCCAGAGGGGCGGATCCAAACTGCCTGAACGAAGGTACAGGCCAGGAGTGCCTGGCTCGCGATCCCTCCTTCTCTTTCGGTACTCGCGTGGGCAGAAACTCCTCGTCGTTCCCATACAGCCTGGTTTACCTTGCAAGCCGTGCACGAACTGCCGCGCATTGCGGCCTTCTAACAACTACAAGACGAGGATCATCCCCCGTCACTTATAGTTAGCTGATGTCTTCTTTCAGTTTGTCGTTAACCTCTATAGCGGTCCACATGGCAGGTGGTGGAAAAAGTGGCAAGGTCAAGGGAAAGAGGACGTTCTTCGTCCGCACAACAGGGGTCCAGTTCGCCATCGGTCGTATTCATCGTCTCCTGAGAAAGGGCAACTACACCGAACGCGTTGGGCGCGGAGCCCTGGTTATATCTGCAGCAGTGCTCGAGGTGCCGCGCAACGCCACTCCCAAGAACAAGAAGACGAGGATCATCCCCCCATTACTTAGAGTTCGCCTGTTGTCTTCTTGCAGTTCGTCGTTAATTCTATTGCGTCAACATGGCAGGTAGGAGCAAAAAGTGGCAAGGCCAAGGGAAAGAGGAAGTCTTCGTCCGCACAACAGGGGTCTAGTTCGCCATCGATCGTACCCATCGTCTCCTGAGAAGAGCAATACACCGAACGCGTTGGGTCCGGAGCCCTGGTTTACCTGCAGCAGTGCTCGAGGTGCCGCGCAACGCCCGCTCGCAACAACAAGGAAGACGAGCATCATCCCCCGTCACTTATAGTTAACTGTTGTCTTCTTTCAGTTTGTCGTTAACCTCTATAGCGTCAACATGGCAGGTGGTGGAAAAAGTAGCAAGGCCAAGGGAAAGAGGACGTCTTCGTCCGCACAACAGGGTCGAGTTCGCCATCGGGCGTACAGATCGAGTCTCCTGAGGAAGGGCAAACTACACCAAAGGCGTTGGGTCCGAGCCCTGGTTTACCTGGCATCCGTTGTCGAACTGCCGCGCAACACGCTCCTAGCAACATCAAGACGAGGATCATCCCCCGTCACTTATAGTTAGCTGTTGTCTTCTTTCAGTTTGTGTTAACCTCTATAGCGTCAACATGGCAGGTGGTGGAAAAAAGTGGCAAGACCAAGGGAAAGAGTAAGTCTTCGTCCGCACAACAGTGGTCCAGTTCGCCATCGGTCGTATCTATCGTCTCCTGAGGAAGGGCAACTACACCGAACTCGTTGGGTCCGGAGCCCTTGTTACCTGGCAGCCGTGCTCGAACTGCCGCGCATCGCGACTCCTAGCAACAACAAGACGAGGATCATCCCCCGTCACTTATAGTTAGCTGTTGTCTTCTTTCAGTTTGTGTTAACCTCTATAGCGTCGACATGGCAGCTGGTGGAAAAAGTGGCAAGGCCAAGAGAAAGAGGACATCTTCGTCCGCACACACAGGGGTCCAGTTCGCCATCGGTCGTATCCATCGTCTCCTGAGGAAGGGCAACTACACCGAACGCGTTGGGTACAGAGCCCTGGTTTACCTGGCAGCAGTGCTCGAGGGTGCCGCGCAACGCCGCTCGAAACAGCAAGACGTGGATCATCCCCCGTCACTTATAGTTGGCTGTTGTCTTCTTGCAGTTTGTCGTTAACGTCTATAGCGTCCACATGGCAGGTGGTGGAAAAAGTGGCAAGGCGAAGGGAAAGAGGACATCTTCGTCCGCACAACAGGGGTCCAGTTCGCCATCGGTCGTATCTGTCGTCTCCTGAGGAAGGGCAAGCACGCCGAACGCGTTGGGTCCGGAGTCCTGGTTTACCTGGCAGCCGTGCTCGAACTGCCGCGCAACGCCGCTCCAAGCTACAAGTCGAGCATCATCCCCATCACTTATAGTTGGCTGTTGTCTTCATGCAGTTTGTCGTTAACCTCCATAGCGTCAACATGGCAGGTGAATGAAAAAATAGCAAGGCCAAGGGAAAGAGGATGTCTTCGTTCACACAACAGTGGTCCAGTTTGCTCTCGGTCGTACCCATCGTCTCCTGAGGAAGGGCAACTACACCGAACGCGTTGAGGGCGGAGCCCTGGTTATACCTGGCAGCAGTGCTCGAGGTGCCGCGCAATGGCACTCGCAACAACAAGAAGACGAGGATCATCCCCCTCACTTACCCTGTATTCACACGAGTCAGTTTTCTGCCGGCAGCAAGTCAGGAAGGAGTGAGAGGATATCCGAGATAAACGAGGTCACTACGCGTCTGAAGACGCCCGCTCGTTATCTAGCATTCACACGAGTCATTTTCCCGGCGGCTGTCAGTTTTCCGATCCCTTCTGTATTCGCGCTTGAATTTCGTGTCTAGCGTAGGATGGACCAATAATGAAAGAAAAACTTCTTGCGCTTGGGCTCCTTGTGGATGGTTCACAGTGCATTCACGTGAGAAACGGGACAAGATATGGGCCAAAGAATAAGTTCCGAAGAAGCGCTATGGAATGTAAAACAGCATTAACCCAAATCTCCGCGTGGGCAACCCAAACGCCTGTCGGAGTAGTTTGATAATATACGTTGTCACATTCGGTTTTATTTTCCACTAATGAAGCGTATCTCGATGCTGAGCATAAATATAGGCGCTATATACAGCGTGCCGACAAGTGATGGACTGGCGATGAAGCTGTGATGTCGAGCTATAGGTAGTCAAAAATTAATTAAATTAAATTAAATCAAATTATTTTTTATTTTCCTTTCGGTAGAACGAGTAGCTTCCAATTATTATGTTTTTATACATGTATTGGAAAGGTGCAAGCGAACGATTATGTGTAGTCAACGTCTGTCCAGCGAAAGAAATATCCACGTTTATAAAATTCATGCTTTGTATTCCGTGTCTGTTTCGTCTGACGTAGAGAAAAAAACTTCCTATGCAACACTACATTGTAGGCATCTATCTATGCATTGCATAATTGTTCCAAAGCTGCTGCGCGGGTGTGTCGTTGCACCACTTTCGCGGTAAAGCCAAGCATCGTTGGCGTTCCAATTCAGAATTGGCCATAGTACAGTGAATGCCCTTGTATGGGACACATACAGAACAATCCTGATGAAATAAAAAGCCCGTGCGATAAGTATCCGTTGCGTCACCTTCTCCTTCTGCCGGCAGCAGACGCCGTCGGTCGTCAGAATCTGTGCCGGGAGGACAAGATATCCGGCTGCCTCCGACTGCCGCTCCGGAGATCAGAAAGTGGTGACGTGGCGAAGAGCGCCGGTCACGTGGCATCAGAGAGCGGTGACGTTCCCTGCCGCCTGAGCGTCAGCCGGCAGAAAACTGACTCGTGTGAATACAGGGTTAGAGTTGGCTGTTTGTCTTCTTGCAGTTTGTCGTTAACCTCTATAGCGTCCACATGGCAGGTGGTGGAAAAAGTGGCAAGACCAAGGGAAAGAGGAAGTCTTCGTCCGCACAACACGGGTCCAGTTCGCCATCGGTCGTATCTATCGTCTCCTGAGGAAGGGCAACTACACCGAACTCGTTGGGTCCGGAGCCCTTGTTACCTGGCAGCCGTGCTCGAACTGCCGCGCATCGCGACTCCTAGCAACAACAAGACGAGGACCATCCCCCTCACTTATAGTTGGCTCTTGTCTTCTTGCAGTATGTCGTTAACCTCTATAGCGTCCACATGGCAGGTGGTGGAAAAAGTGGCAAGGCCAAGGAAAAGAGGACATCTTCGTCCGCACAACAGGGGTCCAGTTCGCCATCGGTCGTATCCATCGTCTCCTGAGGAAGGGCAACTACACCGAACGCGTTGGGTACAGAGCCCTGGTTTACCTGGCAGCAGTGCTCGAGGTGCCGCGCAACGCCGCCCGCAACAGCAAGACGAGGATCATTCCCCGTCACTTATAGTTGGCTGTTGTCTTCTTGCAGTTTGTCGTTAACGTCTATAGCGTCCACATGGCAGGTAGTGGAAAAAGTGGCAAGGCGAAGGGAAAGAGGACATCTTCGTCCGCACAACAGGGGTCCAGTTCGCCATCGGTTGTATCTATCGTCTCCTGAGGAGGGGCAAGCACACCGAACGCGTTGGGTCCGGAGTCCTGGTTTACCTGGCAGCCGTGCTCGAACTGCCGCGCAACGCCGCTCCAAACTACAAGTCGAGCATCATCCCCATCACTTATAGTCGGCTGTTGTCTTCTTGCAGTTTGTCGTTAACCTCCATAGCGTCAACATGGCAGGTGATGAAAAAATACCAAGGCCAAGGGAAAGAGGATGTCTTCGTTCACACAACAATGGTCCAGTTTGCTCTCGGTCGTACCCATCGTCTCCTGAGGAGTAGCAACTACAGCGAACGCGTTGAGTGCGGAGCCCTGGTTATACCTGGTAGCCGTGCTCGAACTGCCGCGCATTGGGCTCCTAACAACAAGAAGAGGAGGATCATCCCCCGTCAGTTATAATTGGGTGTTGTCTTCTTGCAGTTTGTCGTTAACCTCTATAGCGTCAACATGGCAGGTGGTGGAAAAAGTGGCAAGGCCAAAGGAAAGAGGAAGACTTCATCCCACACAACAGGGCTCCAGTTCTCCATCGGTCGTACCCATCGTCTCCTGAGGAAGGGCAACTACACCGAACTCGTTGGGTCCGGAGCCCTTGTTTACCTGGCAGCCGTGCTCGAACTGCCGGGCATCGCGACTCCTAGCAACAACAAGACGAGGATCATCCCCCGTCACGTATAGTTGACTGTTGTCTTCTTGCAGTTTGTCGTTAACCCTCTACAGCGTCAACATGGCAGGTGGTGGAAAAAGTGGCAAGGCCAAGGGAAAGAGGACGTCTTCTTCCGCACAACAGGAGTTCAGTTCGCCATCGGTCGTATTCATCGTCTCCTGAGGAAGGGCAACTACACCGAACGCGTTTGGGTCCGGAGCCCTGGTTTACCTGGCAGCAGTGCTCGAGGTTCTGCGCAACGCCGCTCGCAACAACAAGAAGACGAGGATCATCCCCCGTCACTTATAGTTGGCTGTTGTCTTATTGCAGTTTGTCGTTAACCTCTATAGCGTCAACATGGCAGGTGGTGGAAAAAGTAGCAAGGCCAAAGGAAAGAGGAAGACTTCATCCCACACAACAGGGCTCCAGTTCTCCATCGGGCGAACCCATCGTCTCCTGAGGAAGGGCAACTACACCAAAGGCATTCGGTCCGGAGCCCTGGTTTAGCTGGCATACGTTGTCGAACTGCCGCGCAACACTGCTCGTAACAACAAGAAGACGAGGATCATCCCCCCGTCACTTATAATTGGGTGTTGTCTTGTTGCAGTTTGTCGTTAACCTCTATAGCGTCAAACATACCCAGGCAGAAATCAGGACTGGTTCCCAAATGGTCCCCAAGTGGTTCCATTTGCAGTTGAATGGTCCCAGATAGGTCCCCAAGTGGTATTAATGGTCCCACTCTGGCTTTAAGCGGGTTCCATTCTGGTCCCAGATGGGTCCCCAAGTGGCGTTAGTGGTCCCATTCTGGCTTTAACCGGGTTCCATTCTGGGCCCAGATGGGTCCCAAAGTGGTGCAGTGTTCCCACTCTGGCTTTAAGCGGGTTCCATTCTGGGCCCAGATGGGTGCCAAAGTGGTGTGTGGTTCCCACTCTGGCTTTAAGTGGGTTCCATTCTGGGCCCAGAAGGGTGCCAAAGTGGTGTGTGGTTCCCACTCTGGCTTTAAGCGGGTTCCATTTTGGGCTCAGATGGTTCCAGCACTTCCAGCTGAAGCCTCACAGGTACCATTTTGTTCCCAGAATGGTCACTTGAGACTCCAAGTTGGGCAGCTTCCCAGCTTTCCCCTTTGAGATTTCATCTTGTCCACACTCGCCATATATCCTTCTGGTTTTGTTTGGTCTATTACTCTGATCTATTTTAGCACATGCATGATCTCTTTTTATTGCTGTTTATCCAGGTGCGTGCGTCTGCGATCAAATATATGCTGTATCCCTGTAACTCCAATTCGAGCACATATTCTCATCTGAAGGTGCATATCATAACACATTAAGTACCAGAGAAAGGTAAAAAATACATCTCAACAACAACAAAAATTAAGCTAAATAACTAGAAGAAAGACAACGAAAAAAGAAAGAAAAGGTAACTGCAGAGGCTGATGCAATGTGGAGACGCTACGGCGGCTACAAATTCAAACTTCAAACAGCGAGAGCCGAGAGGGAGAGGAGAGGGCGAGAGATGCGAGAGTGGCAGGTGGCATGGCAGTTGGAGAGCTTGAACGCGTCGCAGCAAGTTGGTTTGGTCTTCAGTTGCCGTCGCAAGGATGGTGTATCTCCTGTGCAGTATTTACGTGTGTTTTAGTGGGCTTTGTAAGACAATGCGATGACAATGGTTCCTGTGCAACACATTGTCGATTTCCCGGAAGAGTTTTGACGCCAAGAAGACCTAAACGGCGTAGGGGCAAAACGCACTGTGAAACGCCAATCGGACTGCACGTCGCGAATGTTTGCAGGTATGAGTGATGACCGTGATGTTTTGATTGCTATTAAATACATGTTTCATTTTAGAAACTTAGGTGGAACTTGGAAGAGAAACAGGATAAGAAGATTCCGAACGTACGGTGAAGAGGAAGGGGGTGTCGCGACCTGCATGGAAAACAGGAGTGTCATGTGTCATCTTCTCTAAGAAAATACAAGATGTGAGGTGGCCAACGAACGAAAGCTCCCCGTGGTCCGTGAGTGCATCGCACAGTCAGGCATATGCTTTGTCAAGACACAGTGAGTGATCAGACTTATAATACGTGGTATGTACATGTAGAGATGTATTGATTATTTCTTTCTGCTCAGTGTATGCTTTTGGCAGAATAAACGGTATTTAATTGAGCAATATGTGCATTTCTACGCATTATTTTCAGTCATGCATTCAGTGGCCCCTGCTGCTAAGTGGTCGGATCCCGGACCACTTAGCAGAGGGGACCACTGGATCAATTCCACTGGTTCCAGTTCAAGTGGGACCATCGTGAAGCTGGTTCCACTTTCAACTGGTCCCAGTCAGTAAGTGCGACACACTCAAAGTGGGACCTGTCCAATAAACCACTTTGAAGTGGTCCCACTCCAGAGCGGTCCCATTCTGAAGTGGTTTAACGAACTGGTCCCCCATGGGACCACTTGGCAAGTGGGACCAGAGTGGGACCATTACCAGAGTGGGACCAGTTCGTTAAACCATTTTGAAATGGTCCCATTCCAGATTTCTGCCTGGGTAGCAGGTGGTACAAAAGGTGACAAGACCAAGGGAAAGAGGAAAACTTCGTCCGGACAACAGGGCTCCAGTTCCCCATCGGTCGTATACATCGTCTCCCGGGGAAGGGCAACTACACCGAGCGCTTTGGATCGGCAGCCCTGATTTACCTGGCAGCCGTGCTCGCGGTGCTGCGCAACGCCGCTCGCAACAGCAAGAACACGACGGTCATCCCCCATCACTTATACCCAAAACGCACTGTCGCACACAATCTGGAGCGGTCCGCAATCCTGGTTGGCGTAATCCCGCTGGGCACGCCGTACCGTCCGCACTTCACGTTCGTGATCTTGGTTTTCATTTGCAGCCGTCTGGTGCAAGCTTTACACAATACCCCCAGAAGTTAAAAACTAAAAGAGAACACTGCTCCAGGATGTCTACTTTAAAGAAATTCACATTAATACAAATGAGATTGCAGCTGTTTCGGCGTTAATTGATGTTGTTTTCTTCGTCCAGCCCGCTGTCGTCGCCACCGTCTTGCCAACCCGGAACGGGCAGTGCGAGTAGCGAGAAGGCGAGGGTGAAAGGAAGCCACTGCGCCTGCGCCAACCCTCCTTGAAGTGTGTAATCATGTTCGCGAACGGGGACAATTGTCTGCGTTGTTGATCTCTGTCGCCGATGCCCGCTTTGTCCACACCTGAGGGTGATCACAATCGCTGCCTAATTATGATTGCGGGAGATGCCGATCCTGCATCGGTGTGTTTTGGGTTTTTGAGTTGGCTGATGTCTTCTTGCAGTTGGAAATGTTATTCCAAGCCGGAGCACAGGCAGACCACGAATGTATCGTCCACACAGGGTTTGCGGGCCACAAGACGGAATGTCAGTGAAACTAAAATTTCACTTTTTCGAAAAACCGCGAGGAGTTTGGGATATCTATGTTGCACACATATTCAGTGTTTCCTTATGAACACATCGTGTGAGTACTATTCCATACTGTAACACTGGAAAATCGGCGTAGCTGAGCTTTAACGACAAATTGCAAGAAGACAGCAGCCAACTCTAAGTGCCGGGGATGATCCTCGCCTTCTTGTTGTTGCGAGCGGCGTTGCCTGCCATCTCGAACACGGCTGCCAGGTCAACCAGGGTGCCTGATCCAACGCCCTCGGTGTAGTCGCCCTTCCTCAGGAGACGATGGGTACGACCGATGGGGAACTGGAGCCCTGTTGTGCGGGACGAGGTCTTCCTCTTTCCTTTGGCCTGGCTACTTTTTCCACCACCTGCCATGTTGACGCTACAGAAGTTAACAGAGTTAACGACAAACTGCAAGAAGACAACAGCCAATCTAAGTGAGGGGAGATGATCCTCGTCTTCTTGTTGTTGCGAGCGGCATTGCCTGCTATCTCGAAGACGGCTGCCAGGTAAACCAGGGCGCCTGATCCAACACGCTCGGTATAGTTTGCCTTCCTCGGCAGACGATGTATACGACAGATGGTGAACTCGAGCCCTGTTGTGCGGTACGGAGTCTTCCTCTTTCCCTTGGCCTTGTCGCCTTTCAACCACGTGCCATCTTGACGCTATAGAAGTTAACGACAAACTGCAAGAAGAGAACAGCCAACTCTAAGTGACGGGGGATGATCCTCGTCCTCTTGTTGTCGCGAGCGGCGTTGTGCGGCACCTCGAGCGCGGCTGCCAGGTAAAGCAAGGCCCCGGATCCAATGCGTTTGGTGTAGTCGCCCTTCCTCAGGAGACGATGGGTACGAGCGATGGGGAACTGGAACTCTGTTGTGCGGGACGAAGTCTTCCTCTTTCCTTTGGCCTTGCTACTTTTTCAACCACCTGCCATGATGAGGCTATAGAGGTTAACGACAAACTGCAAGAAGACAACAGCCAACTATAAGTGTCGGGGGATGGTCCTCGTCTTCTTGTTGTTAGGAGCGGCGTTGCACGGCAGTTCGAGCAGGGCTGCCAGGTAAACTACGGCTCGGGACCCAACGCGTTCGGTGCAGTTGCCCTTCCTCAGGAGACGATGGGCACAGCTTGGGACAAAAGTTTACGGAACACCGGGTTGTCGCATTTCTCCATTGGAGCGACACCCTAGCAGCAGTCAAGGACGGACACACATACTGAGAGATGAATAAAGTAGCGAGTCACCGGTTTTTTATTCCGACTCTTCCTGAAAGCCAGCACGGGTCCGCTCCGATGAAGAAATACGCCAGTGCCGTGTTCCGTAAACTTTTGTCCCAAGCTGTACGACCGATTGCGAACTGTACCCCTTTTGTGCGGACGAATACGTCCTCTTTCCCTTGGCCTTGCCACTTTTTCTACCACCTGCTATGTTGACACCATAGAGGTTAACAACAAACTGCAACAAGACAACAGCCAACTGTAAGTGACGGGGGATTATCCTTGTCTTCTTGTTGTTAGGAGCGTTGTTGCGCGACCGTTCGACTACGGCTGCCAGGTACACCAGGGCTCCGGACCCAACGCGTTCGGTGTAGTTGCCTTCCTCAGGAGACGATGTATACGACCGATGGGGAACTGCAGCCCTGCTGTCCGGGACGAAGCCTTCCTGTTTCCCTTGGCCTTGCCACCTTTTCCGCCACCTGCCATGTTGACGCTATAGAGGCTAACGACAAACTGCAAGAAGACAACATCAAACTCTAAGTGACGGGGGATTATCCTCGTCTTCTTGTTGTTGCGAGCGGGCCTCGAGCACGGCTGCCAGGTAAACCAGGACTCCTGGTTGATCGCTCTCGCTGTAGCTGCCCTTCCTCAGGAGACGATGATGGGGACCAATGGGGAACTGGATCACTGTTGTACTCGACGGAGTCTTCCTCTTCCCTTGCCCTTGCCACCTTTTTGAACATCGGCCATGTTAACGCTATAGTGGTTAACCACAAACCGTAAGAAGAGCCAACTCCAATTCTGTAGCTTTTCTGTAGCTTAGTGCAAATTAAAGGAGAATACTGAATCATTCGTAGCGGCTGAGGCGTTTCGTTACTTAAGGTAAGCCTCCCTCGTGACTGTTTCTTTTTGAAAACATAGGAGTATCTGCATGCAGTACAGCTGAAGGAGAAGATTTAGTCACAAGAAGTCTAGAGCTTAGTGCAAATTAATGAGAGATATTGAATCATTCTGTAGCGGCTCACGCTTCTCGTTACTTGAGGTTCACCTCCCTCGTGACTGTTTCTTTTGGAAAACATGCGTGTATCTGCATGCAGAACAGCGGAAGGAGTACATTCAATCACAATAATTTTGGAGCTTAGTGCAAATTAATGGGGGATATTGAATCATTCTGTATCGGCTCACGCGTCTCTTTACTTGAGGTTCGTCTCCCTGGCGACTGTTTCTTTCGGAAAACATGCGTGTATCTGCATGCAGAACAGCGGAAAGAGTACATTCAATCACAAGAATTTTGGAGCTTAGTGGAAATTAATGAGGGATATTGAACCATTCTGTAGCGGCTCACGCGTCTCTTTTCTTGAGTTTCGCCTCCCTCGTCACAAGTTTCTTTTTGAAAACATGCGTGTATCTGCATGCAGAACAGCGGGAGGTGTACATTCAGTCACAAGAATTCTGGAGCTTAGTGCAAATTAATGGGGGATATTGAACCATTCTGTATCGGCTCACGCGTCCCTTTACTTGAGGTTCGTCTCCCTCGTGACTGTTTCTATTTGAAAACATGCGTGTATCTGCATGCAGAACAGCGGAAGGTGTACATTCAATCACAAGAATTCTGGAGCTTAGTGCAAATTAATGGGGATATTGAATCATTCTGTAGCGGCTCACGCGTCTCTTTACTTGAGGTTCGCCTCCCTCGTGGCTGTTTCTTTTTGAACGCATGGGTCATGCAGAGCAGTTGAAGGGGTACATTTAATCAGAAGAATTCGGGAGCTTAGTGCCACTTACTGGGGAATACAGAATCGTTCCGTATCGGCTCACGCGTGTATTTACATTAGTTTCGTCTCCCTCGTGACTGTTTATTTTTGAAAATCTGGGTGTGGCTGCATGCAGAACAGCTGAAGGAGTACATTTAATCAAACGTATTCTGGAGCTTAGTGCAAATTAATTTGGAATATTGAATCATTCCGTAGTAGCTCACGCGTCTCTTTTCTTGAGTTTCGCCTCCCTCGTGGCTGTTTCTTTTTGAACGCATGGGTCATGCAGAGCAGTTGAAGGAGTACATTTAATCACAGGAATTCTGGAGCTTAGTGCAAATTAATGGGTGATATTGAATCATTCTGTAGCGGCTCACGCTTCTCGTTACTTGAGGTTCGCCTCCCTCGTGACTGTTTCTTTTTGAAAACATGGGTGTATCTGCATGCAGAAAAGCCGAAGGGGTACATTCAATCACAAGAATTCTGGAGCTTAGTGCAAATTACTTGGGGACATTGAATCATTCTGTAGCGGCTCACGCCTCTCTTTACTTGAGATTCGCCTCCCTCGTGGCTGTTTCTTTTTGAACGCATAGGTCATGCTGAGCAGTTGAAGGGGTACATTTAATCAGAAGAATTCGGGAGCTTAGTGCCACTTACTCGGGAATACTGAATGGTTTCGTATCGGCTCACGCGTGTATTTACTCTAATTTCGTCTCCCTCGTGACTGTTTCTTTTTGAAAATCTGGGTGAATCTGCATGCAGACCAGCGGAAGGTGTACATTCAATTACAAGAATTCTGGACCTTAGTGCAAATTAATGGGGGATATTGAATCATTCTGTATCGGCTCACGCGTCCCTTTGCTTGAGGTTCGTCTCCCTCGTGACTGTTTCCTTTTTGAAAATATGGGTGTATCTGCATGCAGAACAGCTGAAGGAGTACATTTAATCAAACGTATTCTGGAGCTTAGTGAAAATTAATTTGGAACATTGAATCATTCCGTAGTGGCTCACGCGTCTCTTTAAATGAGGTTGGCCTCCATCGTGACTGTTTCTTTTTCAAAACATGGGTGTATCTGCATGCAGAACAGCGAAAGGAGTACATTCAATCACAAGAATTCTGGAGCTTAGTGGAAATTAATGAGGGATATTGAACCATTCTGTATCGGCTCACGGGTCCCTTTACTTGAGGTTCGTCTCCCTCGTGACTGTTTCTTTTGGAAAACATGCGTGTATCTGCATGCAGAACAGCGGAAGGAGTACATTCAATCACAAGAATTTTGGAGCTTAGTGCAAATTAATGAGGGATATTGAATCATTCTGTAGCGGCTCACGCGTCTCTTTTCTTGAGTTTCGCCTCCCTCGTGACGGTTTCTTTTTGAAAACATGCGTGTATCTGCACGCAGAACAGCGGAAGGAGTATATTCAATCAGAAGAATTTTGGAGCTTAGTGCAAACTAATGGGGGATATTGAACCATTCTGTATCGGCTCGCGCGTCTCTTTACTTGAGGTTCGCCTCCCTCGTGGCTGTTTCTTTTTGAACGCATGGGTCATGCAGAGCAGTTGAAGGAGTACATTTAATCACAAGAATTCTGGAGCTTAGTGCAAATTAATGGGTGATATTGAATCATTCTGTAGCGGCTCACGCTTCTCGTTACTTGAGGTTCGCCTCCCTCGTGACTGTTTCTTTTGGAAAACATGCGTGTATCTGCATGCAGAACAGCGGAATGAGTATATTCAATCAGAAGAATTTTGGAGCTTAGTGCAAACTAATGGGAGATATTGAACCATTCTGTATCGGCTCGCGCGTCTCTTTACTTGAGGTTCGCCTCCCTCGTGGCTGTTTCTTTTTGAACGCATGGGTCATGCAGAGCAGTTGAAGGAGTACATTTAATCACAAGAATTCTGGAGCTTAGTGCAAATTAATGGGTGATATTGAATCATTCTGTAGCGGCTCACGCTTCTCGTTACTTGAGGTTCGCCTCCCTCGTGACTGTTTCTTTTTGAAAACATGGGTGTATCTGCATGCAGAAAAGCCGAAGGGGTACATTCAATCACAAGAATTCTGGAGCTTAGTGCAAATTACTTGGGGATATTGAATCATTCTGTATCGGCTCACGCGTCTCTTTACTTGAGGTTCGCCTCCCTCGTGCTGTTTCTTTTGAAAACATGCGTGTATCTGCATGCAGAACAGCGGAAGGAGTACATTCAATCACAAGAATTTGGAGCTTAGTGCAATTAATGAGGGATATTGAACCATTCTGTAGCGGCTCACGCGTCTCTTTACTTGAGTTCGTCTCCCTCGTGACTGTTTCTTTTTGAAAACATGCGTGTATCTGCATGCAGAACAGCGGAAGGAGTACATTCAATCACAAGAATTCTGGAGCTTAGTGGAAATTAATGAGGGATATTGAACCATTCTGTATCGGCTCACGCGTCTCTTTCTTGAGGTTCGTCTCCCTCGCGACTGTTTCTTTTGGAAAACATGCGTGTATCTGCATGCAGAACAGCGGAAGGAGTACATTCAATCACAAGAATTTGGAGCTTAGTGCAAATTAATGAGGGATATTGAACATTCTGTAGCGGCTCACGCGTCTCTTTTCTTGAGTTTCGCCTCCCTCGTCACTGTTTCTTTTTAAAAACATGCGTGTATCTGCATGCAGAACAGCGGAAGGAGTACATTCAATCAGAAGAATTTTGGAGCTTAGTGCAAACTAATGGGGGATATTGAATCATTCTGTAGCGGCTCACGCGTCTCTTTACTTGAGGTCCGCCTCCCTCGTGCTGTTTCTTTTTGAAAGCATGGGTCATGGAGAGCAGTTGAAGGAGTACATTTAATCACCAGAATTCTGGAGCTTAGTGCAAATTAATGGGTGGTATTGAACCATTCTGTAGCGGCTCACGCTTCTCGTTACTTGAGGTTCGCCTCCCTCGTGGCTGTTTCTTTTTGAAAACATGGTGTATCTGCATGCAGAAAAGCTGAAGGGGTACATTCAATCACAAGAATTCTGGAGGTTGGTGCATATTAATTGGAGATATTGAATCATTCTGTAGCGGCTCACGCGTCGCTTTACTTGAGGTCCGCCTCCCTCGTGGCTGTTTCTTTTTGAAAGCATGGGTCATGCAGAACAGCTGAAGGAGTACATTCAATCACAAGAATTCTGGAGCTTAGTGGAAATTAATGAGGGATATTGAACCATTCTGTATCGGCTCACGCGTCTCTTTACTTGAGGTTCGTCTCCCTCGCGACTGTTTCTTTTGGAAAACATGCGTGTATCTGCATGCAGAACAGCGGAAGGAGTACATTCAATCACAAGAATTTTGGAGCTTAGTGCAAATTAATGAGGGATATTGAACCATTCTGTAGCGGCTCACGCGTCTCTTTTCTTGAGGTTCGTCTCCCTCGTCGACTGTTTCTTTTGAAAACATGCGTGTATCTGCATGCAGAACAGCGGAAGGAGTACATTCAATCACAAGAATTTTGGAGCTTAGTGCAAATTAATGAGGGATATTGAACCATTCTGTAGCGGCTCACGCGTCTCTTTACTTGAGGTTCGCCTCCCTCGCGACTGTTTCTTTTGGAAAACATGCGTGTATCTGCATGCAGAACAGCGGAAGGAGTACATTCAATCACAAGAATTTTGGAGCTTAGTGGAAATTAATGAGGGATATTGAACCATTCTGTAGCGACTCACACGTCTCTTTTCTTGAGTTTCGCCTCACTCGTCACTGTTTCTTTTTGAAAACATGCGTGTATCTGCATGCAGAACAGCGAAAGGAGTACATTCAATCACAAGAATTCTGGAACTTAGTGGAAATTAATGAGGGATATTGAACCATTCTGTATCGGCTCACGCGTCTCTTTACTTGAGGTTCGTCTCCCTCGCGACTGTTTCTTTTGGAAAACATGCGTGTATCTGCATGCAGAACAGCGGAAGGAGTACATTCAATCACAAGAATTTTGGAGCTTAGTGCAAATTAATGGGGGATATTGAATCATTCTGTAGCGGCTCACGCGTCTCTTTTCTTGAGGTTCGTCTCCCTCGCGACTGTTTCTTTGGAAAACATGCGTGTATCTGCATGCAGAACAGCGGAAGGAGTACATTCAATCACAAGAATTTTGGAGCTTAGTGCAAATTAATGAGGGATATTGAACCATTCTGTATCGGCTCACGCGTCTCTTTACTTGAGGTTCGTCTCCCTCGCGACTGTTTCTTTTGGAAAACATGCGTGTATCTGCATGCAGAACAGCGGAAGGAGTACATTCAATCACAAGAATTTTGGAGCTTAGTGGAAATTAATGAGGGATATTGAACCATTCTGTATCGGCTCACGCGTCTCTTTACTTGAGGTTCGTCTCCCTCACGACTGTTTCTTTTGGAAAACATGTGTGTATCTGCATGCAGAACAGCGGAAGGAGTACATTCAATCACAATAATTTTGGAGCTTAGTGCAAATTAATGAGGGATATTGAACCATTCTCTAGCGACTCACGCGTCTCTTTTCTTGAGTTTCGCCTCCCTCCTCACTGTTTCTTTTTGAAAACATGCGTGTATCTGCATGCAGAACAGCGAAAGGAGTACATTCAATCACAAGAATTCTGGAGCTTAGTGGAAATTAATGAGGGATATTGAACCATTCTGTATCGGCTCACGCGTCTCTTTACTTGAGGTTCGTCTCCCTCGCGACTGTTTCTTTTGGAAAACATGCGTGTATCTGCATGCAGAACAGCGGAAGGAGTACATTCAATCACAAGAACTTTGGAGCTTAGTGGAAATTAATGAGGGATATTGAACCATTCTGTAGCGACTCACGCGTCTCTTTTCTTGAGTTTCGCCTCCCTCGTCACTGTTTCTTTTTGAAAACATGCGTGTATCTGCATGCAGAACAGCGAAAGGAGTACATTCAATCACAAGAATTCTGGATCTTAGTGGAAATTAATGAGGGATATTGAACCATTCTGTATCGGCTCACGCGTCTCTTTACTTGAGGTTCGTCTCCCTCGCGACTGTTTCTTTTGGAAAACATGCGTGTATCTGCATGCAGAACAGCGGAAGGAGTACATTCAATCACAAGAATTTTGGAGCTTAGTGCAAATTAATGGGGGATATTGAATCATTCTGTAGCGGCTCACGCGTCTCTTTTCTTGAGGTTCGTCTCCCTCGCGACTGTTTCTTTTGGAAAACATGCGTGTATCTGCATGCAGAACAGCGGAAGGAGTACACTCAATCACAAGAATTTTGGAGCTTAGTGCAAATTAATGAGGGATATTGAACCATTCTGT